>NW_026586383.1:100797-124481 GCF_907164565.1 Psammomys obesus
TGTGTGTGTGTGTGTGTGTGTGTGTGTGTGTGTGTGTGTGTGTGTGTAAGAACCTATTTATAAAATAGAATGGCTCTACCTTCAGATATTACTAAACAAAGGATATATCTGATAGTTTCCATTAAGGCAGAAACTACAGCCCAGGTTGACTTTAAACTAAAGATCCTTCTCTTAATATCCTGACGCCAGGGCCCATGGTTCCTTACTCATTCATTCATTTTTGAGAAAAGGTCTCACTCTTCAGCCCTGGCCTCAAATTCATTGTTTCTTGAGTGCTGGCATTGGATGTATATGCCACCACAAGCAGCTTCTTTTTCCTTTTTCGAGCACAGGTGCATGCCATAACAAATATGTATAGGTCACATATTAGCTTTCTGTAGTCTGTTCTCTCCTTCCACATGGTGCTTGGGAATCAAATTTAGGTCATCGAGCTTGGCGGTGGGCACCTTTAACCACTGAATTGTCTTACTGACGGCCTTGTAGTGGTGGCTTATTCTTCTTTTTCTTCAAAACATTTATTTATTTATTGTGTGGTGGTCTGTCTACATGTATGCCTACATGCCAGAGAGGGCACCAGATCGCATTATGAGCCACCATGTGGTTGCTGGGAATTGAACTCAGGACCTTAGGGAGAACAACCAGTGCTCTTAGCCTCTGAGCCATCTCTAGCCTGGTCTTGTGGCTTCTTTTAATGGGAAATCAGGTTTACAGAAAGTTTTGTCCTCTAAGGGTATAATGATGATCTTTTAAGTTTTTGTTGTTACTTTTTTGGTTTTTCAAGATAGGGTTTCTCTGTGTAGCTTTGGCTGTACTGGAACTCCCTCTGTAGACCAGTCTGGCCTCGGGCTAAGAGATCCACTTGCCTCTGCCTCCGCAGTACTGGGATTTAAAGGCGTGGGTCACCGTGCCTAGCACTTCTTTTTAACTCCTTATTTAAAGAAAAAAAAAAGAGGAAAGGTACCGTCAAAGACTGCTGTGTGGCTATGTCTGTCAACTCTAATCTGACAGCCTGGGCCTTGGAAAGAATCTTAATGTGCTTATTATCCACCTCCACCTCCTTTTTTAAAATACTATTTTTGTGTGAGACCTGTGTCTGCCATGGCTTGTGTAGAGGTTAGAGGACAACTCTCCAGCATTGATTGGCTCTCTTCCACCATGGGTCCCCAGGACTGTTGTTGGGCACATATAAGTGCTTTTACCCTCTGAGTCACCTCAACTGGCCTCACAGTATCTTTGAAAGATTTACTACTCTGTCCTGGAAGAGGGAAAGGAGAAGCATAGAAGAAATGGTTAGTTTAAGGTCCCATCCCTTTAGAGATACAAATGTTCAGGTTGCCTCTAGATTAGCAGTACACAGTGGTTCCTTGTGTAGCTGTTCAGCAGTGCTGGGCTAGTCTGCAAGAAGAAAGCCCAGCTCACAGAAGGCTATTCATTTAGAAGCAATCCAAAGGACCTTTACAACTTAAATTTGTGTTCTTTCACAAAAACTTCCTTATCAGAAGTTCAGGGTTCTGTTGATAAGGTAATTAGTTTATTTTGTGAGGCACATGACAATGATCTTCTGTGTTGATGTCAGGTTATGTTTTATCTCTTGTTTTAAGGCAGATTCTTGCCATGTAGCCCTGGCTAGGCTCAAAATTGTGGCGGTCCTCCTGCTTCTGGGATTACTATGCATCTCTTGTTATCGGCTCAATAGTTTTCATTTTTACAATAAAAAAGGAAAGGATCTGGTGTGTTGACGTGCCTGATTCTGAGTTTGAGGCACACTTGATATACATTAGCATGTTCCAGTCCAGCCAGAGATGCATGGTGACGCTGTCTCCAGAACAGGATAAAGGGGCTTTTTAGAGAAAGTCAGCTAGTTAATGAAGAGGAGGGGCCTGTCTTTTTCCTTCTGATTCAGTCACATTACAAAGTCCTCTACTCAATGCAAGCATTTATATTTCAGTTTTCTCCTTTTGGCATAGTCAAGGTAAATATTTTTAGGAGTTTTAGTCAAAACCCTGGTCTCACTCTCTACCTTTGATTTGTTACAGCTTCTACACCAGTCTTTATCCCTGACATCTTCCCCCAAAGGAACCATTGAGAACATTTTGGACAGTGACCCAAGAGACCTTATAGGGGATTTCTCCAAGGTAATTGCAAGCAGACTTACCCTAGTTTTTTGGTACGGCAAGGTGGTGGGGATAGCTAGCCTTTCTAAGCTACCCTGCTTAGCCTTTCTCAAGGTGGGTCTTTGGGTACCTCCAAAGGAACAAAGTACCTCCAAAGTTAACGATAAGGAATAAGTTGAACTTCTCATGATGGAGTACATGTTGGTCTTCGAGACTGTTGCTAGCTCAGTGGTTTCCTATGCAGTTACCCACCTTCACTGTAACCCACAGTGCAGGTTTTCTGGGAACCAGGCTTCTGAGTATAGATAATATAGTATGCTTATACAGCCACTCTTCGAGTGGTTGTGTTGAAACCATGTCTTAGAAGGTCCAGATTGGACCCTAAACTGTTGCAAATGTTCAGAGGTATGACATGGAGGGAGTGGGCCTTTAAGGAAGTCATAGTGACCTAATGTGAGTTGGAAGCAACTGGCTGTAAGAAGTAGGATCTGGGCAAGTCTGAGCCTAAGCTGTTGGTAGGTCTGTCAGCAGATAGTTTTTCAAAGAACAAGCAGCTGGACGTGATGGATGGCACATACCCTTAATCCCCGCACTTGTTAGGCAGAGGCAGACATACTGAGTTCCAAGACAGTGGGACTATGTAGAGAGATCCTGTCTCAATAAATAAATAAATAAAGAACAAAAGAAAGAGCAGGGAGCTTGAGGAGAACAAGGAAAGCCCCCTTATGTTACCTTCAACTTGAATTGAAGCTCTAAGTAGCACTGATGTGTGTTTTTGGGGTTTTATTGTTGTTTGTTTGGTGTTTGTTTGTTTGTTTGTTTGTTTGTTTTTGAGACAGGGTTTCTCTGTAGCCTTGGCTCTCCTGGCTTTGTAGACCAGGCTGGCCTCAACTCACAACAACCTGCTTGCCTCTGCCTCCCTGAGTGATGGGATTAACACACCTGGCTATGTTCCTTTTTCTTATGTATGTATGTATGTATGTATGTATGTGAGTGTTGTATTTGCAGATACACCTGCATGCCAGAAGAGGGATTCAGATCCCAGTGTATATGGTTGTGAGCTACCATGTGGTTGCTGGGAATTGAAATCAGGACCTCTGCAAGAGCAGACAGTGCTCTTAACAGCTGAGCCATCTTTCCAGCCCTGTGTTCTTCTTTCTTTCTTTAAAATTTATTTATTTTTATCTGTTCATTGGTATATTGCCTGCATGTATGTCTGTGGGTGTCAGATCTTGGAGTTACAGACAGCTGTGAGTGCCATGTGGGTTCTAGGAATTGAATCTGGGTCCTCTGGAGGAGCACTTAGTGCTCTTAACCATCTCTCTAGCCCGTGTTCCTCTTTCTTTAGGCTGGGCCAAGGTTGTTTTTCCATTGTCACCACCTAACACCATGCTGGGCAACCAGGTGCTCATCAGAACAAACTGTTACACCTCCAAGACAGGGTCTCGCTTTTTAGTCCAGGCGACCTCAGATGCAGCTCTCCTGCCTCGGCCTTCCAGTGTTGGGGTTACAGTATGCAGTGCCTCGCCCATTCCCTCATTGTGTTTTTTGTTATAGTCTCATATCCCAAGTTTGCCCAAACTCTCACTCAGGCTCAGGATGATCTTGAACTCATGATCCTCCCAAAGGCTGCTGTTACAGACTTGAGCCAATCTGAGTATTCAGCAGGGGTGGGCGGATCTCTGAGTTTGAGGCCTGCCTGGTCTACAGAGTGAGTTCTAGGACAGCTAGGACTACACAGAGAAACCCTGTCTTGAAAAACAGAAACAGGAGAAAGGAAATCACCAGCGATTTCTGTGTTCAAATCTAGCCTCATGATTACTAGTTATAAGCCAGTCTGGCCTATACATGTAATAAGACTCTGCCTCAGAGGCCAAGCATAGTGCCTTACTCCTTTGATCCCGGAGCAGATATATCTCTGAGTTTGGAGCTAGACTGGTCTACATAATGAGACCATATCTCGTTAAACAATAACAACTAAATATCCAGATGTTAGCTGGGTATATAGAAAGGTAATTAGCATGTACTATTCACTTATGTTTGTTTCTGAGTTTCTTTTCTGAGCTGTTTCCTACCACCTGTAGGGCAGGGTAATAAACTTTACATTTATATGCTTTCACATTGCCCTAAATATCTTCTGTTCTGTTCCCTTCTTTTAAAGGGTTATCTATTTCATACAGTCTCTGGGAAGCATCAGGATTTAAAATACATTTCTCCAGAAATTGTAAGTCATGCTTGTGGAACCCATTGCACTTGGGGAGTTGAAATCTTGTTACCTGATAGCCAACATTTACACCCTCTCCCCTTTCTCTTCATAGATGGCATCTGTTTTGAATGGCAAGTTTGCCAATCTCATTAAAGAATTTGTTATCATTGACTGCCGATACCCATATGAATATGAAGGAGGTCATATCAAGGTTCGAACTTTTGTGGGGTTTTTTGTTTTGTTTTGTTTTTAAGATTTATTTTTATTTACATTGATGTTTTGCTTAATGTATATCTGTGTGAAAGTACCAGATCTTCTGAAAATGGAATTCCAGACAGTTGTGAGCTGCCATGTGGGTGCTGGAAATTGAACCAGGGTCCTCTGGAAGAACAGCCAGTGTTCTTAACCTCTGAATCATCTCTCCAGCCCAACGTTCAGATTCTTGAGACTTGCTGTCTTGGGAGGCTTAGAGGTAGGGGTGGTGACACTTCTCAGTTCATGTGAGGATTTAAAATGCGCCCGTAGATGTGAACTGAGTGAATATTCCCACTGGTTCCACTGCACTCTCTCATACTATCCCAGAAATGTCGGGGCATTTCTAGGGGACATATCTGATGTCTAAGCTATTCACTTGGTCCACAAAGGCTTCCATAGCATTTGAGATGCTTAAATATGAATGGATGAGCGCGTGAGGGCTTCTGACTAGAAGAAGCTAGTCTGGCAACATGTCCTAATGTGTGTCCCGGGCCTCTGCTGTTCAGTCACGACTCCTACCTTGAGGAGTGATGTGTTAGAACACATATTTCTAGAAAGGAGCTAGTCATACTGCTTTAGTGCACCTTATAAAGTAGTGTTTAAATGTGAGGGGTAGCCTCTAACTTTATGAGGTAACATTTAGAATTTCTAGTTCTCATGTGTTACTGAATGGCCAAAGATATACAGAGAAAGCCTCATTGAGATACCAAAGGCAAATGGTCTACTGTACTGCTGTGCCATGAGGCCTACAGAGTCACAAAGTGGTGTCAGGAGCTGGGTCCCTTGCTGAGTCCTTACTTCAGGTGTAGTTCAGCAGGTGCTCAGTATGTCTGCTGTCTCCGCAGGGTGCTGTGAACTTGCACATGGAAGAAGAGGTTGAGGACTTCCTACTCAAGAAACCTATTGTACCTACTGATGGCAAGCGCGTCATTGTTGTATTTCACTGTGAATTTTCTTCTGAAAGAGGCCCTCGCATGTGAGTACTACAAAGAGTAAGGTTTTTGGGCAGAGGCTTCATGATAGAGAATGGTAGCGTGCTTTTTCCCTAGGGGCGTATCATAATCATAACATGGCAACCATCCTGTTGAGCACATCATAAGTCCCTCCAGTGCCTAAGCCTGCATATTACATTGTAACCAGGTCTTTGTAAAAACTGAAACTCCTCAGGGACTGTCTCTGACATCAACTCAGTGGCTAGCTCTAAGACCTCCCCACCCTCGAGGGAGGAGTATCCTTGCTAGGCCACAGAGGAGGACATGGCAGCCAGTCCTAAAGAGACCTGACAAGCTAGGGTCAGATGGAAGGGGAGGAGGACCTCCCCTATCAGTGGACTGGGGGAGGGGCAGGGGAAGAGATGAGGGAGGGTGGAAATGTGGGAGGGGGCTACAACTGGGATAAAAAGTAAGTAAATAAACTGTAATTAATAAAAAAAATTTTAATAAAAAAATACATCACCCAAAAAAATCAGTTATTTCTTAAATAAATAAATAAATAAATGAATAAATAAATAAATCCCGTCAAATCCCTGGCTTCTCAAATGAAAAAAAAAAAAAAGCAAAAAAAAACCTTTAACTCCCTTTATTACATAGTTTTTCTTAATTGTACTTATCCAATGGTTTATCTTGCAAACAGCCCCTTCTTTGTTGTTTGTTTGTTGTTTAAAGATTTAATTATGTATACAGTGTTCTGTATGTATGTATGCCTGTGTGCCAGAAGAGGGCATGGTCTTATTATAGACGGCTGTGAGCCGCCATGTGATTGTTGGGAATTGAACTCAGGACCTTTGGAAGAGCAGCCAGTGCTCTTAACCTCTGAGCCAGCTCTCCAGCCCTTGTTTATTGTTTTGTCTCTCAAAAGGGGGCTTCTCTGTGTAGCCCTGGCTGTCCTGGAACTCAGTCTGTAGATCAGGCTGGCCTCGAACTCAGAGATGGAGTCCTGGAATTTAGGTTTGTGGCACCACCACTCTGTCAAATGCTCTTTTTGACTGTGTATTTGCCATGCCATATTGTGTGCATAGACTTCAGAAGACAGCGTGAGGGAACTATTTTTATTTTTATTTTATTTTTATTTTATTTTTATTATGTATTCAATGTTGTGCCTGCACGCCAGAAGAAGGCACCAGATCTCATTATAGATGGTTGGGAGCTCTGGGATCAAGCTCAGGTTATCAAGCATCTTTACCCAGTCCCAAACAGATTTCTTTGTATATGTGTGGGAGGGGAGGAGGGTTTCAAGATAGGGTTTCTCTATACGTAGCCCTGGATGCCCTGGAATTTGCGCTATAGACTACACTGGCCATCAACTCTGATCCACCTGCCTCTGCCCCCAGAGACTTGGGAATAAAGGCCTGTGTACTGCTGCCTAGTCAAAATTAATTTCTTGAATGTAGTTTATGGGCTTAACCTTGAAATTTCAGTTGAAAATGATTTTCAGGCTTCTCATTGATGATACAGTGTCAACTTTATAATATCACCGTGGGGTCAGCCTCTGTTCTCAAATGACTATTTGTCCTTTATATTGATTTAGACATTGGTTCCCGCCACTGTATTTCTATTTATTGGTCTCATATAACATCCTTTAAGCTCCAAGCAGTTGTTTCTTAAAGATTTTTTTTTTATGTATTCAGTTTTCTGCATGCATGTATGCCCACATGCCAGAAGAGGGCACCAGATCTCATTATTGATAGTTGTGAGCCACCATGTGGTTGCTGGGAATTGAGCTCAGGATCTTTTGAAGAGCAGCCAGTGCTCTTAACCTCTGAGCCATCTCTCCAGTCCCCAGCAGTACATGTCTTATCCCAGCCATGGGAAAACTAAGGCAAGAGGATCAGGAGTTCAAGGCCAGTGTAAGCTACATAAAACCCTGTCTCAAAAAAACAAACTGACAGGCTAGGAGTATGGCTCAGGTTAGATAAAGCACTTCCCAAGTATTTGTGAAGTCCTGGGTTCAAGGCCAGGTGTGATGGCATTCAGGCAGAGACAGGTGGATCTCTGAGAATTCAAGGGCAGTCTGGGATTCCATAGTAACATAGTCAGATCCTGTCTCTCACAAAAAAACAAAACAAAACACCTGACTTCACATATGCGAAGGTAACATGAGGAGGGCCTGAATATGCAAACATGAATGGAAGTGGCAGGGCTTGCTTCCCAGCCTCAGATTCTTCATATGTAGATTCTCTTTTAAGTGCTTGAACATAACATTATCAATATGGCACAATCCAAACCCTACCTCTGGAGGTGAGAGGAGACAGACAAATACTTAGAATTATGCAAAATGTTCTGAAGACATTAAAATGAGGTCAAAGGTGGATGCTCCTGCACAGAAGAGCAAGGAGACTAGAGTGGGATGGCTGACATGCTGTGGGGGACAGCACATGTTGTAGGACACTGAAAACTACAGCTGTACACAGGTTTGGGCAGAGTGGAATGGCGAGACAGGAGCTGTCATTACCCCCAGCATGGGGTTCTACTCTCAGGAAGTAGAAGGCCTCACCTATTTAAAGGCAAACAGGCCTAAGAAGGAGGAATTCTGTTTAGATAGGAGCTGAGTGAGGAGACCATGGGAAGGAGTGGAGAGCCGGCTGGCTCAGAGCTAGAGTTTCAGGAGTGGTGGTTGAGATGTGGTTGAGGAGAGGTGGAAGGAGTGCCTGGTCCACCACCTGTTACTACTGACTGTTGTCACCTGTTCCCTATCCTGAAGGGAGTGGCCTGACTTCATTCATTCATCCCTCTTTACTAGGTGCCGGTATGTGAGAGAAAGAGATAGGCTTGGCAATGAATACCCCAAACTCCACTACCCTGAGCTGTATGTCCTGAAGGGAGGATACAAGGAGTTCTTTCTCAAATGCCAGGTGAGACGTCTGAGCATGTCTCCACATTTCCATGCTGGACCAATGGGTCAGTTGTGGCTGCTGCTTGCCAGGGGTATGGGGACAAGATAAGCTTCTGCTAAGCACCAGGCTCCTGTAGAACTCGTTGGCCCTTGCTTCCTGCCTCTCCCAGCCTTGCAGCTCTAGGAAAGGAGGAAGCCAGATGGTTTGAGGCAGGCATGACTTGACTTTGTCCTCTCGTGTTCCTTTAGTCTTACTGTGAGCCCCCCAGCTACCGACCAATGCACCATGAAGACTTTAAAGAAGACTTGAAGAAGTTCCGTACCAAGAGCCGGACCTGGGCGGGGGAAAAGAGCAAAAGAGAGATGTACAGCCGCCTGAAGAAGCTCTGAAGCCATGTGATAGAGCCTGAGCTTCCCTCTGCCCCTTCCCTCTTCCCTTTGCTGCAGAGCAGTAAGCAAAGGGCCTGGCTGGCTGTGCAGTACGTGGAGAAAGACCTGGGGCTTCCACGCCTCGAACCTGTCTCCTATGCTTCCAGGTTGGAGAGCCCAGGGCATCCTACTGTTACACTCTTTCGTCCTTTAAGACTCCTTCCCTGTCAGGACTGTGCCAAAGCTGGACACACCACAGCACAGTGTGTGCTCTGGAGCACCGCATCAAGTTGCTCTGACTGAGCATCCCCTGAAGAAGTAGCTGGGGCCTATTGGGCAGACCCTGGCCCTGTCATGAGGGGAGAGAAGCGACCGAAGTGCTGCTGGCCAAACACCAAAGATAGGCTGGAAGGGAAAGGTTCTCATGGATGACCCATGACTTTAATTTATTCAGCTTCATCAATTATTTTATTGTTTTTTAAATTCCTCAAGACTTTTACTTTACTGCTTCATTAAGTCAAAATACTGCCATTCTAGGTAGTTTTATCATCCTAGGAACTACCTCCACTTTTAATTAAAAAAAAAAAAAAATGGGGCAGGGATTAGAAAAGGCAAACCTGTTAAATTGTGAGCAGCGCTAGGAGCTCAGTCACCCCTAGGAGGCGCTGTGGACTGGGATTGCTGCTACTCAAAGTCAAGGACTGAGATGCTGGTAAGAGCCTGCACCAGATCCAGGCTTGGCTACAGGACATAAGCTAACCTTCCCAGACCTACCTCTGTCCTTTGTGATGTCCTTGGGGAAAAATTTAGTTTCCACTTCTCCTCGCCCCAGATCCCCATGCCAGTGGCTGGTGTAGGAGTTGTAGGAACGCACTTCAGCAGCTTTCACCGGGCCACCCCTGCTCAGGACTGGATCGCTGCAGCGTAGATACCCCAGGGTCTGAGTGGAGTCCGCAGGGTAAGGGAGCATGCCCACTGAATGTCATTAAAAAAAAAAAAAAAGTCAGGAGTCGAGTATCAAATCAGTGTTGGATGGGCACCCAAGGGAGAGAAGGGGGCAGAAGCCCGGGCCATTAGGTGGAAAAGTGGGTCCTGGCCTGCAGATTACTGTAGGATTCTCAGGAGGGAGTGGTAAATTTTGAAGTAAAATGTTCTGGGTTTATCATGTTTTAATTTGAGGGACAGGGAGTGATGAATCACACCAGTTACCCCCTTATCTAACCCCATGGAAATGAGGCTCTTGGGACACCTCCCTTCTGAGGAGCTGGGCTGCTCTGACTGTGAAGCCTGTCCTTCAATACCTTAAGGCAGCAGCCTCCTTGCCATCTTTGCTCCATGGGGGTATGGCCAGGTTTTTCTTAGGGAAGGTCTCCCCTCTTACCTCTGCTTCCTATTCTGGGGGTGGGGAGGGAATCAGTGATATTGAAGATGGATAGTTGCTTTGTTATGGGTTTGAGTTGCATTTGGCTATAAAACAAATCTTGTTGGAAAATATGTGGAGAGCAAGGGAATGAGCAGCTTCTTCCCCAGTGTGTTGATGAGTCTGGTTTGTAGAGCTTCTGTTAGGTGAATGCCTTGAAGAGCGGCTTTTGGATTGTGCCAGCTTAGCCAGCATTTGACCTACTGTTGCAGGCTCTGCAAATAAAAGTGATCTTGAACCCATGTTCTCTGCCTAGTTCCTGATACACTCAAAAAGTTTCTTTTGCCTTCAGGCTTCCAGAGTCACCTAACTAAAACTAAGGCAGCCATATTTCCTCAAGAGGATAAATTACAGTTTTGGCCAGATGGTGGTGCACGCCTTTAATTAATCCCAGCACTTGGGAAGCAGACGCAGGTGGATCTCTGCACTCGAGGTCAGCCTGGTCTACAGGGAAAGTTCCAGGATGTCCAGGACTCTACAGAGAAACCTTGTCTTGCAAAAAAAGAAAAGTTTTCGGGAATGGCTGAAACCCCAGTTACCATGCTCAGTGATTGACAGAATGAAATGGGCATGAGCTTTTCCTGCCGGCAGAGCTGTACACACCTTTAATCCCTGTGTTGCAGGTATATAGGCAGGTGACTGACTTCCAGGCCAGCCAGAAGTGCTGAGACCCTATCTCAAAATAATTTTGAGTATTGTATGTGGCCTGTCAGCCCAGTCCTTGGGGTGGGCATAAGAGGGTAATGGCCAGAGGATTGGAGTTCGAGGCCAAGGTAAAAGGAGAAGCAACTTCCATGAGTTGTCCCCTGGCTTCCGCATATAATCTGTGTCACGTGTGTGCCCAGGCCAAGTAAGTTAACTTCCATTCCAGCTGCTTACACCAACACAGGAGGATATCAAGTTCACGACCAGCCTTGGCACTTCAGCAAGACTTGATCTCAAAAAGATGTAAAGGCCTGGGGTGCAGCTCAGTGGTAGAGTGCTATCTAGCACGTTCGGAATGCGTGCTAGCCCCTGGTCAGTGGGAGGAGCGAAACTCGGTGAAAGCTATAAAGAGCTCCAGCTTTTCTGTGTTTAATATTTCAAAAGAAATACTGGGAAAAGGTGAGGGCTATGCACGGGTGGGTCTGAGCAGCGGACTGGCTTAGTGCCTACATGGCTGGGGTGGATATGAGGGATACTGCAGGGAGATAGTTGGAAACAATAACATCCCAAGTGAACCAGGCAGAGTGAAGAGCCAAATGACCGAGGTTGGGGGTGGCTGGAAGGGTGCTCCTGGGTGAGGACTTCCCCCACTAAGGTAGAAACTGATAGCAGATAGGCTGAGATGGGTGAACTGGGGTCCTTAGCTCTTAGGACCTTGGGCAAGCAAGGACTCCTAAAACTGCAGAGCCCTTGGCTGAACAAGGGCTCCCAGAACAGCACAAACAGTCCCTTCCTGTGCCTGGGTGGGAAGCTCTCCCAGCAGTCCAGTCAGCCTCCCCTCAGGTCTCCTTTTGTCTTCTCAGATTTCAGTCAGCTGTTCAGGCTCTGACTGCTGCCATAGCTACTCTGTGGCCATCAGATGGCGATGGTGTCCCACGCTAGTTCCCTGTTCCCGGAAAGGCAACTGAGATGAAGCTGTGATTTGCCTGCTAGTTGTTCCCCAGACCCCTACCATTGTCTGAACGACGAGGGGTCGGTCCACATCAACCTTTCCTGTCTTGACTGTTTGATTGATTGGTTTTTCAAGACAAGGTTTGTCTATAGCCTTAGATTCACCTTGTAGACCAGGCTGGCCTCCAACTGAGAGAGTGCCTGCCTTTGCCAAGTAATCCCAAATGCTGGGATTACAGGCATGCGCCACCCAGTTCTTTCTCTCTTTAAATATTTCTTTTTAGTTTATGTACATTGGTGTTTTGCCTATATGCATGTCTGTGTGAATGAAGGTGTCAGATTTCCTGGAGCTGGAGTCAGTGTGAGCTGCCATGTGCGTTCTGGGAATTGAACCCAGGTCGTCTATAAGAGCAGCCAGTGCTCTTAACTGCTGAGCCAACTCTCCAGGCCCCCCTTCGGCCTTTTCAGTGTCTGAGCTCCAAACTACTTGGGAGGCTGAAACAGATAGGATTTAGAATTTGGGGCAAGTATTTATTTGAGATACATAAATATTTTTTAAGGTGTATTCTAATTTTTTTAAAGAATAAAATAAATCCTTAAAAAGAGAAACACTAGTCCAGATGAGTTTGGGAAGACCCACATTAAACAGCTCCCAGGACTTTTGGGTAGCCACTGATTGTTGGTTTGGTGTTGGTGATGCAGACTGGCGGCCGTTTATGAATGGGCACACCCATGCTCCGGTAGTGATTGAGTTCCTTCTGGTTACTCATTAACAAATGGCAGAAGCTGGAGGAGACCTTTACTCTCCAGTTCCAAACCCCAGATTCTTTCCTAACTTTCTCCCTTTCAGGTTGCCTTCTGAAGAATTATGCTGGTGAGCTTGCTTCTTACCTGACTATAGTACAATACAGGAAGGGAATTTTTAGGGAATCACTCGTGGATGTCAGTGACTGCTGCAAAGCCCTGTCAGAGTGTCTGAGTTTGAGGTCAGGAACTTCTATAGTCTGGGGCTGTTGAGAGACCCTGCCTCAAAGAAGACAATGAAGAAAGTTTTGTTGTTTTTTTCATCTGTTTTTATCTTTTTTTTTTTTTTTTTTACTGCTAAAATACTCTTCCCAGAGCACTTCCTACACCTAACGAAACAACAGTCTGGAGGGCAGGTCAAAAAATTAGGGTGAGCTGGTATGCCGAGGACTGGGGAAGGTTCCCTCTCCTCCCACATGCATTTTTTTTTTTTTTTTTTTTTTTTAGACAGGGTCTTTGTATGTAGTCCTGGCTGTCCTAGAGCTCACTATGTAGAACAGGCTGGCCTCAACTCTATGTAGACCAGGCTGGTGTCAAACTTACAAAAATCCATCTGCCTCTGCCTTAAGGGTGCTTCAATGGAAGGTGGGGCTTAAGGACCTTGATTGTCTCTGGATAACTCCAGCAATGAATTCCCATGAGATTTAGTATTTCTAACTTTTCTAACTTCTGCTTTCCTTTCTTCTCTTTCCCGCTGAGTCCTCATTGGAGAGTTTTAAATACAGGAAGAGGTTGGACACCAAAGCTACCTCCTGCCGTGTCCCCTGAATGTTAAGTTTATTCCCAGATCCAGCTGACCATGCCAGAGTCCCAATTCTAGGTAGGTCTGTGCCCTGATTCAGCTGAAGTCCTCTGCTCTCCTGAACTTGACACACACCCTGCTTCTCCCCTGCTCCCTGCCCCATACCTATCCTGCACTGGAAGGTAAAAAGGTTAAGGCTGGTGGAAACCGAGGCACGTCACCTGCCTGGCATTTGTCAATGTCCAAACAACTGGGTGTGCAGGAAGAATGACGAGCCTTGACAGCTGCCAAGCTACATACCACGTAGGGAAGCTGGTCAGGCTGGGCTGAAATAGGGTGTGGTGCCTGGCCCGGGAGCCTCATGGCCTGCCTAGACATCTGGCTGGCTCAAAAGTTCCAGATGTGCTGACAGGTGGGGACGACCCAAAACACGGGCTGTTGAATATCTCTTCATGGCCCCAGGATTTGGTAAGCAATCAAGCAGATGAGAGCAGCGTGGGTGAATGGAAACTTCAGATTTATGGTCCCCAGTATGCAGAGAACTAATGGAGAGGCAAGCTAGAGAATTGGAGATGACGAGACACATGTAAGGTACGTAGTGCTGTTCCGGTAAGTGCTCGAAAATCTCAAACACAGGCCAGATGAGTCCAGCACCCGGGGTAAATTCAGTGTCTGATCCAACTCTTATCCTCCACATATCAGCAAAAGAACAGAAAAAGATCAAGATAGCTACAAAAACATTTCAGGGAGTCCTCCCATTTGCAAATGGACAAACAGGCCCTGAGGAGAGGCAGTGATTCATCATACCTGGCCAGCCCGGCTGAGGCACGCAGTGACTGCCCGGCCTCCAGCCTGGTCTTTATTCTGGCTTACAAAGCTGGTTTTCCACTGGGTTTTCCTCCCTCCGCCTTCTCCTGCCACCCACCACCTAGTCATAGAAACCTGCTGAGACAGGAATGAGAATCACATTCCATTTTTATTTGATATTTTTTAATATATTATACTGAGTAGCCATATGTGGTGCCACATGTCTGTAATCCCAGTGCTCGGGAAGGCAGAGACAGGCAGATCTCTGTGAGTTTAAAGCCAGCTTGGTCTATATGATGAGACCCTATTTCAGAACAGCCAAGGCTATACAGAGACACCCAGTTCCAAAAAACAAAGTATTTATATTATATTATATTATATTATATTATATTATATTATATTATATTATATTATATTATATTTATTATATTATATTTATTATATATATTATATTATTATTTATATAATACTGAGTAACATAATGCTATATCCTTTTTGGTTTTGCCTTGAGACGGTAGGTATAGAGCCTAGACTGGCCTCAAATTCACCTTGGACTTCTGGTCCTCCACCTCCTGAGTGCTGGGATTGCGGTTGTGCATAACCACACCCGGTTAGTGTGATGGAGGGACAAGCCTAGGGTTTGCTGCATGCTAACCCACTACCTTGCCAACTGCTTATGTCCCCAGCCCTGTTTCTGTTTAGTTTTCTGAAACAGGGTCTTACTATGCTAGCCTCCATTTTCTTTCTTTTGCTTGTTTTTCAAGTCAAGGTTTCTATTCATAATAGCCCTGGCTGTTTGGACTCCCTTTGTTTACCAGGCTGGCCTCGAACTCACAGAGATGCACTTGCCTCTGCCTCCTGAGTGCTGGGATCAAAGGTGTATGCCACTACGTCCTGCTTGCTTTAATTTTCTTTCTTTCCGTTCTTTCTCTTTCTGTTCTGTTTTTCGAGACAGGGTTTCTTCTGCCTTGGCTGTCCTTTATTGACTTTTCTGCCTTTGTTGACCATGACCTCATTCCATCCCTCTCTCCTCCCTCCCTTCCTGGATCTTCCTGATGTCTATTCCAGTAGGAGTTCCCTTCAGAGGCTCATTAAACTGGAAGGAGCTCTAGGGAACCCACTCTAAAGGCAAGTGGATGGAACCCTTTCTTTTCCAAATAACCTGGGGGAGTTAGAGACAAGAGGTTGATACTTCCTGCAGATGTTGGTCAAAGCCAAAACATACCATGTGGTCCTGGTGTTGCATGCCTGTAATTCCAGCACAAGGGAGGCAGAAGCCAAAGAACCATTGCAAGTCCCAAGCCATCCAGGCCTATGGTGTGATGCCTCATCTCCCAGGAGAGGAGAGAAGGTTGAGGATATAGCTTAGCCGAAAGAGTGCTTTCTTCATCATGAAGCCTTGGGTTTGAGCCCCGGTGTTACATAAACCCACTGCGGTGGTGCATTCCTGACATCTCAGTACGAGGGAGGGAGGTCAGGAGGATCAGGTTAAGGCTGGCCTTGGCTCTCCAGGGAATTTGAGGTCATCCTAATATACATGAGACCCAGTCTCAAAATAAAAAGGGAGGGGTCATACAAAACTAGGGTTTTGTTGTTGTTGTTGATTTTTGTTTTTGTTGTGTTTTTCCTTTAAAAAAAAAAAGTTTGTCAGGTGGTGGTGGCACGCACCTTTAATCCCAGCACTCTGACTCCTTCCAAAATAATAATAATACAAATAATAATATCTTCCTATATATGTGCCTGTGTGTTTTATGGCCGCTGTGTGGCTTAGAGGTATTGAATCTGCTGAAGCTGGAGTTACCTGCAGTTGGGAGCAGCCTGATGTGGGTGCTGGGAACTGAACCTGGGTCTTCTGGAAGAAGAAAGCTCATTCCTAACTGCTAAGCCATCTTTCCAGCCCACTGTTTAATGTGGGGGGGAGGAGGAGGAGGAGGAAGAGGAGGAGGAGGAGGAGGAGGAGGAGAGGGGGTGTGTGCTCATGCGTGTACACACACGCACCTCAACCTGCAGTTTTGTGCTTGTCCCTGATTGAGTTGATAAAAGGATGAAAAAAACGACAGACACACAGATACAAAAAAGCTGGGCTTGGGTGGACCATACACTCTGATGAGTTCCAGCAGCAGCCTGGAGAGTCAGTGCGTACATTTTACACGTCTGAATCCAGGAGGCAGATTTGTTGTATATAGCTGAACAAGGAGGCAGGTTTATCCTCTCTCAGTAAGAGGTCTCTCAGGGAGGAAGCTGTGGTTGATGCCTTCTCCATACACTGTCAGCAAGGGAGAGAGGGCTTTGCCATTCCCAAGACAGTTCCCAAGGGCATTGCGCTCCTTCGCACGTCCATGCTCATGTCAACAGCACACCTTCACTCAGGGCTTTGTTTGCTCCCCACATGTGACTGTGTGTGTGAGAGAGAGAGAGTACGGGCGCAAGACCTGTGTTCAGAGGTCAGGGGAAGGACAACCTCTCGTGTAGGTCCTCAATTTCTACCTCGGGCTTCCTGGAAGTCTTCTGGCTCCATCTTGACTAAGGTGTTCTGCAATTGCATTTGGCTGTATGTGGATTCTAGGGATCCAAACTCAAGTCATTGTACTTTTGGGGCAAGCACGTTATCTATGAAGCCATCACCTCAACCTGAAAAGCTTTTTTCCTACAGTGCTGCGTGTGGAACCCAGGGCCTTGCTCACCCGGGTGTGTTCTGTGCCACTGAGTGGTGTTCCCAGGCCTTCTGCAGTTTTATTTCTCATCCCAAATGTTGATTTCTCTTCCAAATTCAAAGCTTTCTCAAGCTCCTAAGCTGTTTAGTCTCTGCCCAAAGGTCAGAGCAAGGCCTCGTGTTCCGTTTTGCCCTGCTGGCCTTTCCTGCCTCACTTCCTGTCTCCTTATCCATTCTCTGGTCCAGCCAGATTTCTCAACATTCCTCAGCCACTTGTCTGCTGACAGCTCAGTATCCTTGAACATGCTGTTCCCTCATGTGAGACAGCTTTTCCTCTTCTTGGCAGGTCAAACTTGTCCGGCTTTTCTGCCCAGTTCAAGCCTACTCCGGATGGCATCACTGACCTTCCTTTGCTCTCTCAACAACCTAGCCATACGATTATCAATCACTTCCCTGCGTTACGAATAAGAACCTTAAAAGTATTTAGTTAGATAGTTTGGAGACAAGGTTTTCCTCGGCAGCCCAGGTTGGCCTCAAACTCGTGTTTCCCCTGCCTCAGCCTCTTGAGCTGCTAGGATCGCAGGCCACCACAACTTGCCATGCATACAGGTATTATATATTCTTCTCTCCATCCTTCTGTCTGTCTCTGTCTCTCTAGATCTATCTCTTCATCTGTCTTTCTCTTTCTCTCCCTCTTTTGCTACTTCTTCTAGGTTTCCATCTAGCTTAGCTCAATATGTCGTAGTGGGAGATGGCCTTGAACTCCTGTTCCTCCTATATCTACCTCCCAAGAGGGGGGATTACAGGCTTGTGCTGCCAGACATGGCTTTCTCCCTGTTCTCTACAAAGTCCCCCCCAGAGGAACAGTGGTGGGTAGAGAAGCTGTGTACTTTTTAAGGTATCAGAGTTTGGAAAACAGCACCATGGAATAAAGCCTGTGCCTTGCCTGGGCCCTGCTTGCTGGAATGCTCACCCTCAGGTTTCACGACCCTCCCAAACTCAGCCTGCCTCTGGGGACAGAGGCTCCTGTGTGCCAGGAGTGGTTGACTCATGATACATCCTGCCCACACACTCAGCCAGGGTAGGGCCCCAATGTCAGGTGTCTCCATGCCTGTGTAGGGTGAGGTCATTGTCCAGAGACAGCTCAGAGTCTTCTTATTATTAAACAAAATAAAACAAACAAACAAACAAACAAAAAAAAACTTGTGAGGCTGGAGAGATGGCTCAGTGGTTAAGAACACTGTCTGCTCTTCCAAAGGACCTGGGTTCAATTCCCAGCACCCATATGGCAGCTCACAACTGTCTGTAATGCCAACTCCAAGGGATTTGACACCTTTACACTAATGCACATAAATTTTTTTTTAATTGTAGCATGGTGGCAGCGGTGATGGTGATGCAAGGCCTTAATCCCAGCACACTTAAGGGTAAACAGATGGATCTCTTTTGAGTTTGAAGCCATTCTGCTCTACAGAGCTAGTTCCAGGGCAGCCAAGGCTACACAGAGAAACCCCATCTTGGGGGGAAAAAAACTGTGACAGGCTGGAAAAACAGCTCAGAGATTAAGAGCACTTACTGCTCTTGTAAAGGACCCGGGTTTTGGTCCCAGCACCCACATAACAGTTCAGAGACCTTTCTAAGTCCACTTCTAGGGATCTAACGCCCTGTTCTGGCATCTGTGGGCATCAGGCCTGTATATGGTGCACAGGCATTTATTCAGGCAAAAACTCATACATACACACACACACATACACACACACACACACACACACACACACACACACACATATCCTGGATCTATCTGTAGCCTCCTTGAACTCACAAGGATTTGCCTGCTTCTGCCTCCTGAGAGCTGGAATTAAAGACATGTGCCACCATTACCCAGCTAAATAAATCTTTTTTATAATGTATTTATTTATTGAGGGGCTTGCCACAGTGCCTGTGTGGAGGTCAGCAAGAGCTTCTACTCACTGAGCCATCTTGCTGGCCTCTCAGAGGCCTTCCTGACCAGGAATTTGTCTGGGCAACCTTGGCTGTCAGAAGTCTAGGACCCTGGCTCTGACTCCAATAAGGACAGGGACCCTCCTACATTTCCTACTCTTGCCCTTATTTCGGGATCCATGCCCGCTGGTCTCCCTGCCCACACACTCTGACCAGCACGTTTAGAATTCTGTTTGGTTCCTGTGCTGGAGATGCTGCTCTGGGGATCTCGCTTCCTCCAGACAGAGGGTAGAGTCTGTTTCCCAGCTTCTTCATAGCTGGAACTCTACCAGTGTTCTTGACCCTCCCTGCGCCATTGCTGGCAACTAAGCCCCTTGACGGACACCAGCATTACATACTTATTCTGGGCAGACTCCTAAGTGTCTCAGGGCCACCTCTGCCTTCCAGGATCCTGTGAGGAGACGGGGCAGCAGCAAAGACAAGCACCTTGAGTAAAACGCTTGGGGACAAGCTACAATGAGGGGAGGTGTTCCGTGTCCTGAGAGTCTCCATTATGGAGCCTATAGGGAGGGGCCCAAGCTTACTCATTTATTAATTACCCCATTCTCGAGCAGGAGGTGTCCTATAAAATAAACTGGAGTCAGTGTCAGAGGGCCTGAGGCCAAATGCGGCCTCTTTTTCCTGCCTTGAAGGACATGGGGAAACCAGCGAGCCATGCTTGTGAAAGAGCTTCAAGAAGCCCAAGCATCGCACAGGTCTCCACTTCTGCATTTCCTAGATTCCGGCATACCCTTAGCGAGCGCCTGGAAGCTTCTGTTGTGTGGGCAAAGGGACAAATGAATAGGTTAGCAGTAACTTGAAGCGAGGCCAAGTGGCACAGGACACACAGGTCACCTGTAATTCTATGCAGACTGGAAGTGGAGGTGGGATGGGCAGGAGTTCAAGGCTAGCCTTCTCTACATAACAAGCTTAGAGTAAAGCTAGCCTGAGCAATAGGAGACCCTTTCTCAAAACCAAAACTATAAACCTACAAAAAAATCCCACATTATTAAAAATAAAAATGAGTAGCACCTGTTCTTATCAGTTTACTTTTGATAAATTCTATCTGAAGACAATGTAATAAATGGAATTTTAGAACTAGGAGGTGGAGTATGGAGCTCTACACATGAACATGGAGTTACAGTGCTTCTTAAGAACAGGGCTGGAGAGTCAGCTCAATGGTTAAGAGTGTTTGCTGCTGTTGCAGAGAACTCAAGTTCAGTTCCCAGACTCCACACAGTGGCTCACAACCACCTGTAACTCCAGCTACAGGGGATCTAACGCCTCTGGCCTCCACAGGCACCTGCACTCACATATACAGACAAACACACTTACATGTAATCAAAAAAATAATACTTTACTACCTTGAGATGCTTAAGAAATAATAAGTAGGTTGGGGATATACCTCAGCAACAGGTCCTGTGTGCATCAGATATGAGGTCCAAAGTTTGACACATAGTAACACAAATAATTACTAGGTCAGCTGTGGGGTGGGGGCACCCCTGTAATCCCAGCACTCAGGAGGCAGAGACAGACAGATCTCTGTGAATTTGAGGCGAAGTCTACATAGTGAATTCCAGCTACATAGTGAGGCCCTGTTTCAGAAAAACAAAACAAAAAAACAAGAAAAATTGTCACTTTGGGAATATTTATTATCAACCAATGAGCTGAGAGTTTCCTCAGTCTTCACAGTAATACGAAATGATGCTTTTTCTATGAATGAGAATTTGAGATGCTAAGTTATTTCTCAAGAGCTAGCAGAAATATGCCCACTCCCAGGCTTTTTTCTTTTGTTGGTTTTTGTTTTGTTTTTTGAGATATGCTGTTTTAGAATGCACTCTGTGGACCAGGCTGGCCTTGAACTCAGAGATTTGCCTGTCTCTGCCTTGACAGTTCTGGGATTAAAGGCCTGCAGTCTTTATTTTTGACCACTCATTATAATCTTTCCATACTAAACCTCGTTCCATATAAATGAGGGCCTTGAACCCAGGACCTTGAGCATGCTAAACATTTATTCTACTACTGAGCCAGGCTTCTGGCCTCCAGGAGATGATTTCAGATAACGTTAGCCTCTGTTTTTACTATAGAAACTGTAGCTTACAGTCTGTATAGGGCCTGTGTCTGAATTTGTTCATTAGGGAGCAAGTGGCGAGTGGCTGCCTCTGCAAAGCTGCTTCCCGAAAATGCCTGTTATTGTCACCCAGCTGAAAAAGCTTACCTGCAGTTTCAAGTATCTGACAGGCAACAGAGTACGGTGGCACACGTGTGTGATCCCAGTGTTTGGGAAATGGAAGCAGAGGGATCAGGGGTTCAAAATTATCCGCAGCTGCATGTTGAGTTCTAGGCCACATTAAGATCCTGTTTCAAAACACACAAGTCTGGCAAGATGGTAGGGAAAGGTGCTTGCTGCTCAGGAACCGAAGTGTGGAAGGAGAGAACTGACTTTCCAAAATTATCCTCTGGCCTATACACAGAAAGGCACACATATCACACACACACACACACACACACACACACACACACACACACATTAAATAAAATGTAAGTTTTCTTTTTCTTTTTTGAGACAGAGTCTCACTGTGTAGCCTGCAACTCATTATGTAGATATATAGACCAGGCTGGTCTCAAACTCACAGAGATCCGCCTGCCTCTATCCCTGAGTGCTGGGATTATGTGCATGCCCTTGCTGGGCCCACAAAATGTCCATTTTTAAAGCCTCCCCAGTTGAAATTCAAAGGAAAGCATTTGGGTAATGGGGGCAGCGCTGCAGGAGATGTAGTTTTCCAGGCTGAGCTGCGGGGCCCTCCTGTTACCCTTGTCCCAAGGAACAGGCAGATTGGAGAACCTCATTCCAAACTGAGCTCAAGGGCCTGGGGCACGGCTTACTGCAGTCTGCATGGGAACATAAACCTTAGCTGTGAGACCAGAACCTTCTCTACCAACACAGTGTATGGTGTGAGCCCAGAAGCTGCCTGGTCATAGGAGGCCACTCAACGGCACTGAGGAAAAGAAGCGGTCCCTGGCTTGGAGCAAAGGCTGTTTGTCCCATGGCTTCCTTGGAGCCCTTACAAAGGAATGTGTTTGTAACAGAATCTGCCTAAGTGGCCCTGTCTTATGTCCTTCCACATCCCTTAAAGAAGATCTCAAAAGGAAACTAGCAGTGAGTGTGGTAGCTCATACCTATAATCCCAGCAGTTCTGAAGCTGAGGCAGGAGGACCACAGCTTGAGGCCAGCTTGAGGTATTTACTGAGAGTATACCAAAATAGCAGCAATAATAATAATAATAAAATACAAGGGAAAGCACAGCTGGCCATCATGACATGCACCCTTAATCCCAGAATGCCTGAGGCAGAGGCAAATGGAGCTCTGTGAGTTTGAGGCCAGCCTGTTCTATCAAGTGTCAGGATAGCCAGGGCAGCATAGAGAGAGCCTGTCTGAAGTGCCTGCTCCCCAAATCTAGTGCTCTCCCCCACAGCCCCAGGATGTAGCTGCAACACAAGAGCAACAAAGAGAGGTATTTGAGACAGACAGTTACCCTAGCCAGGGAAGCTAAAATCTAGCAGTAAAGCAGAGGGCTTGGGGCAAAGCTGCAGTTTCTGTCCTGGGTTTCTCTCTGGCCACGCACGTAGACAGGATGCTATTTTTGGAGCAGAAAAACATTTTAGGCCTAGGGATGCTCAGAGGGATGAGACGCCCATGTGGGTCAATCCTGTTGCTGCTCTCATCCTGGCTGCTTTGAGAAATGTTATCTAACTAAAAGGCCAAACCCTCTAATCGGAGCTTTAAATCCCAGCATAACATCTCAGCAGCGACAATTGTTAATCTTGAGCAAAGATTCGGGGGACAGTTTCCGGGTTAGTTGCTGATGGAGAAGCTAGGGGCCCCCATCTCCCTTCCCCTCCTTTCTTTGTGTCAGAGTATCATGTAGCCTAGGCTATACATAGCTGAGGACAACCTTGAACTCCTGATTCTCCTGCCTCCCTCTTCCAAAGGCTGTCATTGCCAGCCTTTCTCTCTCTCTCTCTCTCTCTTTAATAATATATTATTTAATTTTATTCTCCACGAATTGGCATGTAGGTATCAGAATCCATGGAACTGGAGTAATAGACAGTTGTGAGCTGCCATGTGGGTGCTGGGATTTGAACCAGTGTCTTCTGGAAGAGCAGACAGTGCTCTCAACCACCGAACCATCTTTTCACACACACACCCTTTATTTTTTTCTTCTTTTTTGGTTTTTTGAGACAGGTTTTCTCTGTGTAGCTTTGGCTGTCCTGGACTATTCGTAGACCAGGCTGGCTTCAAACTTACAGAGATCCATCTGCCTCCACCTCCTTGAGTGCTGGGATTACAGGTGTGTGCCACCACACCTGGCCAGGCTTTCTAGCTCTATGGAGTTCACTTTAGAGAAACTGAGTTTAGCATAGAAACCTTGCAGTTGTTTGTTTGTTTGGTGATTGTTTGTTTGAGACAGAGTTCCATGTGGCCCAGGCTGTTCTGGAACTCATTATGTAGCTGAAGGGGACCTTGAACTCCTGACCTCCCCACTTCTACCTCCCTAGTGCTTGAATTATAGGTCAGTGCAACCACATCCAGTTCAACCACAGTAGTTTTATTTATAATAAACAAAGCCTGGAAACAACTGGTGGGTGGATAAAAAATCCTGATGTAGCCGTCCCATCAAGTGCGACAACAAAAAGGAATGCTTTTGTAGGGTGGTGGTGGTGCAGCTTTAGTCCCAGCACATGGGAGGCAGAGGCAAGCAATCTCTATGAGTTCAAGGCCAGATCTGTCTACAGAGAGAGTTCTAGGACAGCCAGGGCTACACACAGAAAAACCCTGTCTCAAAAAAATCAAGAAAAGAAAGGAAGGAAGGAAGGAAGGAAGGAAGGAAGGAAGGAAGGAAGGAAGG
>NW_026586383.1:124491-134684 GCF_907164565.1 Psammomys obesus
AGGAAGGAAGGAAGGAAGGAAGGAAGGAAGGAAGGAAGGAAGGAAGGCTTTCCTATACATGATACAATGCAGAAGAATCTCCAAAGCATCATAATGACTGCATGAAGCAGACACAAAACCTTTTTTCCAAAGTTTTCTCTGTGTAGACCAGGTTGCTCTTCAACCCACAGAGATTTGCCTGCTTCTGCCTCCAGAGTGCTGGGATTAAAGATGTTCTCCACCACTGCCCAGCTCACAAAACATTTTTAAAAGTATGTGAGTGTTTTGCCTACATGTATGTCTGTGTACTATTTACATGCCTGATGCCTAAAGAGGCTATAAGAGGATACTGGATCCCCAGGAATTGGAATTACAGATGGCTGTGAGTGACCATGTGGATGCTAAGAACTGTACCCAGGTCCTCTGCAAGAGCAACAAGTGCTCTTAACCACTGAGCCATTTCTTCAACCCTGACACAAAACTCTGTATGTATATGTGGGCTCTAGGTACATGAAATTTTTAGAACTGGCAAATCTCAGAGGTAGGAAGTGCCGCAGATGCTGCTGGAGCTTAAGACTAGGCAGTGGGTTTGGTCGCAGGTGTGTTTGGCCACATGCGTGCTGGTCACAGGTGAGCTTAAGGGAAGTCCATGGTGGGATGCTGATGATGGTTGTACATGTTTATGACTTTATTAAAACTCATCCCAGTTGTGGGCTAGAGAGATTGCGCAGTGGTTAAGAACACTGACTTCTCTTCCAGGGGCCCAGTTTCAATTCCCAGAACCTACGTAGTGGCTAACAACCACCTCTATCTCCAGTTTCAGGAGACTCAGCATCCTCTTCTCACCTCTGAGGGCACACACATGGTTGCAGAGATACACATGCAGACAAAACAGCAGTCCACAGAAAACGAATAAGTAAGACTACGTAAAGTCCTTCACGTTTAATCACACATCACAGGCCCTGCTGAGCACCCATGTTGGGAGTAGCCTCACAGTCCTTCCACTTCCTGTCTACAGTGAAGGCCTGAGACAGTTCACGGTCCTAACTCGGTGGTCAAGCCAGGTGGTGTTGGCACGCGCCTTTAATCGCAGCACTTGGGAGGCAGAAGCAGACTGATCTCTGAGTCTACACAGAGAGTTCCAGGACAACTGGGGCTACAGAAAGAAGCCCTGTCGCAACAAACAAATCTAACCCAGTGGTTTCTACCTGCTGAGCCTGGACCAGTACATAGGAGTTCATTAGAAATAGAAACCCTGGGCTGGAGCGATGGCTCAGTGGTTAAGGGTGCTTGTTTTTGCAGAGGAGCTGAGTTCAGTTCCCAGCGTCACAGTCACCTGCAGCTCCAGATGCAGAGGCTCTGATGCTCTCTTCTGGTCTCCATGGACACTGCAAGCCCATGATGTGCACGCATATATGCACACCCACATGCCTACAAATAAATAAATCAATCAATCTTAAAGACAAACTCATTCCTGCCGAGTCAGAGGCTCTGGCGTGACTCAGCAGTTTGAGCATTAATAACCCTCAGGGAATCTGCCCGGGCCTCAGACTTCAGAGTCGAGACTCACGAAAAAAAGGAAGAGAAAGAATAAAGGACTATGACAAGCATAAACAAAGGACTGTGACTACTGAGTGCTGCACCACCCTGATGCCCGCAGCGTCGACAGTACTGGAAGGAGGTGCGGGGAGGGGACAGGAGAATCACAGTAAACACAGCTCCTTCAGGTTTTATCTGGGAACAAAGTGTGGGGATAAAGAAATAAACACGAGCAGCACACTCGCCATGGCTCAGTGTTTTCCTCCAGGCCCAGGCTGCAGCCTTTGTTTAATGTTGTATTGTTTACTCCCGAGGGACAGGGGAGTGGGGAAATTAGAAGTAGCGCTTGGACAGAAGCCCAAGAGGTTTCAACTCAGTTCCTTGGGAGTCTGATTGGGGATGCAGAGAGCTCAGGGAGCCTGGGCAGGGATAAGAGGACCTCTGGGGACCCAGGAGGGCGGTACTGTGGTTTCCAGATGCACAGATGACATAATGTCTGCCCGGCCTGCAGACGCCCGTTCTGCTAGAGTGGCCCTTGCAAGCAGCAGGGCCCTGGGTCTTGCCCCAGGTTTGTCCTGATGCTCAGAGGGTAGGTTTTCTCCCTCAAAAAGCTGCTTGGGACCTCCTGCTTTTAAACCCAGGACTGTCCAAACCCTGGCCTGCCCCATTCAGCACAGTTGGTTTGCAGGGTCCTCAGAGAGGTTGCCACAACCTGCTTTCCCCATCTTTGATGAGTCTGTGTGTTTGTTTGTTTGCTTTACATGTATTTACGTGTGTGTGTGTGTGTGTGTGTGTGTGTGGCAAGTGCCATAGCCCACTGAGCCATATTTACAGGGTGTGGGTATATACATGCATGAATGCACATATGTGCCACAGACTCTGTGCCAGAGGTCAAAGGACAACCTGCCAGAGTTGGTTCTGTCTATTGGAAATAAGATGATAGTGAATTTAAGAGACTGGTGAAAACAAAGCACTCTTTAAAATTAATTAATTTCATTTCATTTTATGTGCTTTAGTGTGAAGATGTCAGAGCCCTTGGAACTGGCATTACAGACAGTTGTGAGCTGCCATGTGGGTGCTGGGAATTGAACCTGGGTCTTTTGGAAGGGGAGACAGTGCTCTTAACCACTCAGCCATCTCTCCAGTCCCAACAAAGCACTTTTTAATATATAATTCTGCAGAAAGGATCAGAGCATAGAGAAAAGGTGAAACAGCTGGTGTGCTGATTTGGAACAAGACTAGTTTCAAAGCTGTGAAACATTCCTCTCTCTCTTCCAATAGGCCAAGACTTCTCAAATCCCCAATCCTATCGGCTCAGGACACAGACTCTTAGCCAAGGCATCATTTGGGGCTTGAGATTGCCCACATTTCTGGTCCTGGGTTCAGTCTCGTAGCATATGGCCTATAGTGTCTCCCTGCGTCACACTTCTGCTGAACTCTCAGCACACAACAGGGCTGGAGAGATGCTGGCTCTGTGGCTCAGAGCAAACACTGCTCTTGCAGAGGACCCAAGTTGGATTCCCAGCACCCACATCAGGCAGCTCACAACTTCCTGCAACTTCAGCTCCAGGAGGTCTAACACCCCTCTGACCTTCTCCTACATGTAGGACACCCACACACCCACACTCAACCACAAGTAATAATAATTAAAATGAAGAAGAAATGGCTTTCAAAGGAAGGAAGAAAATGGACCTTAACAATCTATTTCTTACCTCTCCTTCCATGTAGTGGTTAGAACTGAACTCAGACTATAGGCCTGAGAGGCAAGCCCCTTTACCTGCAGAGCCATCTCAGCAGCCTGCCCGCCACCGTGGTCATCGTCGACTGTCATGCTTGAGCCATTATGTGAAGATCTTCCAAATAAGAAGAAAGGGAGGTGCTCGGGGCCAGGGCAAGGCCCGCACCAGAACCCTGGCCATCGTGCTACTTCACAGTACATGTCTTTCATTTGCGTGGGCTTTTCTCCCTTCTCTTTGTGAGACCGAAGGATTATGACCTTTGTTTTCTTTTTTTTTTCTTTCTTTCTTTCTTTTTTTTAAAGCACAGCTCTGTTTTTTTGGTTTTTTGTTTAATTTTATTTTATGTACATTAGTGTGAAGGTGTCAGATCCCTTGGAATTGGCAGTACAGACAGTTGTGAGCTGCCATGTGGGTGCTGGGAATTGAACCCAGTTCCTTTAGAAGAACAGACAGTGCTCTTAACCACTGAGCCATCTCTCCAGGCCCCATGACCTCTGTTTTCATAGACGAGCAACGGCAGGTTTAAAGAATTTAACCCGCTTGCTCAGGATCACTAGTAAATGACAAAGCCAGAGCTCATGGCCAAATGCTCTGCTCCCAAATTACTTGTTTTGTGCTTCATTCCAGATCACATCAGCAATACCTCAGTGCCTGGAGGCCCAGAGAGGGGCTCAGAGGAATCCCAGAAGCTCTCAATACCAAGCTCTCAGCTAGTGCCTTTGTCTTTCTCCTCCTTCTTTTCATCTTTTCCTCCTTTTCTTTCTCCTCCTTCTTCTCTTCCTTTCCCTTCTTCCCTTTCTCTTCTTTCTCTTAGTTTCCCCTTCTTTTGTTTGTCGGTTTTGAGAGAGAGAGACTCTTTTAGCATGTATCAGATGATGGCCTTGAACTCCTGACCCTCTTCCCTCCACCTCCACCTCTTTTGTTCTTAATCGGAACAGGGTCCTCTCTAATGACTTTTTGGGGTTGTTTGTTTTTTGAGACAGGGTTTCTATGTATAATCTTGGCTTTCCTGGACTAATTTTGTTCAAGGCTGGCCTTGAACTCACAGACCTTTGCCTCCTAAGTGCTAGAACCAAAGGTGTGTGCCAATGAGCCCAGTTTCTAGTGATTTTTGTATCCCAGACTTAACCTAGGAAAAAGCTGCCTGTGCCCCGAGGACTGTGGACAATCTAGAAATTATTTTCCATATCTGTTCACTCTTCTCTTTCCCATTAGTGTTTTAGGTTTCTTTATACATAGTAAGTTAAAGACTCTGAAACAAAAACAAAAACCTTCCAGTGTGGTGGAGCACTTCTTCAGCCTGATATATGTGTATGTGTGTGTGTATGTACATATATATATTTGAAATACAGTAAAAAAAAAAAAAATAAAAGAAACAGAGCAGAAAGAAAAGAAAAGAAAAGAAAAGAAAAGAAAAGAAAAGAAAAGAAAAGAAAAGAAAAGAAGGGTCTTATTATGTAGCTCCGGCTGACCTAGCGTTCCCTGTGTGGGTCAGGATGTATGTGTATGTTTATATGTACTTGTGTGTACTTGTCTGTGTGCCTGAGGGTATATGCGTGTGCATGTGTAGGTCCAGGTGCCTATGCACATTCAGAAGCTAGAAGAGGGTGTTAGAGGGTGTGAGACCAGAGTCACAGGTCTTTGGGGAGATGTAAGGACTGTTCTGAATGCTATGCTGGGACCTCAAGTCCAGTTCTCGTGACCACACAGTTCTCTCCTTCCACCCTGTGGGTCCCAGGAAGCCAATTCAGGTTGTCAGCCTCGACAGCAAACACCCTTACCCCGAGAGCCACCTCGCCTGCCCCAGCTTCATGTTTTTCGTGAAGAATGCTGAACACACCTACAGGCCTCAGGTGTGGTCTGGGCAGGTCTAGAACCTGGCTGCACAGTGCCAAGTCCTCTGTGACAGGAGCTTTGCCATATGGACCAGTTAAACAAGCCCCTGGGCACTATTTTTCTCACCTGGGTGACCTGAAGAGCCAAACTAGGCTGCTCAGCCTTCTGTGCAGGCTGGGTCCTGGGTCTGAGTGCTGAGTGTCTGGGATTCCCCGCTGATATCAGTGTTCATCTCTGGCTGGGTTCTAGGGTGACGTGTGCCTGGAAAAATGCCCACAGGTGGCTTTTACCCAACTGGCTTGGCCAGCAAGGGGCGTGGCCTATCTCAGTGCAGGAGTCTGATGTGTCTAGCTGTAGCCATGACTCTCAATTGCTCTCCACTCATCTTCTCTAGCCTACTTGTGACAGTCGGCTTAGGCCAACCAAGGGTACTCATCCTTCCCCAGGAGCTAGTAAATGGTTGCTGGGGGAGGAGGAGTAATTTTGTTCTGTTGCCCACACTTTAGTAAAGAACCCCCCTCCCCCAAGCTCTTGGCAAACGACCTTAATTAATTGAACTCAGTGTGTCTCCATTAAAAAAAGTAGTTGTTCTAAAAATAAATAAACAAACAAACAAGATGACCTTGGGCCTGGCATGGTGGCACAGGCTTTAATCTCAGCACTTGGGAGGCAGAGGCAGGCAGATATCTGTGAATCTGAGGCCAGTCTGGTCAACCAGGGCTCTGTTACACAGAGAAATCCTGTCTCAAAAAACCAAAAAAATAAAAAATGACCTGAGTGTGGTAAGCATGCCATCAAAACCAGTGTCTCTGGCAGCCACAACTTCTCAAAGGGCAAAGGCCCCGATATAGCCTGGTTTCAGGAATAGGTTAAAGGCCCCAATTAATACTCTAAGATCAAAAATAAACTTAGAGAGTGGATGTAGTGACCCACACAACATTGGAGAGGCTGAGGCAGGAGGATTGAAATAGGGGCCAAGTCTGCACAGTAAAACCTTGTCAAAAAAAAAACAACCAAACAAACAAACAGATCAGCATTGTGTGATGGTACAGGCCTTTAATCCCAGCACTCTAGGGGCAGAGGCAGACAGATCTCTGTGAATCTGAGCCCAGCCTGGCCTACAGCGTGATTTCCAGGCTGGTCAGGGCTATAGAGTAAGACGCTGTTTCAAAACAATCAAAAAAAAGGAGACCAACCAAGCCAAACAAAGCACAAAGCCTAAAACCAAAAATGCTGATAACAAACACTGGCCAGGTACAGCGGCACACACCTCTGCTGTTGGGATGTGGAGGAAACAGGGTTGCAACAATTTCCAGGCGAGCCAGGGCCGGAGGCTGAGACACTTTCAAAAGGCCAGAAAAATGAATAAACAACTCAAAGAACCGGAGACATAGCTCAGCGAAATACTTGAAAAGGCTGAGTTTGGTCTCAGCATCTTGAAGACAAAACCCAAGCCAACAAATAAAAACCAGGGCCAGTGGGATGGATCATTGGCAGAGGTGCTTGCTGCCAAGGATGATAACCAGAGTTCAGTTCCTGGGAACTACACTGTGGAAAGCTACAACTGACTCCTGCAATTGCTCTGCCTCCACCTGCATGCCTGCCACGCCATCCAGCTGCTCACACATATACCCCCCACAGGCACATAAATAGACAACCTCAATAAAAACAGAAAGACCCTACTAGGCTGTGGTGGCACAGGCTTTAACCCCGCACTCAGGAGGCAGAGGCAGGCCAATCTCTGAGTTTGAGGTCAGCCTGGTCTACAGAGTGAGTTCAGGACATCCGGGGCTACGCAGAGAGAAGCTCTGTCTCGGAAAACAAAAATAAATAAATAAAGCAAACAGAATGAAGCCTTTTGTTTGATGAGATGGGATGGGCCTGGCTGCTGGGAAGTTTTCCTGTAAAGATCAGCAAGCACCGGGCTGCTCAAGTTTTACTTATTTGGTGAAAGTATAATTCCTATTCAGTAAAAGGTAAAATATATCTGTCCATAGATAAATAGAGTGAGTGAAGTCAGCTAACACTACCTAACTGTACATTGATTTTAATCACTATCAGATCAGACAGTGCAGCATTCCAGAAAACTGTCGCTTGTTCCTCTGCCACAGGGAGTATGCCCACTGTCCTAATTTCTGTCCTCATAGATTACTCTGCTCGTTTTGAATGCTGTGTGAGTCAAAAAATTCATGTTTAGAAACCCTTTGTGTTTAGTTTCCCACCCAACTTAATTTCTTTCTTTTTAAAGATTTATTTATTTATTATTTATACATTATTCTGCCTGCATGTGTGCCTGCAGGCAAGAAGAGGGCACCAGATCTCATTATAGATGGTTATGAGCCACCATGTGGTTGCTGGGAATTGAACTCTGGACCTTTGGAAGAACAGCTAGTGCTCTTAACCTCTGAGCTGTCTCTCCAGCCCTTGTTTTTGTTTTTCAAGACAGGGTTTCTCTTTGTAGCCCTAGATGTCACTCTGTAGACCAGGCTGGCTTCAAACTCAGAAATCCGCCTGCCTCTGCCTCTAAAGTGCTGGCATGTGGCATCACTGCCTAGGTTCGCCCTTTCTTCCTTCCTTCTTCTTTCCTTCCTTCCTTCCTTTCTTCTTTTTTTAAAGATTTATTTATTATTTATACAATACTCTGCCTGCATGTATGCTTACACACCAGAAGAGGGCACCAGATCTCATTATAGATGGTTGTGAGCCACCATGTGGTTGCTGGGAATTAAACTCAGGACCTTTGGAAGAACAGCCAGTGCTCCTAATCTCTGAGCCATCTCTCCAGCCCCCTTCCTTTCTTCTTAAAAAAAAAAAAAAAATCAACAGAGCCCAGACTGGCCTCAGACTCACTCTTGTAGCCAAGGATGACATTGAATTTTTAATCTTCCTGCCTCCACCTCCAGAGTGCTGAATGGCTGGTGTATACCACACACCTGGTTTTCTTTGGTGCTGGGGGTCAAATCTGGGACCTTGGGCATGCTCAGTTAACACTCTGGCAACTAAGCTACATCTGCAGCCCACAAGTTTTGGGCTGATTTCTCTTAAGTACATAACAAGAAGGATCTTATAGGATAGTCTATGGTTAATATTATCAGAATGGAAGATGGTCATGCTAGCACACACCTGTAATCCCAACATTTGGAAAGTAGAAGTAGAGAGAAACAGGAGGTGAAGGTTAGCCTCAGCTACACAGCAAGTTTGAGACCAACCTGGACTACATAGGATTGACACAGCAAGCAAAAGAAAGCAAGCAAGCAGCAAGCAAAAGAAAGCATGAAAGAGCCCAGCAAGGTGGCTCACGCCTGTAATCTCAGCACTCAGGGAGGCAGAAGCAGGCGGATCTCTGTGAGTTCAAGGCCAGCCTGGTCTACAAAGTGAATCCAGGACAGTCAAGGCTGCACAGAGAAACCCTATCTCAAAAACAAAAACAACAACAAAGAAAGACAAGAAAGAAAGAAAGAAAGACAAGAAAGAAAGAAAGAAAGAAAGAAAGAAAGAAAGAAAGAAAGAAAGAAAGAAAGGGAGAGGGAGGGAGGGAGGGAGGGAGAGAGGGAGGGAGGGAGGAAGGAAAGCCAGGTGATGGTGGTGCATGACTTTATCCCAGCACTCAGGAGAAAGGAATAAGTGGGCGGATTTCCGAGTTGCAGGCCAGCCCAGTCTTCAGAGTGAGTTCCAGGACAGCCAGGGCTACACAGAGAAACCCTGTCTCAGGAAGAGAGGAGAGATAAGGTAGGGAGGAAGGAAGGAAGAAAAAGAGAAAAGATAGCTTAGAGGGAAAAATTCGGTTGCTACCTGGTGACCTGCATTTGATCCCCAAGACTCACAAGATGGACAGAGAGAACCAACTCTTGCAAGGTGTCCTTTGATCTCCTCAGGTGTCAGAGCATACATGCCCCCACAGTAAGATAAATAATTGTAATTAAAAATTTAAAAAGACAGAACGGCACCCACAGACACAGAAGGAAGCAGAAGGAAGGACTCAATTACGCGTTGTCTGCAGCTGTACCGTCTGAAGGCTTGACTAAGTCTGGGGGATCCCCTCTCCAGGAGGCTCACTCACTGCTTCCTCCCCACAGGGACTCCTCCCCACAGCTGCTGAAGAATCCTTATGATGCAATGGCTGACTTCTCTGAAAGCGAGCCATCAGAAAGGGAAAGAAACCGGAAGGAAGCTGTAACTCTTTTTATGGCCAAACCTCCAAAGCCCTATACTGCCGCCTCGGTCGCATTGCATGTATTAGAAGAAGTCTGACTCACATTCACGAGAGGGGAACAACTGGTCTCTCCCTTAGAAGGCAGAATTTGGCAAAGAATTTTTAGTTTTTTTTTTTTTTTTTTTTGGGTCTTTTTTAAGGCGTATGAATGTTTTGCCTGCCTGATGGACATGCCTGCGGCCCTGTGAGACTACAAGAGGGCATCAGATCCTCCAGAACTAGGGTTGCACATGGTTGTCAGCAGCCATGCAGGTGCTGGGAATTGAACCTGGGTCCTCCGGATAAGCAGCCAGTGTTCACTCTTCTTTCTTCCTTTCTTGTTTTTTTTTTTTTTTTTTTTTTTTTTTTTTTTTTTTTTTTTTTTTTTTTTGTTTGTTTTTTGAGACAGGTTTTTCTGTGTAGCCTTGACTGTCCTGGACTTGCTTTGCTGACCAGGCTGGCCTGGAACTCACAAAGAATCACCTGCCTTTGCCTCCCTAAGTGCTGGGATTGCTGGCGGTGTGCTCTCAACCACTGGCCCATCTCTCTACCCCCTGAGGCCTGATTTTAAAATACATAGTTCTCACAGCTGGACCCTGTTGATGTTCTTTTTAAAACCATTTTATTTTGGTTTCTTAATCCTCTTTCTCCCTTGTCTACCCCGGTCCCTTCCAACACCCAACACCAGGTAGAAGAGAAAGGAGGTTAGTGGGGAGAAGGGGCACAGTTGTAGTTCTCTTTGGCTACTTCCTGCTGATTAGGGTCATTGTCAGGTTCCTAGAAGAAAGCCCAATCTTCATTTCAGGATAGCTCCAACGTCTCATCAAACAACAGCAAGCAGCAGCAGCAGCAGCAGGGGAAAGCAGCAGCAGCAGCAGCAGCAGCAGCAGCAGCAGCAGCAGCAGCAG
>NW_026586383.1:134694-137897 GCF_907164565.1 Psammomys obesus
AGCAGCAGCAGCAGCAGCAGCAGCAGCAGCAGCAGCAGCAGCAGCAGCAGCAGCAGCAGGGGAAAGCAGCAGTCTTCTCTCTCAGAGCTCCGCAGCACTGTCTGGGCTCTGGCATTTATTCTCTCTCCAGAGTCCTCAGAATTAAACTATGTGCAGCTGGCAAAGGGCCCCTCTCAGAGACTGAATGAGGCAAATAGTTTGCTGCTGTGGACTGTCTGAATCAGCCCTACATCCCACACCTGGGACCAAAACAAAAGCATGTTTACCTCCACAACAAGATCCCATGCAAGCTTGAGTAAAACATATCGATGTTTTACTGATTGATGAGAACCCTGTCTTAAAACAAAACAAATAAACAAACAAAAAAAACCACAGCTGAAGAAATGGCTCACGGTTAAGACTGTTTGCTGTTTTAACAGAAGACATGAGTTCAATTCCCAGCACCCATGCCAGGCAGCCCAAAGTCACCTGTCATATCAGCTCCAAGGAATCTGATGCCTCTTGGCCTCTAAGGCCATCCAAACATAGGTAAGTGTGTTAGAAACAAATAGTGTATAATCTCAGCATTGCACAAAGGAACTCATGAATAGAGTCCAACCTATGAACTGAGCCAGGCAACTGCTTTTTGGAGAAAGGGTGCACCCAGCCAGGCTAGCAAGCCCATTGAGGCCAAATGCTCCCTGTCTCTTTTTTAATCTGTGATGGTGGTGACTGTAGCTCGTCCTATTAGTGAAAGCTCGGCTTCAGAGTCCGAATTAAGGAATGATTAATCTCACAGAGCGGAAAGGGGAGGTTCAGGAAATATGAACCCTTTCTGGGTTAACTACCTTTGATTTAAGAAAGAAAACATTTCATATACAGGCACATACACATAAGTAAAAATACAAGATATATTTTTTAAATCCATAAACTCCAAGGGACGTGACATCTTCTTTTGACCTCCGAGGGCACATGGTGCACATACACGCACATACATGTAGGTAAAACATTCCTACATATATAAAATAAATAAAAAATTTTTAAGCAGTGGGATGGTGGCGCATAGCTTTCATCCCAGCACTTGGGAGGCAGAGGCAGGCAGATATTCAGGTTTGAGGCTAGCCTGATCTACATAATGAGTTCCAGGACAGCCAGGGTGACACAGAGAAACCCTGTCTCGAAAAACAGAAACAACAACAAATTTAAAAAAAACTAAATAAAACCAGGCCTGAGAAAAATCTGAGTTACTTTGTTTTAAGATATCTTGGTGAACTGGTTTTGGTGGCACAAGCCTGTGATACCAGCACTTGAGGAGGCAGAGGCAGGCAGATCTCTGTGAGTTCAAGGCCAGTCTGGTCTACAAAGTGAGTCCAGGACAATCAGGGCTACACAGAGAAACCCTACCTCGAAAAACAATAAAACTGACAAACAACAACAACAAAAAGATATCTTGGTGGTAAATTTTTTTGGCTCTCTCTGTGTGACCTAGGAGAACTTGAGTGACCTCTCTGAGCCTTCCCTTTCTTATCTGTAGGAGGAGGAATAAACACAGCCTACTATTGAGGATGGCAGGCGCTGATGCGAGTAAAACTTGAGTTCTTCCTTGAGCTCGGAGTTCACACAATGAGGCCTTTCTGTCCACCCTCCTTGTGAGAGCCTGTGGGAGGACCAGAAAAGAGATGTCGCAGCTCCAGAGAAAAGAGGGCTGTGACTAATCCGGGACTTTTTTCAGAAAAGATCTTTGGAAAGGCAGAGAGCAAAGAGATGGCCTATAGCAGGTAAAGTGCTTGCTGGCAAGCACAACGACCCGAATTCAACCCCTGCGGACCCCTCCACCAACACATCAATAAGTACAAGCTCTTTGGTGCGTGGAAGGTAGGACACGTGACAGGAGCCAAATGCCCCAGGCCACGCGTGCTTTCTTTTTTTCTTTCTTTCGTTTTGCTTTGTTTTGTTTTTTGGTTTTTCAAGACAGGGTTTCTCTGTGTATCCTTGGCTGTCTTGGACTCACTTTGTAGACCAGGCTGGCGTTGAGGTCACAGAGATCCCCCTGCCTCTGCCTCCCGAGTGCTGAGATTAAAGGCGCGCGCTACCATGACGGGATCGCCGTGTGTGCTTTCTAAGCTCAAGTTCTCAATGTGGGTGCGCACAGGAGCCCCGTCTTTTGACACAGAGGCTCACTGTCACCCAGACAGAACTCATAGCAACCCCATGTCTTGGCCTCCCGATCACTAGAATTGGAGCGGTGAGCCACAAAATCTGGGCAGCTCAAGTTCTTATTCATTGCCACAAAATCTGGAGGGTGGGGAGTGTTAGCCCTTCCACACACTCATCTCCCGAGGCTCAGAGACTCTGACCTCCTCTTTCCAGCCCTTGCCAGTAGCTCAAGCTGGGCACTCCAGTGGTCTTTGGTGGGAGAGGAAGAAAGAAGGTGGATGGTAGACCAGTGTTTGACAGATTGATGCCTGTAGCCCAGATCTTGGGAGCCAAAAATATTATGGGTTCAAGGTTAGCCTGGGTTACATAGGGGATTGAGAGACTTTGTTTCAAAAACTGGAAAACATGTCCTGGAGAAGCAGGTGAGCTGGTGGAGTGTTAGGCTGGCACGCATCCCTGTGCTTAAACTCCAGCGCTTCATAAAAACCGACTTAGTGGCACATACCTGTAACCCCAGCTCTCAGGAAGTGAATATGGGAAGACGAGATGTTTACGGCTACACAGCAGGTTCTAGGCCAGCTTCTGCTCTGTAACAGACAGAAAGAGAAGGCAGAGAGACTGACAGACTGTCAGGCTTCAGAAGTGGTTGCAAGAAGATGAAATGAGAGGGCTGGAGAGATTGCTCAATGGTAACAAAACTTGCTGATTTTCCACAGGGCCCAGGTTCAGTACTCAAAACCATCCGTAAGTCCAGTTGCATAGGATCCGACACCCTCTTCCTGTCTTCATGGGTGCCAGGCAAACACATGGTCCACAGACACACATGCAGACACTCATACACATAAAATAATAATTTTGTTTTGTTTTATTTTGAGACAGGGTTTCACTATGTAGCTCTGGCTGTCTTGGAATTCACTATGTAGACCAACTGACCTTGAACTCACAGAGATCCACTTGCATCTGCCTCCGGAGTGCTGGGATTAAATAAATGCATATGCCATTATACCCAGCTTCCTTCCTTCCTTCCTTCCTTCCTTCCTTCCTTCCTTCCTTCCTTCCTTCCTTCC
>NW_026586383.1:137907-207443 GCF_907164565.1 Psammomys obesus
TCCTTCCTTCCTTCCTTCCTTCCTTCCTTCCTTCCTTCCTTCCTTCCCTTCTTTCCTTTTCTCTTTCTTTCTTTCTCTCTCTCTCTCTTTCTTGTTTTTTTTGAGACAGGGTATCTCTGTGTATCCTTGTCTGTCCTGGACTCACCAGGACTTGAACTCACAGAGCTCTGTCTTCTTCTGCCTCTCCAGTGTTGGGATTAAAGGCATTTACAAGAGATGGTTCACTGGTTAAGAGGATATGCTGCTCTTGCTGAGGACCGAGAGATTCAGTTCCCAGCATCCCCCGTGCTGGCTGACAACTGCCTGTAGCTCTAGTTCCAGGGGATCTAATGATCTTTGAGTGTCTAGGCATGCGTGTGATGAGCATACATACATGGAGGCAAAATACTCATACACATAAAAATAAATGAGGAAACTTTAAAAATGTCTCCTTGTTCTTTGGCGAGATCATGGTGGTTGCACACCTTTAATCCCCGCACTTGGTAGGCAGAGGTTTGGCCAGCCTACACAGTAGGTGCACAGAGTACGTTCTAGAACAGCTGAAGATACAAACAGAAAAACCCTGTCTCCAAAAGCCACACACATGCACACACACAGATTTTTTTTTTTTTTTTTTTTAGTTTAAGAAAAGAATATGGGATGAAGAAAGAAAGCCTGGAGAATGATCAGGCCAACACACCCAACTTTCTCCTGAGGATCCTGGGGTGTAGCTAGTGAAGGAAGCAAGGACAGGCGCAGAAACCAGGCTTCTAGACCTCCCCCACCCCACCCCAGGCTTTGGTTGGAAGTCCAGAGGGACAACCCAAGGCCAGCCTAGAGCTACAGAAGGGAACAGGGTGTGTTGGGAGAGGGACTGGGATTAGAACAGATAGATTTATCTTGCCGATTTGCCTCTGGGAAAATCACATTGTGAACACTTTTCTGTCATAAAACGTGCCTTCTGTGGTCTGCTTGTTAATAAATCCAGAGCTTCGAGTGGTTGCGGGCCCAGCTGACTATATGAGCCCAGGAATTCAGTCACTTAAACAATATAGCAAGACTGTTTAAAAAAAAAAAAAGTCTGTGTAGTGATGCATTCCTTGAATCCTATCAGAGGCAGGTGGATTCCTGTGAGGTCAGCCTGGTCTACATTGCTAAGTCCAGGACAGCCAAGACTATCTATACAGACCCTGTCTCAGAAAAACAAACAAGAATCTGTCTGCTTCAACATCACTGCCCCCCGAACCTTTCTCCCCGCTGCCCTCTCCTCTGAGTGAAGCAGAGGAATCTTTTTTTCCCCCTTGGTTATGGGGTTATGGTTGAATCACACCCAAATATCCACCTGAGTCTTTCTTTCTTTTTATTTTGTGTGTGTTGGTGTTTTGTCTGCAAGTGTCTGTGAGGCTGACAGATCCCCTGGAGCTGGAGTTACAGACAGTTCTGAGTTGGCATGTGGGTGCTGGGAATTGAACCGCCTGGAAGGTCAGACAGTGCTCTTAACCGCTGAGCTGTCTCCCCACACCTGATTTTTTTTAAATCCTTTTCTCTTCCCCCTTTTTTTTGATGTGTATCTATAAGCATGTGTATGTGTGCATGCATGTGTGTGTTCCTGCATTCGTGTGTGAGGACATGTGTGTGTATGTAAACACTACTGGTCTTTACCTCTTCAGTTCTAGTATTGTAATTGCTCCAATACCACAAACCTAGGTGTTTGTTGTTGTTGTTGTTGTTGTTGTTTAATATGGGTTCTGAAGATTGACCTAGCTGAGAAGCAGTTGGCAGTTGCTGGCTGCAGGGGGAAGGGAAGCCATTTTTCTCTGGGGATGTGGGCATTGGTAGGTTCCTTAAATTTCTTGTGTGTGACCCCCTACCTATGTGTATGCACATAGCTCTAACAAACTCAGTGGGTTGTTTAATAAAAAAAGGGGACATGAAAGTGAGAGGGAAACTGTTTGGGGAGCAGGAGAGTGGAATGGAGGAGCTGAAAGCAGAAGATACATTATCAGGTTTGGTAGCACAGACCTTTAATCCCAGTACTCAGTACTCCGGAGGAATTGAGCTCCAGGCCAAGGCTACACAGCTAAGCCCTGTCTCAAGCAAGCAAGCAAGCAAGCAAACAACAACGAAAAGATACCTGGTATTCATCTATGAAAACTATAATTTTTTTTTTGTAGTTTTTCCAAGACAGGGTTTCCCTATGTAGCCTTGGCTGCCCTGGACTCACTTTGTAGACCAGGCTAGTCTTGAACTCACAGAGATCTGCCTGCCTCTGCCTCTCCTAGTACTGGGATTACAGGCATGTGCCACCAAGCCAGGCACTGTGTTTAGTGTCCAAGAAAAAAAGAGGAATTTAATCCTTGATTAAAGCAACAGCAAACCATACATACACGTAAAGAGGAAGAACAGGTTCTTAGCTACAAGCAATCTTCCTGTTAGATTAGTAGTTGTATTTCATTTATTATTATTGCGTGAGTGGGGGTGTACTATGGAGGGGTGTGTGTATGCGTGCATGTGTGTGTGCACGTGCTGGGTTTCAGACCCTGGACAAACGGCTGAGGTGCATCTTTAACATACCAAAGTGGACCTGGCTTCCAGATTCTCCTAGCATCCCTCAGTCCTACGTGTCACAGGGCATGGCTGGCATACCCTGCTGGTGTACCCTGCCTTCTACCCTGAGCTTGCCAGCCAGGAGCTGGGCTAATCCAGACATTTGGCTCCCTCCCTCTCTCTGTATTTTCTTTCTTCCTGCCTGCCCATGCTCTTTCTCTTTTTCTCTTCCTCCTCCTCTCTTATCTCCCTCCCCATGGTGACTTCCCTGGCCTCATGTCTTGGGAGCAGTGAACTCACTGGAGAGCTGCACCCAATCAACCTGCCTTTATGTTTTAATTTGACTTGAACTGGCTCATTTTGTCATCAGAGAAAACCTATTACCTGAGAGAGGGAGAGAGAACTGAGGAAAACTTTGGGAAGCCTGTTTTTTTCCTTTTGTCACGGGTATAGAAAACCTTGTGCTCTGAGATTAAACTTTAGTCCTTGCGCTTGCTTTTTCCCCACTGAGCCATCACTGAAGTGGGAGGTGGAGGTGGAGCCGGGAGCCTTGTTACATTTTTGCCATGAAACTTCCAAGCCGCTGGTTCTTCCAGATGGCTGTAGAAGCTGATAGTTTTATATTTACACTCTCCATGCCCTTAATGTTGCTATTTCATTTACAGAGTGTCTGAGGTTCCTGTAACATCACACCACCATCTGTTAGGCGCTCTGCACTGTGGGTGTTTTAACCAGTCTGAGGCAGACTACTGAGGGGCTGGTGCATAAAACAAGAAATTGCTTTCTTCTTAGCATTGCCAACATCCTTCTAGACTCTCATAGGACACCACATTTATTTACGGTGCTATGAAGATTTTTTTTTCTTAATTTATTTTTTATTAATTACAATTTATTCACTTTGTATCCCATCTGTAGCCCCCTCCCTTGTCCAGTCCCAATCCCACCCTCCCTCCCTATTCTCCCCCTACGTGCCGCTCCCCCCCCTCCCCCCAGTGCACTGATAGGGGAGGTCCTCCTCCCCTTCCCTCTGACCCTAGCCTATCAGGTCTCATCAGGACTGGCTGCATTGTCTTCCTCTGTGAAGATTCTTTTTTTCTTTTAACAATGTTTTTGTTTGTTTGTTTGTTTGTTTTTTTGTTTTTGTTTTTTTTTTTCGAAACAGGGTTTCTCTGTGTAGCCCTGGCTGTCCTGGAACTCATACTGTAGACCAGGCTGGCCTCACACTCACAGATGCTAATGTTTCCCAAATGCTGGGATTAAAGTCGTATGCCACCATACCTAGCTAAAATGTTGTATTAGTTTATTTGTGTGTGCATGTGGGTACTACTGACACATTGTGAAGGTATGGAGGTCAGGGGATAGCTTGGAGGAGTTGGTGCTCTTCCTTCACGATGTGATCTAGGTGATTGAACTCAGCTTGGTACAGCTGGGGCAGCAGCTACCTTTACCTACTGGGCCATCATTCTGGCCCCCAAGACAATTGGTTTTTTATTGATTGATTTTTTATTTGAGACAGGGGCTCTTTGCCCCTGGGTAGGCTGGAACTTGCTAAGTAGAGCAGACCAGACTGGCCTCTAACGAAGAAATCTGCCTACCTCAGTCTGAGCTGAGATAAAGGGTTGTGCTATCATACATGGCCAAAATGCTGTTTTAACAATTACATTTTATTTAGGTATCTATCTATCTGTCTGTCTATCTATCTATTTGCATGTGTGTAGGTTTTAAGACAACTTTCGGGAATCAGTTCTGTCTCTCCACTGGGTGTGGGTGTGGGTGTATATGTTGATCAAACTCAGGTCCTTAGACTTGGCAACAGGTCCTATTGGCCATCTTGCCAGCCTGATTTTTATTTATGTATTTAATAAACATTTTAGCTTATCTGTGCAGTCTCAGCTCTTGGGAGATGGAAGATGGAGAATCCCAGGAGTTCAAGGCCAGCCTCAACTACATTTTTTGGGGGAGTGGGAAGTAGGCATTTGAGACAGGGTTTCTCTGTGTAGTCCTGGCTGTCCTGGAATGTGCTCTGTAGACCAGGCTGGCCTCAGAGATCTGCCTGCCTCTACCTCCTGAGTGCAGAGATTAAAGGCAGGAGCCACCATGCCCAGCTGTGAACAAAATGTTTTTATTTTATTTTTTAAAGATTTATTTATTTATTATGTATACAGTATTCTGCCTGAATGTATGCGTATAAGCCAGAAGAGGGTACCAAATCTCATCGTAGATGGTTGTGAGCCATCATGTGGTTGCCGGGAATTGAACTCAGGACCTCTGGAAGAGCAACCAGTGCTCTTAACCTCTGAGCCATCTCTCCAGCCCCACAAAATGTTTTTAAATAACCCATTTTCAAGTAGGTGTCAAACCTGCAAACTGGCCATTTGAAGATTTACTTGTTTTTATTCTGTATGTATGAGGGTCTGCCTGGATGTATGTGTATGCGCCATGGACATGCCTGGTGCCGAGAAAGGCTGGGAGAGGCTGTCGGATTCCCTGGAACTGGAGTTCTAGGTGGTTGTGGGCTGCCGAACCTGGCTCCTCCACAGAAGCAGCGGTGCTTTTAACCACTGAACTGTCTCCAGCACGAACCCGACCACTGGATGCTCGGCCCGTGCTTGTAGTGGGATGCTGAATCCTTATAATTCTCTATCTGCCGGAGGTCGAGATAGGCACACTGATCCCTCATCCCAGCTGTGGCTAAGAGCTGCAGATTATGGGGGTTCTGGTTCCTGCACTCTGGAGCGAAGCTTCATCTTCCAGAGTCTGCATTTCAGGTGTTACTTAGGAACTGGTTGAGAGTTCTGCAAACCCACACTAGGGAGATAGAGGCAGAAGAATCAGAAGTTCAAGGTCATCCTTGGCTACCTAGTATTCAAGGACAACATGAGCTACATAAAACCATGTCTCAAAAACAAAACAAGGACAGCTGAGTTGGCTTAGTGGGTAAAAATGACCTGGGTGGATGCCCAGAAGCCATGTGAAGGTAGAAGGAGAGAACTGATTCTACAAAGTTGCCCCCATGCAAGCTGCAGTCAACTCACTCCCCCACATATCTTATATATATAAACAGCAACAGTAATAAAATTAAAAAACAATAGGAAAGAAAGGGTGGGAGAGAATGCCAGTTGATAAAGTGTTTACTCTGCAAGATGAAGTCACATTAAAAAAAATAAAAAGCCAGGTATGGGGGCTGGAACAATGGCTGGGAAGATGGCTCATTGGTTAACAGTGTTTGCTGGGCAAGCATGGAGACCTTCCTTAGATTCCCCAGCAACCTAGCAAAAATCATGGGCCTGTGCAGCAGAGAGAGCCAAGCAGACTTCAGGAGGCTGCTAACAAGCCATTCCAATGGAAACAGTAAGTTTTGGGTTCAGTGAGAGTCCATGTCTCAAAGAACTAAGGCAAGATAGACAGGACTAGAAGAAGATAACCAGATGTCCTCCGCTGGCCTTTCACATGAGGTGTGTGCATCTACTCACACACACATACCACACATACATAACACATATATACTGAAAGAATGTTAAAACACAAAAAGTCAGGCAGGTGACACATATTTGCAATTCAGCTCCAGGGAGACTTAGGCAAAGCCCCCAGCTATGGTCAGGCAGCCAAATGGATGAATTGTGATGGCAGACTCCTGGTGTTGACCTCTGCTCTTTATGTGTGTGTGCATACTTGTGTATGAACACTCCACATACAGGAACATTACACACACATACACACAGAACAAAACACCCTTCACAAGAAAACCCTGAAAGAATGCACTGTCACTGTCATAGAAGATACACACATGCACACAGGAAAAGCTTAAGAAATGTTCCCACAGCAGCTGAACCTAAAAAGACATGGCAGGGGCTGGAGAGATGACTCAGTGTTTAAGAGCACTTGCTGAGCTGGGTGCGGTAACGCAGACCTGTAATCCCAGCACTTGGGAGGCAGAGATAGAACTCTGTGAGTTTGAGGCTAGCCTAGTCTAGAAATCAAGTCAAGGACAGTTAAGACTGCACAGAGAAATCCTGTCTCAAAAAAAAAAAATTAAAGAAAGAAATATACCTTGAAACATTTAGGGGTAAAAAGCCTGAAATATGCAAACTGTCCTTAAAATGAAGAGACTCTGTGTAGATTGTGCATGTGTGGGCAGCAGATGATTGAGCAAATGGGAACAATATTTAAAATAGCTGAAGAATATATGAGAGTCTTATTTTTTAAATAATTTTTTTTATGTACGTTGGTGTTTTGACACCATGAATGTCTGTGTGGGAATGTTGGAGTCCCTGAAACAAAAGTTACAGACAGTTGTGAGCTGCCATGTGGGTGTGGGTGCTGGGAATTGAACCCAGGTCCTCTGGAAGAGCAGCCAGTGCTCTTTAATGGCTGAGCCATCTCTCCAGCCCCCTGTGGGAGTCTTATATGCAATTTTTATTCTTGTGGCTTTTCAAATAAGTTTGAAATAATTTCTAAATAAAAAGGTTTAGAAATGCTCCCCTGCTAAGTTCCCTGAATTCTAATTGAGTCAGCAGGGACTGTGCCCACAAGAATCCCATGAACATGTATGTGTAGCTTTCCTAAATATAAGTTAGTTTGCCCAAGCTGCCAAAAAAGTGCTTAGGCAAGCATCTTTGAAAAGATTCCCTACCATTTTCATCTCTTCTCGGATCTTCTCTATAGAGTTGGCAGCTCTCCTCAGAGGCTTACTGAATTGGCGAGAGTTGCCTTTTGGCTTCCACGTGATTCCTCACACACGGTTTGAACAAAGGGTCTCAGGCTTGGGTGCTGCCTGCATCTACCCTGCAGATGCACTTGGTGGTGTTATCCTCATCACGCGGGGCAAAGGAGCAGTCAGAGCAGGGACGACAAACCGGCCGGCCAAGAGCCGCCAGATCACAGACATGTGCAGCTGCATAGAGTTCTCGTTTACACTTTTTCAGGCAGGAGCTCACTGTGTAGCCCTGGCTGGCCTGGAACTTACTATATAAACCAGGCTGGCCTTGGAGTCACAAAAATCTGCCTGACTCTTCCTCCTGAGTCTGAAACCAATTATACTCACTTTTCTTTTTAAAAAACACTCCTCAGTCAGACATGGTAATTTACACCTGAAGTCCCAGTACTTTGAAGGTGAAGGCAGAGAATGCAGGGTCTCTTTCTCTTCCCCCTCTCTCTCTCTCACACACACACACACTCATGGTATATGTAGGTTCACAAGCCTACGCATGTTGCATAGGTTAGAGAAGGATGTGTGCTGCTCTATCAGCCAACCCTGATTTCTTTAAGACTATGTCTGGATCTCTCAGTGAGCCTGGAGCTAGGCTCTCAGTAACCCAGTGGTCTTCCTGTTTCTTCCTCCTACAGCACTGAGGTCACATGCCTGGATTTTTTTCATGGGCTCTAGGAATTTGAACTCAGCTCTCTTATTCCTTAAGTGGTGTTTTTTTTTTTTTTTCTTCTTTTTTGGTTTTATTTGAGACAGGGTTTCTCTGTGTAGCCTTGGTTGTTTTGTACTCACTTGTAGACCAGGCTGGCCTCAAACTCACAAAGATCTGCCTGCCTCAGACTCCCAGAGTGTTAGGATTACTGGCGTGTGTAACAGCACCCGGATTTGTTTGGTTTTTCTTTATGTAGCCTTAGCTATCCTTGAACTTGCTCTGTAGACTAGGTCGGCCATGAACTGTGAGACCTGCCTGCCTCTGCCTCTGTGTGCTGGGATTAAAGATGTGTGCCACACTGCTACCACCACCTGGCCCAAGGTTTGTTTTTTTGTTTTTTTTAATGCTCAATTAATTATTACTAACATTCAACCATTATGACATTTCATGGAAAAATCTGACTGTCTTCTCTGATCATGCTGTGTCCATGTACTTAGTGACTGGCAGCAGTTGGAAGGAGTTGGGGTACATGCCCTTCTACTCCAAAGAGTCCCCACCTTGCCCTTTCCTGTCATGACCAGTGATCTTACTTTCAGTTTCTTTTTGGTCTCTGGACTACAACAGGATTCCAAAGTCTTCCAGTTCATGCTATCTCTGATATATATACATTCATACACCTCAGGTTAGACCCAAGGTTAGGAATGGAACCCAGCACTTCCTGCATGATGATACTCTCCCCATGAGCTATTCAGCTTCATGACTCCTTTCCTTCCTTCCTTCCTTCCTTCCTTCCTTCCTTCCTTCCTTCCTTCCTGCAGTTTTTGGGGTTTTCTTTAAACATAACTAAAAGCTGTGCACAGGCCAGCCAATCCTTCCCTTTCCTACACAGCCTGGCACCGGGACTGGTGACTGATGGCCGAGGTGCTGCTCTTTCTATGATGGCTTTTCAGTTCTTGTGAGCATTGTGAGCAATCTCAGCACAGTAAGATTTGTTGCACATAAGGAACACTTCCAACTTCTTGACGTTGTGGACCAGAAACTTCCGGAAGCTACTGGGCAGCATGTGCTTGCTTTTCTGATGCTCCCATAACCAGTGTTAGGCATCAGGATCTGGCCCTTGAATCTTCTCCACACCCTGCTGTCAATACTTCTGGGTTTCTATCAATTTCACTTAATTCTGACATATTGGTCTGACTGGTACCTGATGAATGTCTTGGTCCTCTTCTCTCAACAGTCTTGGGCTTCATCAGAGGCTAGAGGGCAGCCATGATGGCACAAAAGAGATGGCAGCCACTTCGTAGAGGGAGCTGAGGGAGAAGCAGGATTCATTTCTTTAGTGACTACAGATGTTGGACAGGAAAGAGGTTAGCTGGAGCTCAGAGAGAGACGTGGTAACAACCAGGATGAGAATTATCATCCTATATCAGTATCAAGGATACTGATTGAAGAGGGGCTGGATTTTGGCTTCCGAGGGTTTGACAGTTGGAGTAAGAATTGAAAAGAAACCAGGATATTTTTATTGGAGTTAAGAATGAAATAAGAGCCCAGTGTAGTGGCACATGTCTGTGATCCCAGCACTCAGGGAGGCAGAAGCAGGAGGATCACTAGCCTGGCCTACAGAGTGAGTCCGGGACAGCCAAGGCTACACAGAGAAACCCTGTCTCGAAGAAGGAAAAAATAAATAAATAAAAATAAAAAAATTTTAAAAATAAAAAAAGAAAGAAGCACAGAAAGAAACACAGCAGATGCCTGGAAGCAAGCCAGGGGTCTGCTGGGCATGCCAAAGACCTGAGGACATTACTTGAGCAGTCTTGTCGTCACAGCTCAGTGGTTATGACTTGTAGCCATGATAGATACTGGAAGGAAAAAATAAAGAGCAACAAAACAAAACAACAAAAACTATCCAGGTGTGGTGTCTGTCTTAGGGTTTTATTGCTGTGAAGAGACACCATGGCCATGACAACTCTTCTAAAGGAAAACATTTAATTGGGGCTCGCTTACAATTTCAGAGGTTTAGTCCATTATCATCTTGGTGGGAAGCATGGTGTTATGCATGCAGACATGGTGCTGGAGAAAGAGCTGAGAGTTCTACATCTTGATCTGTAGGCAGCAAAAAAAGACTGTGCCACATGAGGCAAGCTCGAGGCTTGTGAGTCCTCAAAGCCCGCCCCATGGTGACACACTTCCTCCAACAAGGCCACACCTCCTAAAAGTGTCATTCCCTATGGCCAAGCATTCAAACGCATGAGTCTATGGGGCCATTCCTGTTCACATCACCACAGTGGCACATGTCTGTAATCCCAGCACGGGAGCACTTTAGGGGTCTGAAGTGGAGGATACTGAGTTGGGGCCATCTAGGTTCTGGGGAGGGAGGAAGACCAAGCATTCACGGTTGGCTGGACTTGGTGGTGTACCCCTTTAATCCCAAAGGATCTCTGAGTTTGAAGCTGGCCTGGTTTACACACTGAGAGTTTGTCTCAAAAACAAACTAACAAACAAACAAGCTCATTCTAGCTTGGTGGCAATCTGAAGGCTAGTTTGGACTAGAAGACCAAGTCTAAAAAGCAGAGCTGGAGATGTAGCTCAGTCTGCAGAATGCTTGCCTAGCATCCATAAAACTCTAGTTCAATTCCGGCAGTCCACACAGGGCTGAGTGCCTGTAGCCCCAGGAAACCATAGGAAAGTTACCCTTGGCTACACACAGAGTTCCAGGCCAGCCTAGGATACAGGAGACCCTGTCCCCCCCCCCCCAAAAAAAAAGGAACGTTTGGTGGCATATGCCTTTAATCCCTGTACTAGGAGGCAGAGGCAGGTGGAACTCTGTAAGTTCAAGACCAGCCTGATCTACAGAGAATGTTTCATAAAAACCAGGACTATATGGAAAAACCCCTGTCTCAAAACAAAACAAAACCCAAAACCAAAAACTGAAACAAAAAAACAAAACAAAACAAAACCCCAACAAACCTAATTGATTAATTAATTTAAAAAGTAATTTGCTCCTGGAGACTAAGAGCCTGACTTGTTTTTGGAAAGGAGCTGCGTAGCTCCTGGCTCCCACCTCAGGCGGTTCACAGCCTTCTGTAACTCCAACTCCAGGGAATCCGATGCCCTGTTTGCTTTCCTTGGGTGCCTCGCACATCCACACACACATAAGTAAAAATAATAAAGATTCTAAAACCATTCAGTCTTGGAACGACATCCGGGGAGGATTCTTTGAGGCTCTATGAGGAGAAACCACACAGCATGTTCAGGAGAAATGGTGGAGGTAACGCATCATTACCCTTTAGAAGCAGAAACAACCTTCTCTGTCCTCTGACCACCCCAGTAGAAGATAAATGAAAGAAAGACAGAGCCAGAACCTAACTTCTCAGTATCTACTGAGAGGATGCAGGCTCCTAAAGTCAAGGGGACAAGAGAGCCCAGCTGGCCTGGAAGGAAGTCCGGTGTGGTGATCCATGAGACTACAGAAAGCAAGAAGTCCTCCTCTGTTCTACTTCCCCTGATAGTTATGAGGAGCCTGAGGCCCAGGGATGAGAAACAGCTGAAGAAGGCTACACAGTCTTCTCTGGTCACGTCAGTCTGTAACGGAGTTTCTTATCTTATGGTCCCAGGCTCTTACTCCATGTACATCAGCTGGGATTGCAGTTGCTGCAATTGGTAGTTAGCAACAATAGAAGTTGGGCTGGCGCCAGTCACATAGAAGAGAGGATCTGTTGACCTGATGGACTAAAAAACAACAACAAGCAAACAGACAAAAAAAAAAAAATGTGTATTTTTTTTGTGCACTGGTGTTTTGCCTGTTGGGTTAGGTTTTAATTATGTGCCTGGCTTTTTTTTTTTTTTTTTACTACCTTTATGCTGAGCTGTGGTGGCACACACCTATAATCCCAGCACTTTTGAAGCAGAGGCAGGTGGAATCTCTGAGTCTGAGGCCAGTCTAGTCTACAGAGTGAGTTCTAGGACAGCCAGGGCCACACAGAGCAACCTTGTCTTGAAAAACAAAACAACAACAACAAAAAGAACAAAATGAAACAAAAAACTGACAAAAAATAAAAAACAGCAGCCAAAACCGCTACATTTATTCAGTGTGTGTATGTGTGTGATACAGCATGAGCTCAGAGTCAGAGATCAGCCTGTGAAAGTAAGTTTTTTCCTTTCACTGTGTGTGTGGGTCCTGGATATTGAATTCAGGTCCTGAGGCTCCACAGCTTTCACTTTATCCATAAGCTATTAGAGATTTTGTTTTTCCTGAGACAGGGTTCCTCTGTGTAGCCTTGGCTGTCCTGGACTCTCTTTGTAGACCAGGTTGGCCTTGAATTCCCAGAGATCCGCCTGCCTCTGACTCCCTGACTGCTGGGATTACAGGTGTGCACCACCAAACTCACGAAGGTTCACTGATCACACAAGAGGAGGTTGAAGAAGGTGCCCTACAGAGGGAGACAGAAAATTGAGGGTTAGAGGCGGGTGCATGTGTACAGAGAGAAAGGGAACCGAAATGATGTCTGGATTATACAGTGAAGAGCCTCTGGGGGAGAGAAAGCCCAGACCCAGGGCTGGAAAGTTCAGGGTGGAGGGCAGGGTATGTTAACCATGCTCTATAACAGGTAGGGCCTGAGGGATGTAGGAGAACCTGAAGGCCAAGTCCCTTTCGGTTAAATAAGCATCTCAGCTGCTTGTCCAGGGTTGAATCCCAACATGCACCGCCATGTCCGCCATGTCCTATGTATTCTTGTTTGAGAAGAGGTCTCACCTGGACACTGTCTTCCTTTCCCAGATTGCCAAGACCCTAGATCTTGGATGTGTAGCACAAAACTAGGCTTTGTTATAAAATTTTTTCTACCTTTTTTTTTTTTTTTTTTGAGACAGCCTCTGTGTAGCCACTGGCTGCTCTATAGACTAGGCTGGTCTCAAGCTCACAAAGAGCCACCTGTCTCAGCCTCCTGAGTGTTAGGATTAAAGGCACGGGCTACCACCACTTATCATGAATTCTAAAAGGCTTGAATATTAGATCCTCATAAGTATAGGATCCTTTCCAGCTGTGAGATGAGGGGCTCTGCTGTGTTTTGCATTCTGGAATGCTGGACTCTACAGGGATAAGTCTTCCCACTGGAGGTGGGGAAACAGAACTTTGAGATATAATATATCATGGCAGATGCATATTTGTTCAAATAATTACCTAATAGGCGGTGAGTGGTGAACACTCACGTAGGGCCACATGGGCAAGCAAGAGGGTATTTACCAAAAGGAAGGGGTAGGACAGAAGCTGTGAAGCTTGGACTGTAGCATGGGCAAGAGGAAGGCTCAGAAGAAGCTGTGACAGTATGAGAGAAAAGGGACTGGTCCTGAATTGTATCAGTGTCTTCAAAGGTTTTTTTTTTTTTTTTTTTTCTTTTTTCCCTCATATTTTAAGATAGGATCCCATGTAGCCAAGGCTGGCCCGAAACTCAACTCATAATCCCGCTTCAGTTTCCTGAGTGTTAGGATTACAAGTGTGTATTACTAAAGCTGGCTGTTGCTACAATTTCTGGGGCAGGTACATCTGACAGGCCTGAGAGGAGAAAGATATAAAGGACTGTTGCACCATGTATTAAATGCTGATTTCTATACCCAGCTATCTGGTCACAGTCTGAGCTTTGGGATTGTCACTATTATGAAGCTTCTTCTGTTGTAAGCATTGTTCTCCATCATCTTCTGATTGGTAAAATATAGAGCTGACCAGCCAATAGCTGGGCAGGAGAGGACCAGTAAGGGGTCCCAGGTGGGGACCACAGTGAGGGAGAGGGACAGGGACAGGACAGGTGAGAGGGAGGGGGAAAGGAAAAGAGGGAGAGGGAGGAGGAGAGGGAGCAGGAGAGAGGCAGTCATCAGGAACAGTCAGGGTGAGACTAAGATGGTGAGTAATGGGTCACTTGGCTGGGAAGTAGGCCAGGCCACTTTTGTCGGGTTAGAATAGCTGAGTGTCTGCCCAGATATAGTGCCTGAAGCTTTTAATACATATTTAATACATGTGTCATTATTCAGAGAAAAGACAGGCATAGAAAAAAACTTGCATTTTACAAATGACTTAGCCAGGCAGTGATGGTGCACATCTTTAATCCCAGTGCTTGGGGAGGCAGAGGCAGGTAGTCTCTGAGTTCAAGACCAGCCTGGTCTACATAGTGAATTCCAGGACAGCCAAGGCTACACAGAGAAACCTTGTCTTGGAAACAAACAAACAAACAAACAAACAAAAAACAGGATGACTTCTAGGGTCTCCAGAGATGGCCTGGCAGTTAAGAAAGAACACTTGTTCTGTTTCAGAAGAAACCAGATTCCATTTTTAGGAATCCCAATGGGGGCTCACAATTGTTTTTAACTCCATTTCCAGGGGATCCAATGGCCTTCTCTGGCCTTCCTAACGCACGTGATGCACAGATATACATTCAGGTAAAATACCCATACACATTAAAAATAATAGTGATTTCTGGGCTGGGCATGGTGGCATACACCTTTAATTCCAGTACCAGGATACAGAAGTAGGTTTATCTCTGTGAGTAGGACAGCAGCCTGGTCTCAATTCAAAGATCTAGTCCAGGCCTACATGGTAAGATCCTATCTCACATAAAAAAGAAAAATTTACTGAGCTCCAGCTAGGGTACACATATTAAAGGTTTCTATTCCGTTCGAGTTTTTTCTAGACATCTATTTTGAAGGGGCTCAAAACAACTGTTGTCATGGAGTTTAGGACAGCCCACTCTAGGCTCCAGAAAGAATCAAAGTAACATTTTTACACTTCTATTTTTCAGGACAATAATTCGGCATGAGACAGAATCCAGGGCTTGATGTGCAATACTGTTGCCAACTGCACCGGAATTTCTGTTTTTGTTTTTGGACAGGGTCATGATATGCAGTGTAGACTGGAATCAGACTTGTCATAGAGGCCTAGGATGATCTGCAACCCTCAGCAGTGTCTGTCTTGACTTCCAGAGTGCTGGGGTTACAAGTGTGTAGCACTTGACTTGGTCAGGAAATCCACCTAACGCATCTCCTGAAAGTGCTCTCACCCACTGTGTGGCTTTTCTCCACAGGAAAGTGCACTAAGCATATCTGTTGGGAAAATGGCTTATGTTCTCCTTATATACTCCTTGGAGTTGAGTGTATGTGGGTGTGTTCATGTGTGTATAAGAGGAGAGAGAGGGGGGGAGGGGAGGGGAGAGGACAGATAGGTATCTAGGTTTTGGCTCAAAATTTTTGGTTCATTAAATAATAGGTATGCAATCTACAACAGATATTTTAGTTTTCTGGGTTGTATTAATGGTCTTTTATGTTGTTATCTATTTATACTTCTGTATCTTTCCCACAAATCCTTCACTTTTTTTGGTTTGATACACAGTCTCATGCATCCTCGGCTGCCCCTGAACTTCTGATCTTCCAACTCCCACTTCCCAAATGCTGGAAATCCAAACATGGACTACTGGCCTATTACTATTATTGTCTTGTTTTTGAGACAAGGTTTTTCTGTGTAGTCCTGGCTAAGCTGGAACCCACTTTGCAGACCACTTGTTTCTGCCTCCTGAGTGCTGGCATTAAAGGCATGTACCACCACCACCACCCAGCTTGTTATTATTATTATTATTTTGATTTATTATGTATACAATGTTCTGACTGCATGTACACCAGAAGAGGACACTAGCTCTCATTATAGATGGTTGTGAGCCACCATGTGTTTGCTGGGAATTGAACTCAAGACCTCTGGAAGAGCAGCCAGTGCTCTTAACCTCTGAGCCACCTTTCTAGCCCCTTGTTATTATTTTTAACCACAGTCTCAGCTGGGTTAATCACGGCACTCCTGAGGCAGAGGCAGGTGGATCTCTGTGAGTTCAAGGCCACAGTTTACAAAGAGTTCTAGGTCAAGGCTGTTACACAAAGAAACCCTGTGTTGAAGAAACAAAAACAAAACAAAACAAAACAAAACAAAAAAAAAAAAAACAAGAAATAGTCTCATTATATAGCTCAGGCTGGTCTTGATGTTAGGTGACCCAGCTGACCTCAAACTTGATATACAACTGCCTTAGCACACAATTCCAGGGCATCCTTTTACTCTCTTAAAAAACTTCAAATTAATTTTCTTATTTTTTGAGACAGAATTTCACCATATTATCTGGCTAGCATGAGCTCACAGAGATCTGCCTGCCTCTGTGACCACCCCCTCCCCACCCCACTGTTTCTCTGTGTAGTCCTGACTGTCCTGGACTCCCTTTGTAGACCATGCTGGTCTCAAACTCACAGAGATCCGCCTGTCTCTGCCTCTCTAGTGCTAGGATTAAAGGCTTGCGGCACCACTGCCGGACAAGTTTACACCATTTGTAAAGCCCTGCTGAGATTTCATAGGGAATATGGTATTTTACCGCTGGCATCCTATTAATAACTCCATTGAGGGAGACTATTATCTAATTTTCATAAATGAGAAAATTGAGGCTTACCTTTCCCAAGGCTACAAAGCACAGCTGTACTTCCTAACCAAGTCTTCCTGAGTTTACGATCCTAGCACCTGGCTACCTAAGTTAAAGCCCCACTAGCCAAATACTAGCTTGCAGACATTACGTTGTTACTAAACTTGTCCGTCTTTTTCCTTCATAAAAAGGGTTAAATAAGGAGGGCTGGAGAGAGAGGGCTGAACTGCTACAGGCGAGACTCACAAACCAAAACTACAAATGGGACTGAGGATAAAACCACGTAGGGCTGCTGTGATGATTAAGAGTTAATTACAGATGTGGAACACGGAGCAAGCACTCATCCACAGGCGATAGAAAGTGAATCAAACATAGTGACACCCTGTCCCAACCAACCAACCAACCAACAAACAAAGGAAGGATGATGAGGAGGAGGGTGGTGGAGGAGGAAATTTCAGCCTGGTGTGGCGGCTCAAGTCTGTAATCTCAGCACTCGGGAGGCTGAGGCAGAAGCACTGCCATCACGTTGAGGAAGGTGGGTGATACAGAGTGAAGTTCAGGCCATTCTGCGCGACGGTGTAAAACTGTCTCAAAAAAAACCCAAAACCGAACAAAGGTGATTTTTAAGTTTTCAAGTAAGTATGTTAAAAAAAAAAAAAACAAAAACTAAGCATGAGATTATTTTAATTTACTAAATACACGCCGAGGTATACACGCCAATCAGTTTTGCAGCTAACAATGTCCCTCCTCAACTCGGTCCAGCCACGTTTCAAGGCCCGCTCCGGGCGGCTGCCCCGAGCTGCACCCTCCGCTGTCCGGGTTCTGGGCGGCTAGCGGCGAGCCCCAGGCCCCGCCCCGCGCCCCGCCCAGGTTACGTCATAGAGCCCACCAGTCAGGGCGGCGGGGTCCGCTGGGGCCCACCCGCGCCTAGGCCGCGTGCGCCCACACCAGCATTCTCTCCGCTGGGAAAGGAAGCAGCGGCCATCTCAGCAGCCGTGGAGGCGGCCTGAGGCTCGCCATTCGCTGAGGCATCCGCGGGCGGGAGGCCGCAGCCTAGACCCCCTCGACTCGCGCCTCGCCAACGGTCCCTCGCTCGTGCGGCTTCCACGGAGAGGTCGAGGGGCAGGGGCCGACGCGGATTGGTTCGCGGCGCCTCGGCCCGCCCCTTGGCGGCGCCCATTGGTCGAGGTGGCGCCCGCGGGCGGCGGGGACGCTCCGCCTTCCTGCCGGCCTTCAAGAGGGCGACGAGGAAGCGGCCACCTCCCTGCGCCCCGCCCCTCCGGCTTGCGCTGAGGCTTCTGCGGCTCCTCCCGGCTGCTCCCGGCTCCTCTCTGCCCTCTCCCGGCTTTCTGCGGCTCCGGCCTGGGCTCGGCGGCGGCGGGTGAGTGCCGCAGAGATCGGGATCCGAGGTTCGGCCTCCTCGCTGTGTCCTGAGACGCTGCCCCGGGTCGTGGCGGCGGCCGCCGGGGACCCCCCAGGTCCCGCCCGGGGCGGGGAAGGGCGGTGGCCGTCCGCCTGCAGGACGCCCGGGTAGCTGCGGGAGGGGGCCCGGCGGGGGGCCTGCGGGCGTGACCTTCGGAGTCCCCCGGGCGCCCGCTTAGGGGGCGAGGCGGGCCGAGGGGTCGGGTCTCGCTGCGTTCTGAGGCCGTGGAGCAGAGCAGCTTGCCTCGGGCTGGACATGTGCTGAGTCCCTGCGCCGAGGGTCGGCTGCAGCCCGGGGCCTTGGGTGGGGTTCGGGATGCAGAAGGACGCCCGGGGTCGTTTCTCCGGGCTTCAGGAGGGGCGTCAGTGGACGTGGGGACTGAGGCGAGCCTGCGCGTGCCCTGTCTGGGGGTTTTGGGTGGGACTGAGGGGTGGTCTGGACAATCCAACTCGAGCCCTTGTGTGCGTGGGGCGCCTGCACAGTTTGGGGACTGACGTGCGTCTAGTGTCGTCTGGCTTTGGGAAGGCAAAGGGGTCACGGTAAGGGTGCGGAGCCGGGAAACTTAGGGACCCGGACTAGCTGCGGCTGTCGGAAACGTTACTCAGAGCAGAGATTGTGGTTTATTTAGCACATGGGACGAGCTCTTTTGGGCTGGTACAGCGGGAGCTCAACTTTAGTTGAGATTGTCTCCTGGGCGTGTTTGGGAGGCTTCGCTTATCTCTAGGATTGTGTAGATGAACTGCGTTTGCTGCTTTGGGGGAAGAGACTGATTTCCCCACAGGTTTGTGTCTTAGTAATCCAGAACTCCCTCCCTCCCGGGGGAGGTTGCAGTCCGTATACTTCTCAGGGAAGAATAGTGTTCCCCAGCTTTCTGTTGGAATCCCCCTTTCCCCCATCCCTCCACTGGTCCAGTTACAGTATTTCTCCCCAGGGCCTATGCAGTGTTTCTTGCTCCCTGTGAGTATCTCCCGCCCATTTTCCTACTGCTGCGCTTTTGGCAACTGCCTCTGCTCTTTCCCAGGGATGGTTGTGGCATTGCATCAGGGGATATTTGTGCTTGTAATTTGCTCACTCAGCCCAGGAGGAGGGAGAATAGTATGGTGCAGAGATGGGGGCGGGGGCGGGGGCGGGGGGTGGGAGGGTGACAAGCGGGAGGGGGCAGTTGCAGGCAGCTTGGCTGGGTAGGCAGAGCAATGGGTGTGGTGAGGGAAATACAGCTGCTCTAGGCCTATAGGGTAACACTGCCCAGTCATCAGCGCAGGGATTCAAAGACCAGCAACAGCAGCAGCTATTTTTATAAATCAATCCTGAATCCAAGCTGAGCACATGGATTTAAAGTGAACAGTTGTCATGCCCTAACTATGACAGGCCGAGTGTTTGGTAGACAACACTAGTAGTTGCTAAGCAAGAGACTCCATCTATCTGTACAGTGCAGCAGGTACTTGCAACTTTGTAACTTCAGTTTTTCTCTATTTAGGGAGTGTATGCAGGTAATAGCTTTTCAGTTGGTGGAGTTGATGTCCCGTACCACTTCCTTTCAAAGGTGTTCTTATTTTTATCTCAGTCATAATCTCCTTTCACGTTTAGCTTAAAGTGATTAAGTTAGTGCTTTTTTGAGCTAGTATCTACGTCTTCCAGGGACTTTTTTTTTTTTTTTCTTGAGGAAAGGAGATAAACTTATGCAAAGCAAACTCAGCAGAGAGTTATGAATCGGGTTCCTGTGTGTATTGATACCTTGTACACAATTGGACTTAATTATCTACTGGCCCAAAACACCTTCATTGTTCCTGATACCCTGATCAGTGAAGTATATAATAAAGTTGTTATAGTATTGGGATGAAGGCAATACATGTTCTCAAGGATATTTTAATCAAGTTATTAATGCTTAATGAACTGGCTTTTTTTTTTTTTTGAGACAGGGTTTCTCTGTGTAATAGCCCTAGCTGTCCTGGAACTCCCAAGAGATCCACTTGCCTCTGCCTCCCGGATGCTGGATTAAAGGCCATCACATCCACCAGAATTGATCTTTTCCTAATGTTAACACATGCACTAAAGTTGGAAAGTGAAAGGGTATATCTTTTATTGTATTTTGGAGTGTATATATGTGCCATAGCATGAGTGTGGAGGGCAGAGGGAAACTTGGTTTTGGGGATTGACCTCAAGTCAGGCATGGTGGCAAGTGCTCTTACCTGCTGAGCCATCAGGCCTTCCCAGTATTATCATACCTTAGTTTTGTTTTTTGAGTCAGAGACAGGGTCTCTCTATCTCTGGCTGTCCTTAAAACCACAGAGACCTGCTGCTTCTGTCTCTGGAGACTTTATTTTTTAATTTTTATTTTAGATTTATTTACTTTCTGCATATTTTATTGTATGTTTTGCCTGTATGTGTATGTTCACTGTGTGTGTGCCTGGTGCCCATGGAAGTAAGGAGAGGGGGGGTTCAAATCCCTTAAGACAGGAATGGTTGAAAGCCACTGTGCCAGTCCTGGGAACCAGCCTGGGTAATTGGTCTTAATCTCAGCACCATCTCCCATGCCTCTGTTTCTTTCATTCATTCATCCATCTATCCATCCATCCATCCATCCATCCATCTATCCATCTATGTATGTGTCTATCTATGTATCTATGTATCTATCTGTCTATCATCCCTGCTTTTTAAATTTTGTGAGACAAGGTTTATTCTGTAGCCCAGGCTGGCCTGGAACTTTACTGTTTTAGTTTGGACTGGCCTCAGCTGAGCTCATGGCAATCCTCAGGTGTCAGTCTTTCTTTCTTTTTTTTTTTTTTTTTTGAGAGAGTTTCTTTGTGTAACAGCCTTGGCTGTTCTAAAACTTGATTTGTAGACCAGGCTGGCCTATAATTCAGAGATCCACCTGCTTCTGCCTTCTGAGTGTTAGGATTCAAGGCATGAATCATCATTGCCCTGCTATGCCTCAGCTTTTCAAATGCTAGGGTTATAGATACATGCCACCATACCCAGCTTGGTCTGTGTGTCCCCCCAATACTCTTCCTTCCCAGATTTAAAAACATCTATACATATGTTTACAGTATACCTGTGTTAAAATCTCAAATGTACAAATAAGGTTACATTTTATATTAAAGTCATTTTCTATTGTTTGCTGACAACCAAAGGAAGCACCTGGATCTCCTCTCCTTCCCCAAGAGTGGGATCTTGTGTTGCCCAGGCTGGTCTGGACTTAAGCCATCTTCTTGCCTAGCAATATCTCAGTTATAGCTCAGCATTTCAGCTTGGAAATTTCTTTTTCTCTTTTTCTTTTTCTTTCTTTCTTTCTTTTTTTTTTTTGAGACAGGGTTTCTCTGTGTAGCCTTGGCTGTCTTGGAACTCACTCTGGAGACCAGGCTGGCCTTGAAGTCAGAGATCTGCCTGCTTCTCCTCTCAAGTGCTGGGATTAAAGGTGTGTGCCACCAACTGCCCAGCTTTTAGGATTTCTTATAGCTAGATAGCTTAGTTTTAGTTCAAGAATTGGTTCTTGGGAGCTGGAGAGATGGCTCAGCATTTAAGAGCACTGACAGCAGTTCCAGAGGACTGGGGTTCAATTCTCAGCACCCACATGGCAGCTCACAACTTTAGTCTAACCTTGTTTCTGAATTTGGTGATTCAACTTTGAGTGTAGACTTTTGTAGTTGACAGTTTCAAAATTTGTGGATTATTATTATTGATACAGGGTCTTATTACATAGCCTGGCTGACTTTGAAGTCATTACCACCACACCCAGCTCTGGGGCTGAAACTGCACTAGGTAGGGAAAGCTCTGCTTCTCAGCCTTATTCCCAGCCCTCCCACTTTTTTTTTTTTTTTTTTTTTTAAATATTAAGCATGGGTAGTTGATACATAAGTTTTAGTTTTCCATAAAATGCAAGAAAATCATGAATGAGAAGTAAATGTAACTTTCCTCCACCTTTTTTCCGAGGCAATATCTCACTATGGCCTAAACTGGCCTCATGGTCATTTTGCCTGTACATCCCAGGTGCTGGGGAGAGGCACAGGCCACCAAAAGTCTGCCATCACCTTCTATGTTTACAGTGGCAAAAGTTTTGTGTGTTTTGAAACAGGGTTTCCCTATGTAGTCCAGACAGACCTTGACTCTAGATACTTCTGTTTCCTTTTTTTTTTTTTTTGACAGGGTTTCTTTGTGTAGCCCTGGCTGTCCTGGAATTTACTATGTAGGCCAGATCTTCCTCTGTCTCTCAAATGCTAGGATTAAGGGTGTCACCACCACAACCAGGTTTGTGTTTTCATGTTTTAAGTGTTGGAAATACTGGCAGGTGTCACCATACTCTGCAAGAAATGCAGCTTAACAAATCTTTTATTTTGAAGTAAATTTAGGCTAGAACAGCTGAAAAACAAAACAAAACAAAAAAAAAAAGGAGCAGCATGAAGGGAGTGATGTCCCATACCTTTAATTTCAGCACTGAGAGGCAGAGGAAGGCAGGTTTCTTAGTTTGAGGACATCCAGAACCATGTCTCGAGAGGGAGAGAGGGAGAGATATGAAGATAGAGTTAGGACAGCCTGGGCTATATGGTGAAGACTGTTTCAAGAAAAGCTGGCATACACACATCTTTAATCCCAGCACTAGGTGGACCTATGAGTTTGGAAGTCAGCTTGGTCTACAGAGCGAGTTCCAGGATGGCCAAGGGCACACAGAAAAAAACAGAAACAAAAAGAAACAAAAAAACCTGACAAATCAAAAACCAACAAACAACATCCCCTCCCCCTCCAAGAAGCCCAAAAGACAGTGGGCTCTATCTCAAACAAGGTAGAAGGCATATCTGAAGTTGTTTTCTAGCGTACTCATATTTTGGCATTCATATGCCCACATTTACATACCCAGATCTACAGCAGAGAGAAAAGATAGAACAATATGCACGTTTAACTTCTGAGCCATCTCTGTCTCCTTTCTTTTTCTGAGGCAGGGTGTGTCTGAGTAGCCCTGGCTGGCCTGAAACTCGCAGAGATCCACCTGCCTCTGCTTCGAAGTGCTGGGATCACACCGAGTGCTAGCACACCCAGCTCTTCCCCATTTTCCCCCTCTGGGATAGGGTCTCATGTAACCCAGGTGAGCCTGGAAATGGCCATACACTGCATAGCTGAGGATGGTTTCTCTCTTTGTGTCCCGAGTGCTGAGATGATAGGCATGTGCCACTCTATTCAGCAGCAGGGTTTAAATTTTTTTCTTTTAATTTTTTGAGATAAGTTCCTTAGGTAACCCTGCTTGTCCTGTGCTGGCATTAAAGGTGACTCATCACTCCCATTTTCTCTTATCATCATTATTATTTTTTAAAGATTTATTTATTATTTATACAGCATTCTGCCTGCATGTACACCTGCAGGCCAGAAGAGGGCATCAGATCTCACTATAGATGGTTGTGAGCCACCATGTGGTTGTTGGACTTGAACTCAGGACCTTTGGAAGAGCAGACAGTGCTCTTAATCTGAGCCATCTCTCCAGCCCCCATTTAAAATAATGTAATTTGGTGGTTTTTGCTGTATTCCCAATATTCTGTAACCATCACTACTACCTAATTCCAGAATACTTTCATCACCCTCCAAAGAAACCCCATACCCATTCGCAAGCAGTAGTTCTCCGTTCATCCAGCCTCTAATCTTCCTGCCAGAAATCTGCATGTGTGTCATTACATAAATGAATCCATGCAGTAAATGACGCTTTGTGTCAGCTAGTGTAATGCTTTCAAAGGTTTATCCATGTTGTAGCATGTGTTCATTTTATGCCCAAATAATATTCCATTATGTGGCTATTTTTTGTTGTTGTTGTTCTGTTCATTTTTCCATAAATAGACTCATGGGTTATTTTTACTTTGTTAAAAAAAAATTCCCATTATTTTGTTTTTAGTTTTTAGCTGTTATAAATAATTTAGGGGCTGGAGAGATGGCTCAGTGGTTAAGAGCACTGGTTGCTCTTCCAGAGGACCTTGATTCAATTCCCAGCACCCACATGGCAGCTCACAACTGCCTGTAACTCCAGTTCAGGGGACCATGTACTCTCTCAGAGACATGTCTTTAGGGAAAGAAAAAAAAAATCAATGTACATAAAAATAAATTTAAAAAATTAAAAATAATGATGTTATTGGACATTCATATATGCTTATGTTTTTGTATAAGGTGTCCTCCCCCCCTTAAGTATGGTCTTGCCACAAAGCCAGTCTTTAATTTGGTATCCTGTTCCTTTACCCCATGAGTAACTGGGATTACAGGTGTGAACATCTTTGCTTGGCTTCCATTTTGGTCATATGGTCACCATGTTTAGCTTTTGAGAAACTGCCAAGCTTTTCCTTTGCAAGTGGCCGTTTGTAACCCTGTAACAGTGTATGAAGGTCCCAGTTGTCTCACATCTCTCAGAATGTTTGCTCTTACCTCTCTGATTACAGCCATTTTAGTGGGCATAAGTGGTATCTTATGATTTTGGTTTTGATTTTTCCTGATGACTGAAGTGCTTATTGACCATTTGTGTATATTCTTTGGAGAAATGTATTCAGGTTTAAAAAATCCATTTAGTTTGTGTTGTGCCTGCATTCATGCCTGTATGCATGCATGTCGTGGTGTGTGTGTAGGGTCTGGAGAACCACTTGCAGGACTGACTTCTTTCTCCACCATGTGGATCTCAGGGATAGAATGAAGGTCTTAATGCTTGGTGGGATTCACCTTTACTCAACTGAACCATCTTGCCAGTTCTGTCTTCAGAATTTGCCCCTCCCCCTCTTTGCCATGCCAGCAATCAAACTTGGGGCCCCATACATGTTAACTTGACACTTGTTTGGGCCTCTGTGAGCATCAGACTTTCATGTCGTTGCACATGTACACATATAGGCCCAATACTCCTACACATAAAATAAGCACAACCAAAAAAAAAAGCTATATTATTATAGCTATTCCCAACCCTCTTGCCCATTTAGAATTAGGTTTATTATTATTATTATTATTATTATTATTATTATTATTGTGCGTGTGTGTTGCAAGTATTTGAGACAGTCTCTTACTGAACTTCAAGCTCACTCAACATTTTGGCTAGGCCTCCTGTCCAGCAGACTTTTGGAATCTGCTTATCTTTGCCCAAAAGTGCTGGGATTACAGGCAAGCAAGGAAGTACCGCCATGCTCAGATTTTATTTGGGTACTGGAAATGAAAACTTAATGCTTGCAAAATAGTTGTTTTTAGCTATTAAGCCTGGATTTTTAATTGAATTGTAACAGTTCTTTAAATAGTCTACACAACTCCTTTGTTAGATGTAGGATTTGCGAGTATTTTTTTCCACATCCTATCGATAATTGTTATTTGTTTCGTGTTTTTGTTTTTCGATAAAGGTTTACTGTGTAGTCCTGGCTGTCCAGACTTAGAGATCCTGCTGCCTCTGCATGCTGGGGTTAAAGGTTGTGTGCTACCACACTCAGAATTATTTCATATATATATATATATATATATATATATGTGTGTGTGTGTGTGTGTGTGTGTGTACATATATAAAATTTATTTTATTTCATGTGCATTGATGTGAGGGTGTCAGATCCCCTAGAATTGGAGTTATAGGTGTGAGCTGCCATGCTGGGGATCAAACCCGGGTCCTTTGTAAGAGCAGCTGGTGTTTCCAACTGCCGAGCTATCTTTCCAGCCCCAATATTTATTTCTTGTGCTTTTTTTTTTTTTTTTCTTCCTGTTGCCTAATGTGTTTGATTAATGAAGTAATTGCGCCACTGTGGAGAATTTAGTGGCGCATAATGCCACTAATAGCTTGGAAAATAGTACTAAAGGGAAGTCTTGGTCTTTCTCAGTTGTTATTCCCTCCCCTTCCCCCTGGTTTTCTCTGTGTAGCCCCAGCTCTCTTGGAACTAGTTCTGTACAACAGGCTGACCTGGAAACTCAGAGATCCACCTGTCTCTGCCTCCTGAGTGCTGGGTTTAAAGGCATGGACCACCACTTCTCTGTTAGAGTTGATTTTTTTTATTAGTGTGTGTTTGTGTGTGTGTGTGTGTGTGTGTGTGTGTGTGTGTGTGTGTGTGTATAGATAGGTCCGAGGACAACTTTTTGGAAATTGGTTTTCTTTTTCCACTGGGTTCTGGGTATCAAACAGGATATCAGGCTTGTGCAGCAATAATGCTGCCGGCCATCTTTCCTTCCTTCCTCCCTCCCCCTTTTTTCTATTAATTTATTTGGAGACAAAGCCTTACTGTATGTCACAGGGTGGTCTTTGAATTCATTTATGGAGCTCAAGCTGACGGGCCTCATCTGATGATTCTCTTTTGAGCCTCCCACATGCTGGATTACAGGCATGCTTTATCCTGCCTTGCTGAGCCTATTCTTTCCTATTTTGAAATGTTTTCTGAAGTCCAGGAAACGTAATTCTCTTGAATTCTGTCTCTGTATATGTCTCTCTCTATATATCTTTCTTTCAATTATCCTTTTTTTTTCTGGGATTTGAAACACTAAATAACAGAGACTTCTGAGAGTTACAGTAGGAACCATAAATTTATTTTATATATTACTTCTTTTATTTTATGTATTACTTCTTAGGGGAAACATGTCTGGCCTCATTCATGAAGCAGTTCTTTCATGATTTGACTATGTTGGTTCATCCTGTGTTCAGACTTTTTTTTTTTTTTAAAGATTTATTTATTTATTTATTACATAGACAGTGTTCTGCCTGCACACCAGAAGAGGGCACCAGATCTCATTATAGATGGTTGTGAGCCACCATGTGGTTGCTGGGAATTGAACTCAGGACCCTTGGAAGAGCAGCCAGTGTTCTTAACCTCTGAGCCATCTCTCCAGCCCCTGTGTTCAGACTTTCTTATGGGTAAAATACACATCAGGTTTCAGGCTGATCTGGACTACCTGAGATCCTTTCTCAAAAAAACAAACGTTTAAGTTGCTCAGTGGGGGCACACTCACTCCTTTAACCCCAGCACTTGGGAGGCAGAGGCAGAGGCAGGTGGATCTCGAGTGAGTTGGAGGCCAGCTTGGTCTACAGAACTAGTTCCAGGACAGCAGCCCTGTTGCTACACAGGGTTTTTTTTAGCCTTAGTTACACAAAGCAGCACAACAACAGCAACAAACAGTCCCCCACAACCTCCACCAAAACCAAACCAAACAGGACCAGGGAAATGGCTCAATAGGTAAAAGTCTATACTGCTCATACCGAGGATCCAGGGTTAGTTTCCATCACCAAAATTAGGCTCACAACCACCTGTATCTCCGTCCCCAAGGGGATCCAGAGCGTTGGGCCTATGGGCTATTGCCCTCAACATATGCATACGCAGACACACACACAATCTAAAGGTAAATAATAAATACCAAAACAAAGAAACCAATAGAACAAGTCAGACATTATTCTTGACTGTAATTTTGTTACTCTTGGACTTGTGATCTTCCTCTCTCCATCTCCCAAAATGTTTTTCTTCCCTCTTCCCTTCTCCCCTTCCTCCTGCTGCTTCTGGCTCACTCCCTTCTCTTCCTCTCTCACAGGGTCTGCAGTAGTTAAGGCTAGCCTCAGTTTACTTACTGTGTAGTTGAGGAATGGCCTTGAATTCTGATCCCCCTGCCTTCACTCCCAGAATTCTAGGATTACAGGCTTGTACTGCCACACTTAGTTGTAAAATGTGTCTTTTTTTTTTTTTTTTTTCTTTTTAAATGTTTCTTTTAATGTTTTCTTTTCTCCTACAGACAGTAACCAGTTTTCTTAACTTCTGGCCAACCCTCCTCCCAGTTTCCAGCCTGCCCTTTCAAACATTTCTCCCAACAGCTCCCAACAGAGTGCTTAAATGATCCTTTTTCCCGGTTTTCTCAGTACTAGCAGCTCCAAACTGTAGCAACTGTTTCTGTTTTAGCCTAACTGCTCAGCTCAGCTTCTGGCTCAGCTGTCATCAACTGTCTTCGTTCTCATCATGTGAGCTCAATTCTCTTTCACTTGTCTCCTAACAATATCTTCTCCGGCTCAACTGTTTTCTCTTCTCTAGCCTTACCCAATCTTCTTTCTTCTTGTACCAACTGTCTTCTCTGACCCTCCTCTTCTGCCAGCTGGACCCTACTACTACTGCTCTCAGTCTCTGCTGGCTTTTTATATCCTCTCCTGTTCCCAGAAGTTCAAGAGGTCTGCCACTGAAGGTCATAGGGTCAACTGAGGATCTTTTCAAGGACCAAGCACACAGAATAAATCATACTATACGTAGTTTTTATGAAGTGTTAGTATTTGAATCCATAACATGGTGACTATTAGTCAAACATTCTGCCAGTGGAATTACATCTCCAGTTCTACAGTATGGTTTTTCTTCTATTTTATTTTATTATCATTTTGCTATTTTATTTTGGGGACCAGGACATCATGCTTTTGGGCTAGCCTCAAATTCCTGATCCTACTGTCCCCCCCCCACACCCCCAAGTACTGAGGTTTCAGGCATGAGTCTTGCATAGCTGAAGTCTCCTTTTTGACAGGATTTTTTCCCTTGTGGTTGTCTTGCAATTTATATGCCTAAGAAAGCAGTTTCATTTATCTTGAACATTCCCCACCCCTCCAGGCATTGTTTCTCAGCGTAGCTCTGTCTGTCCTAGAATTAGTTCTGTAGACTAGGCTGGCGTGGAACTCAGAGATCTGCCTGCCTCTCCTCCCGAGTGCTGGGAGTAGAGGTTTGCACCACCATACCTGGCACTGAAAATTTTATTAGATGTATATAAGTGAATACACACATGTTATGTGTGTTACAATATATATGTGTGTGCCGTGCCCATAGAGGTCAGAAAAAGGCGAACCCCAACCGGAGTTACAGATGGTTGTGAGTCACTGTGTGGATGCTGGGAACTGAACCCAGGTCCTCTTGATCTTTACAGCCATCTTTCTAGTCCTCCTCTCCTTTTTGTTATGCTCAAATTCAGGACATTTGTTTGCTAATTGAGCACTCTACCACTAAACTAGATCCTTTGCTTTAGCTTGAGACTTTTTTTTTTTGACAATGTAGACATTATACAAGCACTGATGTGTTCTATCAAAACAGAGGAACCAGTCCAACTTGTCTGGAAATTCTTTGTGACCTCTGATGTTGATCAGTTGATAGATCATGAAGGCCTGTAAAAAGTGATAGTAACCCAAGATCAAAAAGCCCAAATTGTATTTTCTAAAAGACTATGTCTTTCTAAAAAAGACTCCTATTGTAAAAACAATACACTCTTGCTCATTGAGAAGTACAGAAAAGTACACACAAAAATAATAAAAACTAAAATAAGCATATATTGGATGTTTTTCCTCATTCTGCTCTATGTATATGCTTTTCTGTTTTAAAATTTTATACTATTTAATTTTATGTATGAGTATTTGTCTGCACACACGTATGTGTACCACATGTGTGCCTTATCAGATCCCCAAGACTGAAGTTACAGATGGTTGTGGTGGCTTTCCAGTTTCTCTCTATACTTGTTTTTGTTTTTTTTCAGACAGGGTCTTGCTTTTGCTTTTGTAGCCTAGGCTCATCTTGAATTCAATATCCTCTCGCCTTAAGCCTCCCAAGTGTTGATATACAGGTGATTACCATGCCTAGCTTATGTATTTATATTTTTACTTACACATTGCTTCTAATAAATATTTGTGTACATGACTTCTAAAAAATTAATCTTTCTTTTCAGGTGGTGTGGATGTTTTAGCTTGCATGTTCATGTATCGTGTGTGCAGTACCTGCATAGACCAGAAGAGGGCATCAGATTTCCCTGGAACTGGAATTAACTTTTTTAAAACTAAGAGTATTATGTGTTCTTATGTTATTAATATTAAAACCCTCTTTTCTCTATAAAGGTGTGTGTGTGAGAGAGAGAGATCAGGGTCTTGTTCTGGCCTTTTTCAAATTTATAGTCCAGACAGGTTTTCATGTATCCCTTGGTGACCTCAAACTTTCTGTATAGTCAAGGATGAAATTCTAATCCTCCTGCCTTTTTTCTGCCACTCCTTCACCAGTGGTAGAATAACGGGCATGTAGCACCACCAGTTTTTTTGTGTGTGTGTTTCCAAGACAGGGTTTCTCTGTGTAGCCCTGGCTGTCCTAGACTCACTTTGTAGACCAGGCTGGCCTCTCCCTCCCTGAATGCTGGGATTACAGCCAAACTTTCCATTTTCAACTAAGCTGGGCTTTTTTTTTTTTTTTTTTGAGAAATAAGCTCACATTGTAGCCCTGGCTCCTTTGGAATTTGCTGAGTAGACCAGGCTGACCTTGAATTTGTGGCATTCCTCATTTGTCTGCCTCCTGAGTGTTGGGATTACAGACATCTACTATCTGGCTCTACCTAGTATTTGTTTACAGGTGTTTGTGTGGACACATTTAAAAAAATAATTTTTTAAATGTTACTATATGTGCATTGGTTGATGTGAGGGTATCCAGTATCCAGGCCCTTGGAACTGGAGTTAAGAGACAGTTGTGAGCTGCCATGGGGGTGCTGGGAATTGAAACCGAGTCCTTTGGAAGAGCAGACAATGCTCTTAGCCAATGAGCCATCTCTCTAGCCCCACGTGGACACATTTTTATCATCTTGTTATATGTTCAGTTTTTGCAACAGAGCTTACTCTTCAACCCAAACTGACCCAGAATTCACAATAGAGCCCTGGCTGACCTTAATGGTGTTGTCTCCTGCCTTAGCATCTGGAGTGGTGTGATTACATGGTTACATGCTTTCTCATGGATCTATACATATGAGAGGAATTGTTGGGTTATATTGGGCCCATCTTTTTTTATTGTTTGTTATTAGATGGTCTTTTATTGAGATATTTCCTAGCTGCCGGCTATGCCACCACACCACTGTTGATTCCATCTATGATGTCATGATGGTGGTAGCCTATAGACTATGCAGTACTCAGGAACTACCTAATAATTTTAGAAAGTTCTCTGGCTAAAGATGGGTGCTTAATATGTCAGGCAATGCTGATAGTCTCATCAAAATTTCCACTGTGTTTTCTGCTTCTTTCAGTCTTTATGGATCAGGGCAGAGACAAGGTACAATCTCATCTGGGCTGTTTTGTGTGGTCGGACCTTTCTAATCAGTCATCACCACCATCTTTTTTTTTTTTTTTTTGAGATAATACCTTGGTGGTCTTGGTGGTCAAGGTGGATATGGTGCTGACCTCACCTTTGGTATCATTGGGGTCCACTTGGGGTGGAGGCTGGTGTTTGAACAGAGATTTGGGCTGACCAAGGAAAGTTGCACCTTGGCCTTCTCCAGGCTGAGAGCTCAAAGTTGATACCTATTTTTAACCTGGAATTGCTGTTTTGCTACACTTTTCCAAAGTGTCCAGTTTTACATTAAAACCACAAATGTATGAAAGTTCAAGTTTTTTCATATTCTTATTTATTTATTGAGACAGGGTTTTAGTTTGTAGTAGCCTGGGCTGGCCTCAAATTCACCATAGTCTTTGCTCAGCCTACCTTGTACTAGATTATAATACTAGATTACAGGTTTGTGTTATATCTGGCTCTCAAACTCCTTCACATTGTAAGGTAGATAGATATGTGTTTGTGTATACTATTATTATTATGTGTATATTATTATTATTATTATTATTATTATTATTATTATTATTATTATTATGTAGCCAAAGCCAGTTTTGAATGCTTTTTTTCTTTTTTTTGGAGACAGGTTTTCTCTGTGTAGCTTTGGTTGTACTGGATACCTTTTGTAGACCAGGCTGGCCTTTGAACTCACAGAGATCTGTCTGTCTCTGTCCCCAAGTGCTGGGATTCTAGGCCTGCGTCACTTGCACCCAGCTGGGTTTTAAATTCTTTAATTTCTTGCCTTCACCTCCAAAGCGCTGAGATTGTATGCATGTACCAACACTGGGCGCATAATTGAGTCAAAAGATGTGTAAATTTAAAACTTTTTATATATTTATTCAGTTGCTTTCTTAAATTTTGTACTTTCTTGCCATAGCTTATTTCATCATACCCTTGAATTATCAAAAAAGAAATGTTTTTGTCACTGAGCTGGGTGTGTAGCTCAGTGGAAGGGCACTTGACTGTCATGCCTGAAGCTCAGAGTTTAATCACAGAATGTAAAAGTTAAGTTTCCATTAAAGTTTTCTTCCTTCCTTCCTTCCTTCCTTCCTTCCTTTCCTTTCTTTCTTTCTTTCTTTTTCTTTCTTTCTTTCTAAGACAGGGTTTCTCTGTGTAGCCCTGGCTGTCCTGGAACTCACTCTGTAGACCAGGCTGGCCTTTAACTCAGAGATCTACCTGCCTTTGTGCCCTGAGTGCTGGGGCTAAAGATGTGGACCATTACAAACCAGCAAGTTGTACTAAAAATTGGGTAGACTTAGTGTTTTGATCATATCTGGTTTTCCTAAACCATGACATTAGTATTATGTAGTCATTTGCCTAAAATAAAAGGTCAGTTTGAATGACCAAGAATGAGTCTCTGATATAGATGGTTACATAGTACTCAGCCAATTTAGCAAGTTCTCTTTTAGCAGGCTGTTTGGGCTGGGTATATTTTTAAGAGTGTCATCAGGCTACCCAGACAGCTGTTCTTTAGCAAGCTAAAGTGAGATAACATTTATAATTGGGACAAAGGAAATGTTTGAAGGACATTCAGAACAAGTTTATGTGCACAAGTATAATGGAGGCTTCCTGAGCTACCTCAGAGGCAAGAGAATCATTTTAATTCAGGGGTACCAGGCAAGAACAATGGTGTCTTTCAACAATGAATTTGTTTAAGAGTCAGAAGCCAACTTATTAAAATAACATTGCAGTTCCCAGTGGCAGATAATATAGTGTGCAATAGATAGGTACTGACTGGGTACAGAAGACTCAGGGCTCATCTTCCAGTTTTACTACAGAATAACTGTGCATTCGGGGGTGAGCTGAGAATCTCTTTCCTAATTTACAAAATCAGTAGTGTTGATACCCCTGGGCATGATTAGAGAATTAAAGAGATGACATTTAAAATGCTGGGAGGGTACTATCAAGTGATCCAAGTTAAAGACTGTAATTTTTATTTTTTCATATAGAGCAGCCAGTGTTCTTAACCGCCGAGCCATCTCTCCAACCCTGGTTCAAATGCTTTTGGTGAAAAACTTTGCTCATATTTTTCATAATATTTGAAAAGGGGTCATTATACTCTTCAAAAGAAATAATGGCTTTCTAGTTCATTCCTGGAGGAAATAGGAGATACTAATAGTTAGCTTTAGTGAGCCCTATCATTAGCTTTTTGCTAGAATTTGCAAAACATAAACCAGAATGATCTAAATCTTTTCCATAGTTTTTTTTTTCTATATTTTCAGAAGTGCAGGTTTATTAGAAAATAAAGATTTCATATTTGGTACTTTTAGTATTACCTATCTAGATTTATGTAGCAGGCTTAATTAAATCTGACTTACACATGTGCACACACCGAGACAGTAGACAAATGAGTGGAGCACAGACGTCAGGGGAATAAGGAATCTCCTGGTGGTGCACACCTATGATCCTGGCACTCGGGGGGGGGGGGGGGGGGGGGCGGGGGACAAAAACAAAAACAAATCCTTTCACCGTGTGGGACAGGTTGTCAGGAAGCTCTTTTACTGGCTGAGTTGTTTCAATGACCTTGATCTTCCATCTTTTTCACTAAGCATAATGTTATGATCTATTCACATTGTTGTTGCATGTATCAATAGTTTGTTCTTTTTATATTTTTGTTTTGTTTTTCAAGACAAGAGTTTTTCTTTGTAGCCTTGGTTACCCTGGAATTCACTTATTTAGACCAGGCTGGCCTCGAATTCAGACATTCAGGGGCACCACGGCCCTGATCTTTTATTGTTAAGTACTATTTCTTTGTGTGTTTAAGGTTACAAAATTTAAAAAAATTAAAAAATCATTATACATTCTATTTTGTATGTACTATGGCATGGCTATATGTAGTCTGAAGTCAGTTCTCCTTCACCATGTCGGTTCCAGGGAGCAAACTCAAGTTGTCAGGCTTGATGGCAAGGGTGTACCTTTACCTGCTGAGCTATCTCACCTGCCCATAAAAAAATTGTTTTCCCTGTTGTTCTTTCTTGAGTAAATTTGATAAGAGAGATACGTAAAAACTTGGATTTTTTTTATGTCATTCTATTTTTATTTATTTATTTACTTATTTGAGGCTGGTGTCTCCTGAAGCCCAGCCTGACCTTGAACTAAGCATTGTTCAAGCATTGAACTAAGCTGAAGATGACCTTGAACTCTTGATCTTCCAGTTTTTCAAACAACTGCTAACACCATTCCATCATCATAGTTACTTTGATTCTTGAATTGAAAACAGCATTAAACTTGTTCTAGATCAAACTCAACTGTCTTCTAGGATAGTGACTAGCCTAACTAAGTAATAGGCTAACTATTACTGACGTAATATTGTTAATCCCATTCATTTACCTGTTGTTGCTTCTGAGTAAGGATGGTTCCACAATTGGCCGACTCATCTTGTGAAACCCAAATTACTAGTAGGACTTGTAACTGGATGTGGTGACAGCTTTAATCTGAGCACTTGAGAGGCAGAAGCAGTTGGATCTCTGTGAGTTTGAGGTTAGCCTAGGCTACAGAGTGAGTTTCAGGCCAGCCAGGGACACAGAGTGGGACCCTGTGTCAGAAAAAAAATAAAAAAATAAAAAACCTAGTAGGATCTTTACTCTGCTTGCTATTCCCACTATTTTCTTAGTTGCCTAGTTCCTTCTTAAGTAGATCTTATTAGGGGTAATTTGAGAATGTGCTTTAGTGAGGTCTCTTTAAGTATAATGTAATCAGCATATACTTGGGTTTCACATAAGACAAATAAGTATTTAGGAAGTACTTATTATATCCCAAAATAATTTCTCCTTTTTTGTGAGTTGTGGTTAACAATTTGGATAGAAAATATAACGGACCGTGCTCTGGTATGATGTCCTTGAGACTGGTTCAAGGATGTAGGTTTTAATCCTGAGAACCTTAAATGATCTGACTGTGGTCTGCTGTGGTTAAGGAGTTTTAGAACAAGTTTAATTTAGGCTGGCTTGAAAGGTTATTTTGTTCATTTTTAATTGATAGCCTTTGCTATGCTTTTTTTTTTTGTATGTTTAGATGTATAAAATTTATTCATAAGTTTTGTGCCGATCTAAGCCATGCTTTTTTATTTTTTATTTTTTATTTTTTTCAAGACAGTGTGTAGTCCTGGTTATCCTATAACTTGCTCTGTAGACCAGGCTGGCCTTAAACACACCTCATCTGCCTCCCTCTGCCTCCTCAGTGCTAAGCCATGTTTTTTAAAACCTCTGTTTTTTTCCCCCAAGACAGTTTCTATGTGTAGCCCTGTAGACAAGGCTGCCTTAAACTCAGAGATTTACCTGCCCTTGCCTCCCCAGCGCTGAAATTAAAGGCATATGCTACCACTGCCCAGTTTTTTTTAAAGCCCTTTTTCTTTTTTTTAAAAAATTATTTATTTATGTATTATGTATAATATCTTCATGTATGCCTTCACATCAGAAGAGTGCACCGGATCTTATTACAGATAGTTGTGAGCCACTGTGTGGTTGCTGGGAATTGAACTCAGGACCTCTGGAATGGCAGTCAGTGCTCTTAACCTCTGAGCCATCTCTCCAGCTCTTAAAGCCCTTTTTCATGCAGTCTCCTCCCACCCTTTTTCTCCTTATGGGATAGGGTCTTACTGTATGACGCAAGGTGGCCTCAAAATTTCAATATTATGTCTGCCTCCTGAGTGCTAAGATTATAGACATCTGCAACCTGTTCTGGCCCTCATCATAATCTATGTGGATATTTTCCTTAGAAGTATGGAGGCAGGAGCTAGAAAGTTGGCTCAGTAGTTAAAAGTACTTGTTCTTTTAGAGAACCTGGTTTTGTTTCCCAGCACACACGTGGTGGCTGACAGCCAGCTGTGACTCCAGTTCCAGGGGATCTGACAGCCTCTTCCGATCTGAGGGCCGGCGCCTAGGCGCACATGTGCTGCACAGACAGGCATGCAGGCAAAAACTACACATACAAGATTAAAAAAGTCAAGAAACATTTTAAAGGGGACTTGAGGATTCAGGGTTGCAGAGACTGTAAGAAGAGTCAGTCTATTTGATGTGAAGGTGTGTGTTCTTTGCATACTGCCATGTAATTAGTTGTTAAACACTTGATGTTGCTGAAGTGCTTTTTGTTTTGTTACTGTTTTTTTAAGACAGGGTTTCTCTGTGTAGCCCTGACTGTCCTGGACTTGCTTTGTAGGTCACATCATCTGCCTGCCTCTGCCTCCCTGAGTGCTGGGATTACAGGCATAGGTCACTACACCCAGCAACACAGTGCGTATTTACTTTTTGTTAAGGGGCCCAGCATCCAAAGCAAGTACCTGAGGTTGCATACAAGAAGAAGGCGGTGCCGCCCGCTCTCCCGGCTTTCTTGTGCTGGTGTAGTGAAGGTCAGCAGTGTGCACCTTGATTAGGACAACATGACAACCACCTTAGTTTCAAACTTCATACTGTGCTCGTGTTCTATTTAAAAAAAATCCTTTGTAGGTCACTTTCTTTATCCCCTTTCTTTTCTGTTTTTTGAGGCAGAAACCAGGGATATGTTGTAAGTTGGCATTATTTGACATGCAAATAGTTGTGACAGTTTTTTTTTGTTGTTGTTGTTGTTGTTGTTGACCAGGGTTTCATTTTGTAGCCTGGCTGTCTTGGAACTTGCTCTGTAGAGCAGGGAGTAGGCTGGCCTGGAACTCAGAAACCTGCCTGCCTCTACCCTCCTGATTGACCTTTCCTGGCCCCACTTTCTTTTTTTTGACAAGTTCAACAAAAGTTCAAGAGAGACCAGTATTACAAATTAATTTTGTTTTGAAAGTGAGTGCAGTGAAAGTGAGCAGTAGAGAAATAACAAAATGAATGGATATTAATGTTCTTCCAAGGTCTCAGGGTTATTTATTGAATTTGACTGATGCTTGGGATTGTAGTGGTTAGGACACCTAGCATTCACGAGGTTCCAGCCCTCAGCTCTGCCTGCCCTCTCAAAAAGTTAATCTGAGCTGGGTGAAGTGGCGCATGCCTGTGATCCCAGTGCTTGGGGAGGCAGAGGCATGAGGCTACCCTGGTCTACAAAGCAAGTACAAGCTATACAGAGAAACCCTGTCTTGAAACTCCACTGCCCTCCTGTCAAATAAGTTAATATGTATGTTGTATATTCTCATTGTGTAAATTTGCCACAAGTTTATTTTCTTTCTAGGATTTATTTTCAATTAATGTATGTGTATGTGGGTCTATGTCTATGAATGTAATGTTCATGTAGGACAAAGGTGTTGGATCCCTGCATGGGCGCTGGGAACAGAACTAGTGTTAGTGTCTGTTAAGAACAGTGTATGTTCTTAACTGCTGAGCTCTCAAGCTCTTTGTTTCCTTTTTAAAGTGAAGCCTGTTTTCATCTCTTAGAGAATAGTTATGCTTTCTCACTTTCTCACTTTGATAGTTTCCTCAGTTTTCTTCATCCTTCCCTTCTTTCTTTTCCTTCCCTCATCCTATGCATCCCTCCCAGTCTCCCTCTCTGGGTGGAAATTTCCTGTGTGGACTAAGGTAGTCTCAGATTTGTAGTAGAGGGCTGGGATTCCAGGCATGAGCCAGCACACCTGGCTTTTAAAATAGTAGCTGTCTTCTGAGTCAAGAATGGTGGTACATATAATCCCAGCACTTGGGAGGTGGATGCAGAAGGCTCTCAAATTCGAAGCCAGTCACTGCTGTGATAAACCTTAGCTTCAGAAAAGCAGGGCTGGGACGCGGCTTAGTTCCTGCTGTGCAGGTATTGGGACCTGTGATCAATCCTTAAGACTCATGTGAAAACCAGGAACATGCAGTTTTAAGTTTGTAGATTAGCATGGAGGGAGCTAGAGACAGTTGATCCTTGAGGCTTACTTGCTAGCCAACCTAACTTTAAGAGCCTGTCTTAAAAAACATGGACACTTGAGGGGCATAGGAGGAGAAGAGGGAGGGAGGGAAGGATTGGGAGGAGATGAGGGAGGGAGCTACAGCTAGTGTACAAAGTGAATAAATTGTAATGAATAATAAGTAATTTTTGAAAATGGACACTGCTTGAAGAAAAACACCTGAAGTTGACTTCTGATCTTTACATAGGTGTTAGTCACACAAATATGCACTGAAACATGTATGCATACATACACACACACCACACTGAAAAATGCTCCCACCCCCAAAAGAGAGGTAATTTTCTGATACCTTATTAGTTAAGTAGGTTGGATCAAGCCACATCTTGGCTTTTTACACCTTGTTCTGGGCCACCATGGTGCCTCTTTACTCCCCCCAAAAGGACTCTTGACTTTGCCCTATGTGAGCTACCCTTCTGTCTTGGCTTTCAACAGGATTGTTTGGGAAGAAAGGGAATCACATTTTATTTTTAGGACAGTGATTCCAGTGACTAGAAAATGGATTATTAAATTAGAGTATTGATTGAGAGACTCATTCTGTTTAGAGGCTGGTATGCACAGTTCAGTGGCGTTCAGCTATAATCCCAGGTTGTGGGAGATGGAGGCAAGAGGGTTGGCAATTGAAGATCATCCTCGAAACAAAGTGAGCTGGAGCTTAGGTTGGGCTACATGATGAGACCCTGTCTCAAGACAGATTTGGGGAGGCTGGTGCCGTGTTCAGGTGAGGGAAGGGCCTGTGAACCAAGACAGGAGTGGATGAAGAAAGCTAAACACAGCCGGGCCGAAGTGGTACACACCTTTAATCACAGTAATTGAGAGGCAGAGACAGGTGGATCTTGAGTTTCAAGGCCAGCCTGGTTTATAGTGAGTTCCAGGACAGCCAGGACCACACAGAGAGAAACCCTGTCTTAAAAAAACCAAACCCCAAACCAAACCAAAACAATAACAAAGCATACTGATGTGAGTTTAACACTGGAAGGAAGGAAATAACACATTACAGAAATGGGTAACTGAAGGGAGGAATTACAAAGGTAAAGGTATGAAATGAGCTTTGGAAGTTTTCAAATTAAGTTGAAGTGATTCAAATTAAGTTTATTCGGCCTGTCTCAAAAGAAACACACAGGGGAGATAGATAGCTCAGTAAAGTACCTCTAATGCAAGCATGATCCCCTAAACCAACATATCAAAATAAATAGAATCACCAAAAAAACCAACCAAACAAACAAAAACAAAATCAGTCGATTCAAAGACTAGAGAGGCAGCCAAAGAGGGTAAGCTTATCTATGTAGAAGTATGTATGTATGTAGAAGTATCTATGGAGAAGTAGCTTTTGGAGATGGCCCAGAGGAGTAAATGTCAACAACCACCTTTTACTGAGGGAACTCCTCCTCTTCCTCTCCTATGCTGAAATATATATTAAACTTTTTTTTTTTTTTTTTTTGAGACAGAGTCTTGCTATGTAGCCCAAGCTGGCCTTAAACTCAGATCTGCCTACTTCTGTCTCCCACCTAGGTTAAAGACATGATCTGCTACGCCCTGCAAAAAACTCTTTTTAAGGATAAGGAATCTGCAACAGAGAAGTATGAGTATGTCCAGTGCTGGAGATCAAACTCAAGGCCTTAGGTGTGCTAGACAAGAGTTCTACCATGAACTGCATTCTAGTTTTAAGGCTGTAACTTGGGTTTGAGTTTGTGTGGAGGTCAGAGCACAGCTTGAGTTGGTTTTTCTCTTTTGAGTCCAGAGGATTGAACACAGATGGTCAGTTTGTATAAGTATCTACAACACAATTTGTTTCTTTTAGCAAACTTTGCTTTTAAACTGTATTAAGTAAAAAGCTGACTTTTAAAATTAATGTAAGAAAAGAAATATCTTGGAGCTAATTAAGGATAAAATAATAGCAAGAAGGGTATTAGATAGCTGTGGTTAAGAGTACTTGCTTGCTCTTTCAGAGGAGCTGGTTTTAATTCCTTCATCCACATACCAGCTCACAGTGGTCTGTAACTTCAGTTCCAAGAGATCTAGACTCTCCTGGCTTCTGTGAGTACCAGACATACTTGTAGGCAAATACCCATACACATAAAAAGTGAAAAAGAATAGGAAGACAATTATGTGTCTGGTGCTGTCTGTCCAGTCCCCTCTCTTCCTGTTTTGGTACCAGTTATGTTGAGTACATTTTTATATGCTACACAGTTTATCCCCCTTAAAGTTACAAGTAAATGTGCAGTCAATTTTAGAGCATTTTCATTATTCCTTCTGCAACTATCGCTTCCCTCTAGCACAGGCTGGCCCTGAGTTTGTAATTCCCTGTTTCAGCTTTTAGTGTAGCTTAAGTAATTCTTTTACTTAAGTCTGTCTCTCTCTCGATTTTTAGAAACAGGGTTTCTCTAAAACCTGGACTTTGTAGAGCAGGCTGGCCTTGAACTCAGAGATCCACCTGCCTGTGCCTACCGGTAGTGCTGGGATTATAGGTGTGTGAGTGTTGGAATTACAATGTTTTCTGAGCCCAATTCCTAATAATATTTTAAATTTCATTTTTGGATTTACATAAATGTTTAGTGCTTCATTAATATTAATTTCAATTTGAAAATTTATGGAGCTAAACATGATGGTACACATCTGTTATCCCAGCACTTGGGAGGCAGAGACAGAATTGATTCAGATTTAAGGTCACCTTCTTCTACATACAGTGGGTTCCAGGCTGGCATGTGCTAAAGAATAAAACCATCAAAAGACATCAGTGAATCTTGAAGAAACAAAAATGTACCTGCTTAGCCTTGAAGTAATGGGGGCTTCTTGGGCGTCGAGAGTTGTGCTGGAGTAGTAGTTTTCAAGCTTTTGGATCAGATTTTGAGCTTTTGTTTCTGACCTGTAATTCACTCACTGATAGCTATTTATATCACTTGTGTGGTAAATGTGACTGGTATTCAAAAGCCGTTTCAGTAAGAAATGACGTGGCATGAGAAGCGCCTTTCTTCATAGAACCCTCTGTTTTACTGGCCCTAGGCCTCGCAGTTAGGAGGAGGAGTTATATTGCAGCGGCTCACCAGGTGCCTTGGAGGGAATCTATCAGAAGATTGTTGAGCTGGGCAATTTTTAAATTAAAAACTCACTACTCTCTGCCTGCCTCTGCCTCCCTGAGTGCTGCATTAAAGGCATGGGTCACCATGCCTGGCTTATTAGGAGCTTCTTAATTAATGTTTTTTTCTGAAGAAAAATGAGAGAGCTTTGTGAGATGTGTTCTCAGGAGCATTGCAAAATTGATTGGTATTTGTTTTAAGGCAGTCTCTCTTTGTGGCTCAGGCTGACCTTTAACTGTCTATGTACCCTAGGCTTGTGGTCCTCTTGCTTCCGTTTCTCAAATTATAGACCACCATGTCTGGGCTACTTTTAATTACAACCTGTTAAGAGATTGTATTTTCTAGGACTAAAAATTGTGAGTCACAATGAACTCTAGCCTCAAACTTGGAAGTAGTTCTCCTGCCTAAGCTTCCCAAGTGCTAGGATTAAAGATGTTGTGTTATGCTGGTCATGATAGCAGAGGTGGCTGGATCTCTGTAAGAGCTGGCCTCTATATTGTGAGAAGAGAGGTGGGGAGAGGGAAGAAAGATGTGTTAGCACACCTGGTTCAAGAGTCACGCTTAAAAAAATTTGAAATAAACTGGGTGTTGTTGGTGGTGGTATATTAATCCCAGTATGCAGGAGGCAGAGGCAGGCAGATCTGAAATTTTGAGGCCAGCCTGTTTTACAGAGTGAGTTTCAGAACAGACAACACTATACAGAGGAACCCTGTCTCAGGGGGAAAAAATTGAAATAATATATAAGTTGTGTGTGTATGTGTGTGTGCGCTTGTGTGCATGCGCGCATGTGCAAGTTTTATGTGGGAGTTAGTGCACTACTTGGATATAATACGTGCTTGGTGTCTGTGGAGGTCAGAAGAAGGCATCAGATCCTCTGGGACTGGTTTTATAGACGGTTGGGAACCTTGTTGTGGGTTATTATTATTTTACTATTGACTTATCTTTTAGTTAAGCAGCAGTTATTGGTAAACCAGCTGTATACCCAAATCACCACACAGAGACTGGGATTTATTTAATTAACCTAGAGCACAATGCTGGGCAATAGTTACTCCATCCTAAACCTCCAAGCCCATATTAGTTTCCTCCCATTCAGATTTCATCCATTATACTTGCTTTAGTCTTACCTTGGGTCTGGTTCACCTCTCCATGTGGTGCCAAGACCTCTCCTTTGGGTTCTCTGCTCTCCTCCCTTCCCTTCCTTCTCTTCTCCCACCCCACTAGGATGTCCCACCCTAGTCTCTCCATTGCACAGGTGTGGCTGGTTGTTTTATTGACAATACAGAGAGCAAATGGTGGCGTGTTTACACAAACTTGAGACAGGTGATGCTTACAATGAACATCACAGTGCAATGTCTGGATTGAGACCAGATAGTGAGGTAGAGAAGTCAGCATTTGAATGAACAAGGGTAAATTGTATACATTCCAAAAGAAGTATGCCAACAGTACCACCTAGTGTGGACATGCTTAGAATTGAACCTGGGTCTTCTGCAAGAGCCACTAATACTCTTAACCCTGAGTCATTTTCTAGCACCTCAAGAGTCACTCTGTTTTTAATTTTTAGTTTTTTTTTTTTCTTTTCTCTCTTCTCTCTGTGTAGCCTTGGCTGTCCTGGAACTTGCTCTGTAGACCTTGACCTCAGAGATCTGCCTGCCCCTATCAAGATTCACTCTTAAATAGTGTCCGTCATTTGAGTGTTCTAGAGCAGAGGCTGGTACTAATGGTGTTTAGTTTTTGTTTAGTCATTTGCTTAGAGTCTAGTAGGCAAACAGCTTTGTAAATGGTAAATTATGGATAACAGTATTAAAAAATCTTTTTCAGAAAGAGTTTTACTCTGTAGTTCATGCTATTTTTGAACTTGCTATAGAACCCAGGCCTTAAATTCACCAGCCTTTTGATTTAGTCTTCCAAATGTTGGGAGGTGCTTGGATTTAAAAATTCTTATTTTTAGAAAAAGAAAAGAAAGAAAACAAAGAGAAATTAAGAGGCAGGGCATGGTGGTGCCCCCTTTAAGCTCAGCAGGCGGAAGCTGGTGTATCCCTGAGTTGAGGCCAACTTGGGCTACAAAGAGAGTTCCAAGACAGCTGGTGCCATTACACAGAGAAAGCCTGTCTCAAAAACAAAAACAAAAGCAAACAATAATTTCAGTGAGACCCAGGTAAGTTTAATATTTGGAATAGAATATGAGGACAATTTAATTGTCCTTGTGAGTTTTTTTTTTTTAAAGCATTAAACATCTCTAAAAGTCTTACTTTATTTGCTTGTATCTAGACACCAAAGAAAGGAAAAAAAAACATTCTAAAATAAGTGATTTTGAAGACTTTTACTATGTGAATTAATTTTCTCCTCTGTGAGTTCTTTTCCTGTTCTTGCCAGAGAGTAAAAATAGATCTGGTTTCCTGGGTTATCACAGCTTGTAACAGAAGGTTTTTTGATAAAGTTGGCCAGTTGAGTTCGTAGATTGAGCTCATTCTTTACTAAATGGTGTTCAGTGTTCTGTTGAGACAAAGCTATGTCTGATAGGCCAAGTGTGAGTGTGTGCACACACGGCCTGACTTTGTGGTTATGTTAGGGCAATAGTGTGAGTTTTCTGTGTGATAGGATACAACTGATGTGTATAAGAAGATGAAGGGTGCTTGGCTTAGCTTCTGTGCTCTGGTCTGGCCACGTGTAGAAAGGTTAGAGTGATAAAAGGGCTTAGGATACACTTGAAGTTCAAACGTGGGCATAGGCTGTCACATTTTAACTGAGTTCTGAGTAGCTTTACTACACTGATATTTGTGCACTGCCAATTAAATATTTTGAGAGCAGTTTGAAATTATTGAGAAATACTGAATCCCTGGGCTGTCCTCTGAGAAGGAAGTCCATATCCTGGATCTTGGGTGTGCCTTATTTTCTTGCTGAGAGTCATTGTATCTAGTACTCAGAAGCCGTATTAAAATCTCTTAGTAAAGTCCAACTCTTAAAAAAAAAAGCTGGATACAAAGAATTGTAGATTTTAAAATAGTAAATTACGTACTCCAAGATCTGGTGTTATTTTCATCTTTAAATTCCACTGGGTGGTGGTGGTACAGCCTTTAAATCTAGCACTCATCTCAGGCCTCAAAAGTAGAGGGTCTGCCTGCCTTTGCCTTCCAAGTACTAGATGTGTGCTATCCTTCCTGGCCTTTGTGGTGTGCTATGTAGACTAAGCTGCCCGGATCATGCTATGTAGCCATGGATGACTTTGAACTCCTAATCTTCATCCCCCTCCCAAGTGTTGGGATTACTCATGCCACCTGGATAAGTCCTCTTTTCTCATTTACAAAATAAGGGAGAAGGTTGGTTCAAATGTATTTGCTAAAGTTTTGTGATTTGGTCAGAAATGTTTTGCCTTCACAAAATTTGCTGTTTCTGTGAATATGAGTAAGAACTTGTTAGAGGTGGTCATTGTTTTCCCTCTATAAGGCAACAGAGTAAGTTGATTTCTGAGAGTGCCACAGTGGTGGAAGTGTTAATGGAGAACCCCCATTCTTCATTTGTGAAGGAAAATGAAATGAATACTGGTTGTTTCTAGAAAGTTAAGAGTTTGTCATAAATTAACCTTTTCTCTAGATTTGTTTCTGAATTTTGCTTTGGGGAAAATAGGAGTTATATTGTGGAGAAATAAATATTTTCTTTTCTTTCTTTTTTTTTTTTTTTTTTTTTTTCAATACAGGGTTTCTCTGTGTAGTCTTGGCTGTCCTGGACTCACTTTGTAAACCAAGCTGGGCTTGAACTCACAGAGATTCATCTGCCTCTGCCTCCCTGAGTGCTGGGATCACAGGCATGCGCCACGGAGCCCAACTGGATAAATCTATATTGAGGAAATTTTTGTAAATAAGTTCCAGTTTGTGTATGGGTGCGTGTGCATGCTTATACAATGTTGAATACAGAAATGGCACTAGCCATTTAAGTATTTTATTGTAATCATTGGACAAACTCTGACTACTTAAAAGCATACATCTTAATTTCATGAATAAAGGCAATTTGTAATTACTGCATCAAATTTTTTTTTGTAAATATACCAATCTAAAGATTTTTATTTTGTTTTAGCATATTCTTAGATTATATAATATGCTGGTTAATTTTTGCCAATTTGTCACAGATTAGATTAGAATCACCTGGGAAAAGGGAACCTCATTTGAGGAATTACCTTCATCAGACTGGCATGTGGACATAGCTTTCAGGCATTTTCTTGAGGTGGGCCACGCTATCCCAGGATAGGTAGTCCAGGGTTGTGTAAGTAAGCAAGCCTTGGGAATAAGCTAATAAGCAGCATTCCTCCATGATCTCTGCCTCCAGGTTCTTCCTGCCTTGAGCTCCTTCCCTGGATTCCCTCTATGATGGACTGTAACTGTAAATGAAAACAAATCCTTACCTTTCTAAATTGGTATCAGACAGTGTTTTATTATGGTAACAGAAAAGCAACAGAGGACATACAGAGAGTGAAGATGGTAGAGCATTCTCATGTATTCTATATCTGGTTTCCCTTACTAATAATATATTAGTCTGGCATATTTGTTATAATTAGTATATAGGGGGCTGGAGAGATGGCTCAGTGGTTAAGAGCACTATCTGCTCTTCTAAATGACCCAGGTTCAATTCCCAGCACCCACATGGCAGTTCACAACTGTCTGTACCGCCAATTCAAAGGTCTGACACCTTCACACTAATGCACATAAAAATTTAATTAGTGTATACAGTACTAATAACCAACACCTACTTATTATGGCTTCTTCAATTTCTTCTTCTTCAATTATAGAATCTGTGTTCCAATGTTTGGGGGACGTTAACATGGGAGAGTCAGGCTGAGAAAGCATTAAAGAATGTGGCAAAGTGATCATTCCAAATTCCTAGAGTAGAGACACACTTAGCCCTCATAAAGTGAATTTATCATTCAATTCATTTTATTATTTTATGTTTACGTGCTTTGTCTACATGTGTGTCTGTGTACATGCATATTCCTGATGCCAGTGGATGCCAGAAGAGAACCTCACCCACCCCGTTACAGACGGTTGTGAGCTACCATGTGGATGCTGGATCTAGAACCTGTGTCCTCCAGGAGAGCAGACAGTGCTCTTTAACTGCCAAGCTATTTCTCCAGACTGCTCATGAGCAGATTTAAAAATACATTCTATTTTTTAAAGAACTAGTAATCTACTCCAACAAACACCAGATCAATCACAAGCTCACTACTGCTCATTCAATGCTTATACAATGTTAAATACGGAACATTTTTGAGAGTGTAGAAAATAGTAGACTTTATTATGCCAATCTCACACATGTGTATCAGGTGCTTTACGGATAAGCACTGTTGTTTTCCCTCCCTAGCATGGTACTGTCAAACCCTCTCCTATCCCTCTCTTATTTTGAGATATTTTTCACTATAAACACCATGTTAGTTTTCCTGAGTCTAGCTTAGACTCTTACCATTCTTATTTAATACCCTTTTCCTGTTACAGGATCTCATTAGGCTATCAGTTAGCTTTTCATTCTTAGGTTTTCCTTGGCTGTGGCCATGTCTCAAGCTCCTGGCTGGCTAGGAGTGTTCAGGTTTGCTGATCTGATACTGCAGAACAGTCTTTCAGTTGGGGTTTGTCTTTTTTCCCATTACAATGGGGCTATGGTTTTCAAGAGGAAGATGCCAAGCTAAGTGACACTCAATACTTTGTATCAAGGACCATATCAACATGACTTACCACTGTTGATGCTAATCTTGATCTCTTGGCTTAGGTGGTTTTATTGGGTTTCTCTCTCCCCTTTTATGTTGTATTCTGCAGAAGAAGGTTGCTGATTCTCAACACTGTTTTGGACTCAGGAAAATTGGTTTTAAACTCTGGACAACAATCTAATATAGTTATTTTGTTGCTCATATTCAGCTTTAGTTATGATAAAGTTAACTCCTGTGTATCTTTGACATACTCCATCATTTTTTCTTTTTAGTTAGGCCCTAACTTTCTGGCATTAGAAGAGCACCTCAAGTTCTTGAGTATTTCCTGCCTCAGTACTAAATTAGGGTTCCTTTGTCCCTCCCTTTTCTGCCCCCCTTCTCTTCCCTCTTCTTCCTTTGATCCCCTCAATCCCCTCCCAAATTCAGTTGTGTACAAATTCACAAGTATTTTATAGAGCCTTTTGTATTTGAGTGGGATATGAGTTTGATGTCTCTTGTGGGTGTGTCTATTTACAAGTAACTTCAGCTTCTGAGACTCTATCAAAGAAAACCTAATCTTAAGTCCTTGATTAAAAGGAAGCCTTGATTAGGAATTATGTTTATACAGTAATAGCAACAATTTCGGCGAACACATTTGGATAAACACCAATTCTGATCCTGTTTATGAACTGAAATTGGAGTTTCTTTGTAAATAATTCATATCTGTATGTATTTAGAAGTATATGAAGGGGTTGATCTTTAGATTTGTATGGTTTTTGCATTTTCACTGTAACAATAATGATAATTTAGGAACCTTCAAGTCAGCACATTATATATATTTATTTAAAAAAAGATATATGTATAGTAGGTGTTGTGGCTCATTCCTGAAATCCTAGCATTGGGGAGAGTGAGACAGGAAGATCACCATGAATTCCAGGTCATTCTGGGTAAATAATTAGTTCTAGGTTAGCCTGGGCTATAAAATGGGGCCCTGTTTCCCCCCTCCCAAAAAAATGAAAACAACCCCCCCATACACAAAATAAAAGATGTGTGTGTATACCAAGTACAAATAAGTACTAGTTTTCAACACTTCTTGGCATTGCTTTTTCTGCATACATAGCTATGATAATGTTTATAAATTAGGCCCAATAAAGACAAAGAATGTTTTTAAAGTATGAAGTTATAACAATATACAGTAATAAATTTGCCATTAGTGCCTTTATCAATTAAAACTAATTTTACTTAAACTGAGGCATTGTGATACTGAGAGAGTGGAGGGCTATATGCTAAGTGACTATCAGAAGGGGAGTAGGAGATTGGACAAAAGAATGAATTTTGTTTTTGGTAGAATGGAACAGTTAAAACTCACCAGTTACTTTTTGAATTCTCCATTTAATATTTTGAGACTGACTCACAGTGGGAAGTGAAACTCTGTGTAGAAGGGACTGTTTTTTAAAAGCATGCCCCCCCCATCCTCTGGAAAGAAATGCATGATTAGAAGCTATATATTTGTCATTGTAAGCATAATGACCATGGTACTTAAGTACTTAATGGCACATGATAACCGTTTGATAAGATGATCTTCCTGTGATATACTCCCGTTGTCTAACACTTTAAGAATACCTCAAGAGTAAGAAGGGCACTTGAGTACAATTGGTACACAGAGGTTTTCTTTCTTTCTTTCTTTTTTTTTTTTTTTAATAGTTTTGGCTGTATTTCAAGAACAGTTTTTTTTTCTAGCGCTTTTAAGCTTTTTATTTCTTTAAACCTTGTGTGTTTAGTGTGTGTGTGTGTGTGTGTGTGTGTGTGTGTGTGTGTGTCTGTGTCTGCCTGTCAGTACGTGGCTGCCAGAGCGTGCATATGGAAGTCACAGGAAAGCTTTCAAGAGTTCTTTCCGTCTGCTGGGTTGAGGCAGAGGCTCTTGGTTGTTTCTGCCATGCTGGGTACTCCAGGCTTTTTGCCTATTTTCGTTGTTTTTTTGTTGTTTTTGGAGACAAGGTTTTCTCTGTGTACCCATAGCTGTCCTAAACTCACCATGTAGACCAGGCTGGCTTCAAACTTCTGCCTCACAAGTGCTAGGACTAATGGCATGGGCCACCACTGCCGCGCTTTGCTTTTCTTGTTTTTTAACATTTTATCTCATCTCCCTATAGGAATGCTGGCAACACACATGTAAACCAGCATATCCTGTTTGTGAGTCTTGGGATTTAGCTTAAATTGTCAGGCTTGGCAGCAAGTAAGTGCCTTTACCTGTTGAGGCCTGGAACTAATTTAGACCAGGCTGGCCTGGAACTCAAAGATCCATCTGCTTCTGCCTCCCAAGTGATGGAATTAAACACCCTTCCTTCCTTCCTTCCTTCCTTCCTTCCTTCCTTCCTTCCTTCCTCCCTCCCTCCCTCCCTGAAAAGAAAGAGTTTTGCTGTATAGCCCAGGATGGCTGAAACTTACACCTCCTGAGACTGTGAGTGTTGGAGTTATAGGCATGTGATGACATGACTGATCCATGGTTAAAGGGAAAGGTTTTGGTGTTGTTCTCTTTGAGACAGGGTTTCTCTGTGTAGTTCTGGCTGTCCTGGAACTCACTTTGTAGACCATAGTGGTCTCAAACTCAGAGATACACTGCCTCTGCCTCCCAGCACCTGGCTGTTGAAAGAACAGCCAGAGAGACACAGAAGTAGTCTGAACATGATTGGCATTGACTGGATATGCCTTTCTCTGAGAGAGGGGAGAATAGCAGGGAATAGAGAATAGAGAGAATATGATGATAGGAGAGAGAGAATATCAAGAATAGCAGGGTTATAAGGAGAATGAGTAAGTAAGGAAGGAAGCTTTGTGAGATGGAGGGAGTTTAGGGAGAAGAGCTAGAATGCTAGCATTGATTTTGAAATGTGTAACAGGTGTTTGTGATACCGAGTGGAGGCCAGCATGAGCTTTGATAGACTAATAGACCTCACAGGTAGTCACATGTCTCTTCAGCCAGAGGTAAGGGAAATTATTCCTTTTGGTAGATGAGAACCAGTTTCACAAGTTCGGAGGAATGCTGGCTATTATCTAACTGCCAGAAATCTTCCTATATATAGTCGAGCTTGAAGTCATTTTCTGGATATTTGGACTGCCTTTTACAGTTTGGGGAATTGTAGGTTTCTTTGGACCTGACAATGCCCAGCTAAGGTAAGCATTTATAAAAACTTATTGTTGCTGGCTATGGAGGCAGAGGCAGGTATGTAGATCTCTGGATCTGAAGCTAGCCTGATCTACATAGTGAGTTCTGGGCTACCCTTGGCTATATAGTGAGACCCTTGAGAGTCTGTTTCCAAAAAAGCAAAACTAACGATACAACAAACAGGAAAGATAAAGCTATTTTACTGTCGTTTTGTGTCCTTTTAACAAATGTTGGGATAATAACTTTTATGTCTAGTTAGAGCATTTGACCAAGTTTAGAAACTCAGGCCTGTAATCCAAGATAGTCTGGAGGCTGAGGCAGGAAGATTGCAAATTCAAGACCTGTCTGGGATACAGAGTAAAATGAAGTCCAACCATTTTGGACTCAGTCCCAAAATGGAAAAAAAAAAAAAATCAATAAAAAAAGTCATGGAGCTCAGTAGCTCAGAGTGCTTGCCCAGGGTGTGCAGTCAGTCTCCACTACTAGGAGGGAGGCTGTGAAAGGTCTTTGGAAAGAAAGTCAGAAGATTGGATTCTTTTATCAACTAGGACCTTGAAGATGGTCAGGGTGTGCTCTACAGCCGAGTTATTTCCTCAGCCCAAGTAGTATAAAGTTTGGAGTGCTCTTTCTTATTTGTAAAATGATGATCGTAGAGATCTAAGATATCCATATTCATTAGGGTATTGGCTTTTTGAAGTATAGCTAGCAGTTACATGGATTATGAAGGGGTGGATTATTTCCTTTCTTCCTGTCTTGTTCTTGTTTTTCTTGGAAAGGTCTTGCTAAAGTTTATATCCTTTTGCCTCAGCCTCCTGAGTGCTGTTATTTTAAGTGTTTGCGACAATATGGCCAGCTTTAAAGGTTTATTTCCTGTTTATATCATAGTTTGGAGTATTTGACCTGTGGCCTTCTCATGACTGAGGAAATTCAGTTCCTCATACCCCTGAATCCTCCACTGGATTTTTGTATTTAGTGAGTCCACAGCAAAGCGCACTAGGACGGAGACCCTCATAAAATGTGGCAACTGTAGTGCCTGAAGTGACAGCTTCTTGGGAGGCTGGGAAAAGGGGGCAGCAAGTCTAAGGTCAGTCTGTGCACTTTATGAAGATACTGTTTTGAGATGGAAATATATATAAGAACTCTGTTACGTGGTTCACAACTTCTCTTTCAAGAGAAGTAGGAAATACTGTTTTGAATACTAGAAGAAAAAGGAAGATTGTCAGTGTCTTTGATTGTATGTGCATTTTAACCCCTTGTAGTCTGTGTGAGTGTAAATATGCCTGAATGTGTGTGAACATTCATGTAAAGCTTAGAGTTGATAGTAGGTATGTATCTTGCATGGTAATTCTCCACTTTGTGTCAGGGACTCTCCGTGAACCCAGAGCTTGCCAATTCTGGCCAATTCTAGCTAGCATGCTCCGAGGATCCCCTGTTTACCTCGGAGTACTCAAGTTTATAGGTAGCCACATGCTTGCCTAGTTTTTACATGGGTTCTGAGAATCCTAACTGATCCTTAAGCTTGTCCAGCAGGTGCTTTATCCACTAAGCCATCTCCCCAGTCCCATATGTAAATGGTTTAATTCTATATTTGTCACCAAAATTGCTTTTTGTCTATCTCTCCTCCCTTTAATTTTTTTCTTAGAAAAGGTCTCATTTAGGGATTCAGGGTGGTCTCAAACTTGTGATTCTCCTGCATCAGCTTCCTGACTTCTGAGATTACAGACAGGTTCTATGACACCCAGCAAACCAACCCCTTTTCTTCTTTAATTTTTTTTTTTCTTCTTTGAAACAGGGTCTTGCTGTGCAGTCATGGCTGGCTGGTACTTGTTATTTTCTCGGACTGGCCTTGAAGTCATGACAGTCCTATTGTCTCAGCCTCCAGAAAGAGCCTGGCTACTTTCTGTCCCTTGGCCTCTCAGAATTGACTGAGATTTTTTTTTTTTTTTTTGCCAGTGAGTTAGTTTTTAAATCAAAGCAGCTGTGGTTCCTCCCATGTTTAGGAGACAGCACTCAGGTGATCAATAGCATTTCTCCTTTTTTTTGTTGGTTTGTTTTTACGTTTTTTGAAGCTTCCAGGCTAGCCTTAAACTCATGATCTTCTTGCCTTCACTTCCAGAGTGCTAGGGTTAAGGTTTATGTCATCTTGCTAGGTGCTGTCATATTTTCATTTATGGCTTCCTTTGAGCCTTAATGTTGTCTTTCATCTCCTTATGCTTTGCTTACTTTTGAATGAGTAAAAATTCATCTATTGCACAAAAATCCTAGTGCGTGTATAAAAAGTACAGTGGAATATTGAATAACGTTGGAGCCTTAGATTGTCCACGCCTGTTCAGTCTATCTGCCCACCAGCAAAAGGGAGGACAGACCCTATACTGTCTTTTAAAGGTCAGCACTCAAGGCTTTCAGACCAATAGAGAAACACATTCCAGTGAGAACTTTGCCTTCTGCCCACTTAAGATTAAAGTTGGAGAGTCAGCGAAAGTCTTGTAGTTGATTTCAGCTGCTGCTTTAGACACCATTTTTTCCCAACTCCTTCCCTTCTCTCTTGCGCACTAGTACAAAATGAATTCTTCCTCAGGAAATCACCATGTGTTGGTAAATTGATGATTTTCTAAACTTAAGTATTAAATGTATTCTTTATTAGTTTAATAAATTTATTTAGCACAAACTAATGCTACAGTTCAATGCTTTTGTGTGTAGTTCTCTTTCCTAATAAACTAGGTTCTCCACCCACCTTGATCCTTACCCTCCCCTCCCTTTGGAGAAAGGATTTTGTTATATAGCCTACTCTGGCCTCAGCTCATGTCTTCCTGCCTCAGCTTTCTGATGCTAGAATCACCACCAGCACTGCCATGCCCCACCTCCTCCCCGGCTTTAATTGCTTTTCTTTCATATATCATCTGTCTTACATGCCTAGTGTCCTCTGTGTGTGTGTGTGTTAACTTGTTGAAAGGTTCATTTTGGATAGTGCTACTTATATATAGATCATCATCTAGTAATTTAATTGCTTTCTTTCTTCCTTTTTTCTTTCCTTTGATTCAGAGATCCTCCTGCCTCTGGGATTAAAGGCATGCACCACCAGACATTAATTTTTTTTTTTTTTTTTTGTAAGTTAATGGTATTGTTTCTTGGGTTCTGTGCTTTTTTAGTTTGCAGTAGTTTGTCAGGGTGTGTGTGTGTGTGTGTGTGTGTATTTGTGTATGAGCCTGGATGAATGTGTGTGTACCACATGTGTGCCAGATACCCTGCTTACAACACCAATAACAACAACAACAAACATACAAATAAAAAACCAACCTTATTCAGGTTGCTTGTAACTTGGCAGCAATTGGTTAGCAGAAATCTTTCCTTTTCCCTTTAAAATCTTCCTATTGCTAGTCATTAATCCCAGCACTCAGGAGTCAGAAGCAGGTGGATCTCTGTGAGTTTGGGCCAGCCAGTGCTATGCAGAGACACCCTATTTCCAAAAGGCTACTGCCTCTGTCTTGGCTGGTCTCCTCAAGATAATGAGGATACTGTTCCATCTTATTCCATAGAAACCTTCCCTTTTGCTTTTATTTAGGCTTGTCATCCAGCAGGGATTTACTTTGTTTTTGAAGTTGCTGGAACTCAAAATTACCAGCTGACTCACTGGCATTTGTTGAAAAGGCGTTTCTTCCTCTGTTGCTCTGCTACAGCATCACATTTTTAATGTATTAAATATGTGTCACTTTTAGGATGTGACCTTTCCCCCAGAGGCTCACATGTCTTGGAAGCTTGTCTTCAGTGTGGAAGGTGGTGAGACCTTTAAGAGGGAGGGCCAGCCTGTGTGGTCCCGCAGTCTGATGCTGGCCTCCTGTCTCAATGTGATCTCTTTCTTGCTTCACCTTCTATGATGTTCCATAGCCGAAGGCGCACCTCCTGTGTTAGACTTTGTGTTACTTAGGCGATAAGCTAAGGAATAGGTGAGACTGCTTGCCCAGCACGCATGAAATAATAGGTTAGAGTCCTAGCAGCAGACTGAGTGTGGCGACACAAACCCATAGTCCTGGCCTGCCTCAGCTACCTAGAGTTCAAGGCCAGCCTGTGACCCTGTCTCAGAGAATTATTATTGTGTATGTTTGTATGTGCATGTATGTGAGAGTGTGCATGTTTGTGCATGTGGGGGTAGAGGACATCTCTCCACTTACCTGTCCACAGAGTCTCACTGGGATAGGCTGGCCTCAGTCATAGCTTACTGGTTCTGCCTCCTCAGAGCTGGGATTAAAGGCTTTTAATCAGGGAACAGAGGCCCCCTACGTGCCTTAGTACTCATTCATCCACAAACACAAATAAATGTAATTAATAAACATAGAAAGTAGGTACAGTGATAGTGAAGGAAGGAAGTTGTAAGTTGATATGCTTGAAAAGGTATTCGGACATAAAGTGATGCTGGTGCGTTAATTAGACAACAAGAGAAGCCACAAGGATTTGTATATTTTGTCTTTTTGCTTGTGTTTCTGGTAGTCTTGCTTCTTGGCTTAATCCTTAGCTGAGTTGTTTTCTCTGGTTCTCATTTTTGTTACCTGTTAAAGTTGAGGAAATTAAATCCTAGGTAATTTTAACTACCCCCCCCCCCCACAGGGTTTTTCTGTGTAGCCTTGGCCATCGTGGACTCCATTCATAGACCACACTGGCCTTGAAATCACAGAGATCTGCCTGCCTCTGCCTTCCTGAATGCCCAGGAAGAACTAGTGTTCTTTAAAAGGGTTTTCAGGGCGGAATGATGGGGCTCATGCATTCTTGTTGTTTTTTTTTTTTTTTCGGGAGGTGGGGGTGCTCATGCCTTTAATCTCACAACTCTGGGAGGCAGAGGCAGGACCAAGGCTACACAGAGGAAACCCTGTCTTGAAAAACCAAAAAAATGGAGGTTGGTTGTTTTACTCACTCATTCATTCACTCACGTACACCTCATCTATCTAATTATTTAGATTTTTTTTTTTTTTTTTTTTTTTCAGGCAGGGTTTGACCAGAGTGCCCTTGAACTCAGAGATCTGCCTGCCTCTGCCTCCCATTTTCCGGGATTAAAGGTGTGCACTACCACTGTCCAGCCTTACTCATTTATTGTAAGAAGCCCATTTAAAAATATTTTATGTGCATTGGTGTTTTGCCTGCATGTATGTCTGTCATTCAGGGTGTCATATATTGAAGTTACAGACAGCTGTGAACTGCCATGTGGGTGCTGGAAATTTGAACCCAGGTCCTCTGGAAGAGCAGTCGGTGCTCTTAACCACTAAACCATCTCTCCAGCCCCCTAAAAATTCCATTTTAAAATATTTATTTTGTGAGTGTTTTACCTTCTGAGATTTATTTATTTTATGAGTATATATATATATGTGCCATGTACTTGCCATGTTCTCAGAAGTCTGAAAGAGGGTGATGGATCCTCTGGAATTGGAATTAAAGAGAATTGGGGGCTGTCATGTGGGTGTTGGGAATCAAACCTGTATCCTACAAGAACAAGTGTATATATCTCTTCAGTACCCATCTGTAGGTATTTTTAGTTAGAAAGAAATTTTGGCTAGGATAAGAATAAGTAATTGAATGTTATTTATTACCATTTTTTAGTTAGAGGAAGGAAGGAAAGATGCTTCCTTTTTTTTTTTTTTTTTTCAAAACTTGAGGGGTTAGGTATTGTTCAGAATCTTAAGATTGATTCTCTTATTACTAAGATGAAACTGAATATTGCCTCCAAAGGATGATTACAACAGAAATGTAACTGCTGTGTCATTTTCATCTCTTGTTTCGGCCTACACAGCCAGACTTCAGCAGACTTGCTCTGTATATCACATGGCTAACAGTGGGAGGTGTCTAGTATGGATTATTCTTGCTGAAAAAAAATATTTAAATTTGCTTAGGTCAGAAATGTGGTTAGCTGGTGCTTGTTTGTAGATCCAAATTACTTTCAGTCATAACTGAACCTAAATTGCCTGCATAGTTCTTGTAAGTAAGTAAGCAAGTTGGATTTTCAACTTGGTGATGCAAGGGTATTTAATGTGTGTGTTTGCAGTGTTTTTATATTAAAGGGAAGGGCCGTCTAAAATAGTGGAAAAAGGAGCACCTTCTTTTGGAAACTAGCTAGAAGTAAAATAGAATGTCTTTTGCCCTCTACCAGTGAGTTGTTTCATGTAGGAATTTAGCTGGGTGACAGGCAGCCTCAGCTATTCTAGTACTCAGGCTCTCTCTGTTGATATGCCAGTGTTGGACAGGGTAGAGAGCTGTAAACAGAACTCTGCTGAGCCTGGACATTTTATTAATTCATAGTAGTACAGCCGTTGTCCTTGCATTGTGTAGGGAGGTGCCTGGGAGTAGGAGGTTAATATTCTTCATAGGGGTATTGCCTAAGACAGTCTGGGCTCTGTTAGGTTGTCTGTTGCCATTTGTAAGTCTCCCAAGAAACAGGAGGAGAAACTCAGATATGCCTAAGGACTCCTAAAGCAGAGATGAAGTGTAGATGATCTCTCTAGACAGCCTCCCCTAATGACTTAGTTTTACTTAGAATGGAATAACATGTTTATGGAAGTGAAGTTTTTTTTTGTTGTTGTTGTTTGTTTAAGTAAATTAAAAAAAAAAACATAGTCAACACAGAAATAAGATTTGGCTTGATATGCAAGCAAAATTATTTCTGAAAGAAATAGTTGAAACAAATCTGGGACATTGAAGGTGTAGTTTAATAGCTGAAGGTTTGCCATGCAAACTGAAAAAAAAATCTGATTTTTGAGTATGAGCTCATGACTCTGCTGGCTATATTCAGCCTGTCAGATTACAAATGATCTCTGGGACTGTCTGGGTCTCTGGGTTCTTTCCAAGCCTGAGAAACAAGGATCCATTTTGGTAACAACATTCTTTGTAATGTCCTAGGATAGTATGTCAGTGTCAGAATCCTGTGCCATTTAAACCAGCCACCAAAAGAAGTGGGCTCGGAGGGAGGAATGGAGGAAGAAAATACTGACTCCCAGTTATCTACACTCCTGCTCTAGCACTGGGATCTTCTGAAATGAAGCATTACCAAAACAATTTAACTGAGAATCAAGAGCAGATATTTTTTAAATTTGTTTATTTTTAATAAATTACAGTTTATTCACTTTGTATCCCCACTGTAGCCCCATCCCTCATCCCCTCCCAACCCCACCCTCCCTCTCTGTCAAATTTAAAAAAAACTTAAATTGGTTATTTGAAACTTATTTATATCTTTGGGAAACAGTGATGTAAAGTGGTAATTTCTAAAGTAGTACAAGGCAGTAAAAAAACCACTTTTCTTCTAAAAGTGACAACAGACAAAATTTTGAAAGCTATCAAACTTGTCTCTGGCAGCTAGCATATTGAAAGTTTCTTCTGTGTGCTGCCAAGTTACTTTTCTTCCCATTCACACTAAAACAAAAACACTTAAAAAAAGATTTGATTTATTTTATATATATGAGTGTTCTTCTATCTGCATTTACATCTGCCAGAAGAGGGGATCAGTTCACACTATTGTGAGCCACCATGTGGTCACCGGGAATTGAACTCATGGCTCTTAACCACTGAGCCATCTCTCAGCCCCCGACAAAACAGTTTTGAATGAAGCCTCTTCTGGGGATTAGGAAGAAAGTGGTCTGATAAGATCTTAATTTACATTGCAGGTGAACAGTGGTCCTTCCAGGAATGTATGTCTAGTACTCACTTAAAATAGGAGTCTAGAGTGAGACTTAGTGTCATAGGCCTTTGATCCCAAAACTCTGGAGGCAGAGGTAGGCCCATCTCTATGAGTTTGAGGTTAATATGGTCTACAGAGAGAGTTAGGGGAGATGAGAAGCTGCTCTGGCCCTCTCCTCCCTAAATTTTTTTTTTTTTTTTTTTTTTTTTTTTTCCCTGTGTGTAGCTTTCCCTGTCTTGGGACTTAGCCTGTAGACTAGGCTGGCCTTGAACTCATGAGGATCCACCTGCCTCTGCCTCCCGAGTACTTAAAGGTTTGTGCTACCATGCCCAGCAAGAAACTGCTCTTTGTTGTGCCTTTTTTTTTTTTTTCCCCCAATTTGCCTGCATGTGTATCTCTGTGAGGGTATCAGATCTTGAAGTTGTAGACAGTTGTAAGCTGCCAGGTGGGTGCTGGGATTTGAACCTAGGTCCTCTGGAAGAACGGTCAGTGCTCCTAACCACTGAGCCATCTCTCCAGCCCCAGCTGCTCTTTTTAATTTATGTGTATACTGTTTTGCCTGAATGCGTCTGTGAAGGTTATCAGCTCTCCTGGAAATGGAGTTATAGATGTGTGGGTGCTGGGAATCTAGGTCCTCAGGAAGAGCAACCAGTGCTCCTAACCACCACTCCACCCTGAGGCTGCTTTTAAATTAGCCTGTCAGCTTGTTCTTAAGCAATCTTGGCTTTCTGTCTGCCTGCGATTATAGGTGCTTGCTACTATGTCTAGCTACTTTGTTTTTGTTCTTTTGAGACAAGTTTTGAATCTTATTGTGCAGTACAGCCTGGCCCAAGACTCTGAAGCCTCCCCAGTGCTGGTATTCCTGGCAGGTACCACCATGTTACATATTTAGATTCTTAAAGGAATCTTGTTCGAAATTTGTCTAGTGTTCAGAGTGAAGTAAAGATCTGATAGTTGTAAGAATAATGTTGGAGAGTGATGGTGGCGCTGACTAGGCTTCTGTTCTTCCTTCTCTTTTCCTCTGTAAGCAAATACAGTAACCAAGGCGGGGGCCGAGGGTGGGGAGAACAGGGGCAGCCATTGGCCATTTGTAAACTAGAGTGGCAGTTTCTCATCAGAGGAATGAGTGCAGTTTTTAGAGGACTTCTTACAATTTTTCAAATTGTCTCAAACCAAGTAAAGTGGCACGCTTGAAGTCCCAGCACTTGGGAAATAGAAGCAGGTGGATCTGTTAGTTCAAGGCCAGCCTGGTCTACATGTTGAGTTCTAGGGCAGTAGAGCTCTATGTATGCACTGAGACCCTGTCTCAAAACAAAACAAGTTTCTCAGACTAATGTCTATTATAATTATATATAATCATTTTAAATTTCTATAGACCTTGACCTAAAAAATACTTTTAGGTTAGTTGTCTTGGACTTTTTGAGTTAGCAAAAGTAAGCCACTCTAGAAGGTATTATGGTCTCATCCTGTCTCATCTTGTGTTATTTACTATTTATGAGCACACCGCTATTAATAGCAAACAGTGAGAGGAGCAGAAGGACCAAGATTCTCTTGCATACTCCATCATCGTGTCACATAGTTTCCTGTTGCCTTAGTTTACCTGTTTTTAAGACCTTGGTAACTAGATGACTTCACCCCAGACATGTGGTCAGAAGGGAAGATCAGATGTCCAGATTGCTGGGCTTGGGGACATGTGTTCTTGGTGCCTGCTATGGGCTTGTTTTCTGACAGTGCAGGGTCAGGTCTCTGTTGATGTTGGTAGCTAGAGCTGGGGGGGGGGGGGCTTTCTTAAGCTCCAGTCAGATTGGTTCAAGAAGTGCTCTGAGTTTTTAGTTCCTTCCTTTCCTCTTAAAAGCTTTTCCCTTACAGTAATCCATATTCCTGAGAATATTTTGCCAAACATGGTGGCTCGTGCCTTTAATTCCAGGACTTAGGGAGGCAGAGGCAAGTAGCACTCTTGAGTTTGCAGTCAGCCTGGTCTACATAGTAAGTTCCATGATAGCCAGGGCTATGTAGAGACCCTATCTTATGGGAGAAAAACAAACAAAAAACAAAACAGCCTTCCCCAAATCCAAAACCAAAACCACCACAGCAAAACAAACAAAAATTAAAATTTATTCCCTTCTTTCATTTCTTCCCTTTAACCCCTGTGTTTCCCCAACACTTCCTCTCAAATTGACCTATTTTTATTGTTGTTTATATGTATATATATACACATAAATATATAAATTTAACCTGCTGAATCTATTTAGTATTGTTGTGTGTGGTGATTTCAGGGCTGTCCACTCTATACTGGCTAACTATTAAGGGGACTTGGCCTTGGGATTCTTCTTTGTTGGGGGATTTTTTTTTTTTTTTGAGACAGGGTTTCTCTGTGTAGCCTTAGCTAACCTGAACTTTTAGACCAGGTTGGCCCGAACTCATAGAGATTTGTCTCCTTCTGCCTCCCTGGGTACTTGGATTATAGATGTGTGCCACCCTGCTCGAAGCTAGGGATTATTTTTCTTTTAATAGTCATTAGTTGCCTTTGTGTGCTGGTAGAACCTCTGAGATTTTAACCTGTGTTAGTATGTCTGTTGCTATTGTCTTTGTTCGGGTCTTGTCTAAGCAGTCTAAGGTATCGTGGGTACTACCATCCCTGTCCTAATAGACATAATATTTTTATTTTTTTGAGACAGAGTGTCACTTTGTAGATTAGGCTGGCCTGGAACTCATAGATGTCACCACATGGACCATAATACCAAGAGAAGCTCCAGTCTCAAAAGTGATGTCCTCAAGACCGCAGCATCAAGTTAAACCACTGGACCTGCTGGACTCGGTTTTAGATTCTGTTACTTACTCACAAATCCATTTTGGATTGACTTTATTATTTATACAGATAGATGACATATAAATGGCCAGTGAAAATTTTTCGAAGTAGATTCTTCTCATTCACGAAGATACTTCTTTATTTTTTTTATCTTTGTTTTTGATTTGGATGTTTTAAGACATATCTCAAAATCTTCGTCTGTCTCAGCTTCCTGGGAGCTAAGCTATGATTGCCAGCAAGTACCAAGAAGTCTAGCTAATAATAAGTTGGGTTTTTTTGGTTGTTGTTGGTTTTTTTTTCCGGTTTGTTTTTGGTTTTGTTTTTTTGAGACAGGGTTTTTAATGATAAGGTTATCTTTTTGAGGTTTTGATTTGAAACAATACTGTGTTGTATTGTATCTTTCTTTTAACCCCCAAAGGGTCTCACTATGTAGACTTAGGTGTCCTGGAACTCCTATGCTAACCAGGCTGACCTTGAACTCAACAGATCTCCACCTACTTCTGCCTCCCACGTGCTGTGATTAAAGGCATGCCTGGACCAGTGTAGTACTTTTTATTCATAAAACATAAAATAACATTGAGGCATAACTGATTGTTAAATAACTTCATTCTGTATGTGTGAGATGAAATGTAAATGTTAGTATGATATACTTGGAAAACAAAGTCTGACAGAACCGCTGATCACTTAAATTGTTATGTATACATATTTTAGAATAAATAAACTAGAAAACTGATGTACTTTCATTTACAAAATGAAGTGTGCTTTCAGTAAAGTCATTATTTTCACGTCTAACAATACTATAACATACTTTTTTGAATCATTTTCTACCTACTAGTAGCTATTTTCTGTGCATATTTTGTTGTTATTTTGAAATAGAACTTCTGTATATAGCTCAGGCTGGCCTAAAACTTAGTCTTTCTCTTCCACTTTTCTGAAATTTGGCTGTGAGCTCATCTAGCTTAACCTCTATATGCCAGTATAGTTAATTCCTTTTTTGTTTGTTTTGTGTTTTTTTTTTTTTTTTTTAAGATTTATTTATCATGTATGCTGTGCTCTGACTGCATGTATGTACGCCAGAGAGGGTGCCAGATCTCATTATAGATGGTTGTGAGTCACCATGTGGTTGCTGGGAATTGAACTCAGGACCTTTGGAAAGGCAGCCAAAGCTGCTCTTCACCTCTGAGCCATCTCTCCAGCCCTGTTTGTTTGTTTGTTTCTTTTTTTGAGACAGGGTTTCTCTGTGCCGCCTTGGCTATCCTGGACTCGCTTTATAGGCCAGGGTGGCCTCTAACTCAGAGACCTGCCTGCCATCGCCTTCTTGACTGCTGGGATTATAGCTGTGTACCACCACCTAGTTTAGTTATTCGTAAAACATTTATACAGAGGTGGTGGCTCATGCCTGTAATACTGGAACTTAAGACCTTTGTGCCTTAACTTCCAGTTACTTGGATTATGGGTGTATGCCATCATGCCCTGGATCTTTATAAGAAAAAGTACATAATAGCTCTAAAAGGCTAACTGATAAGAATAGGTTTTATAGATGGAAGAAAGAAAGAGAGGATAGCAGATTTGAGGTCAATTAGGGCTACTTAGAAAGACCCTGTCTCAAAACAAAACACACACACACAAAAACAAAGCTAAGGACTGGGGTTGATGGTTCAGTAGGTAAGAGCTTGATCTGCAAGCACAGTGACCTTAGGATATATCCCAGTACCTATGTAAAAAGCTAGGCATGGTTGTTCATGGCTGTAACTGTAACATTTGGGGCTAGTGGACAGGTGAATTCTTGGGCTTCACTAGCTGCCAATCTAGACTCTATTTTTTTTTAAAGATTTATTTATTATTATTTATACAGTATTCTGCCTGCATGTGTGCCTGCATACTAACTAGAAAAGGGCACCAGACCTCATTATACATGGTTGTGAGCCACCGTGTGGGTGCTGGGATTGAACTCAGGACCTCTAGAAAAACAGCTAGTGCTCTTAACCACTGAGCCATCTCCAGCCCTCTGGACTCTATTTTAAGCAAACTTTTTTCTTTGTTTGTTTTTAATTTTAGTTTTAGTTTTATGTACGCTGGTGCATGTATGTCTGTAAGAGGGTGTCGGATCCCTGGAACAAGTTACAGACAGCTGTAAGCTGCCATGTGGGTCCTGAGAATTGAACCTAGGTCCTCTGGAAGAACAGCTAGTGCTATTAACCACTGAGCCATCTCTCCAGCCCTAAGCAAACAGATTTGTTTTGGTTTTGTTTTGTTTGTTTGTTTGTTTTGAGACAGAATTTCTTTGGGTAGCCTTGGCTGTCCTGGACTCACTTTGTAGGCTAGGGTGGTCTCGAACTCACAGAGAACTGCCTGCTTCTGCCTCCAGAGTGCTGGGATTACAGGTTTACTAAAGTCAGCTAAGCAAACAGTTTTAAGGCAGGGAACAGTAGAGGAAGTGTCTTCTGATCTATACTTACGTGCACAAAGTGTGCACAGACAGACAGAGAGAGAGGCAACCCTCTTAAATTTATTTTACATGTATGAGTGCTTTGCTTGCCTGTACATGTATGGTGTGTGTGCCTGACCTGCAGAGGTCAGAAGAGGTTGTCAGATGCATCCTTTGGAACTGGAGGTGTACTGTAAGCCATTATATGGGTGCTGCAGAACCCAGGCTTCATGAGAGCAGCTCATGTTCTTAACAGCGAGGCCATTGCTCTAGCCCCCTAAAACAGTTTTTTTTTGGGGGGTAGGAGGGAGATTTTATTCACAGGTTTATATAAATTTACTATTTAAGCCAGGCATCATGGCTTACACTTGGAATCCCAACCTTTAGGAAGCTGACGCAGGAGGATTGCTGTGACCTTTCAGGGTAGCCTGAGCTGTGTGAGACCATGTCTCTGTCCCTCAATAAAATAAATACTAAATTAATTTTTCTTGCTATTTTTTCTTACATGTGTAAAAATATGTAATTAAATGTTTTTCTAGTTCATATATAGACAAACCTTCTTCAGCATTACCCATGCTGATAAAAATGTTTGCTTCTTTTGTCTAAGAATTTAACCGGTAAGTTAGTTGGTAGTTTCTGTTTATTTTATTTTATTTTATTTTATTTTATATTTTATTTTATTTTATATTTTATTATTTTATTTTTCAAGACAGGGCTTCTCTGTATAACAAACCCTGGCTGTCCTGGAACTTTGTAGACCAGGCTGGCCTCGAACTCATAAAAATCTGCCTCCCTTTGCCTCCCAAGTGCTGGGATTAAAGGCCTAGCTAGTGTAAAATTTTAAGACGGAATAAATTTGATTAGAGTTACTTAGAGGAGCTTGCATGAAAGGCTAATTTTACGGGAGCATGGGTGATTTATCAGGGGCTACACCACTAAAAAGAATCCCCCCCCCCAAGCCATTAACAGTGTAAATCCTGTAGGAGTAATGTGACCTCATGAGTATTAATAGGTTCAATCTTGTGCAAGTCTTCTGCAGGAAATTGCAGTGGAGGGCGGGGGGAAGTGAAGGGATGGCAAGAGAGAAGACTGAAAGAGAGGAGAGAAAGGGGATAAGAGGAGAGGGAGAGAGAATAACAGCCAGTAGCCATGTCATGCCTGGAAGACAGCACTTTTCACAACACTTTGTCTTCTTCTACAGCTCTTTCATTCTTTCTACCCCCTTCCTTGATGTTCCCTGAGCCTTGGTGGGGTGATACAGATAGCCTATTTAGGACTAAGCATTCAGCAGTCACTTACTCTTAGCAGTAAGTATGAGGCTCTGCAGTAATGGCTAACCACTGGAAGAAGAAGCTTCTCTGACCAAATATTTAGAAGGCAATTTGACAGGTGCACCTTGTCTGTCTTCCTGCCTGCCTATCTGTCTGTCTATCTATTTATGGTTTTTCTTTTTAGTTGTTGAATGTTATTTTATGTGCATTAGCCCTGGAATTGGGGTTACAGACAGTTGTGAACTGCCATGTGGGTGCTGGGAATTGAACCTGGGTCCATTTGGAAGAGCAGACAGTGCTCTTTACCACTGAGCCATTTCTCCAGCCCCTATCTATGGTTTTTCGAGACAAGGTTTCTCTGTGTAGCCTTGGCTGTTTTGGCCTCGCTTTGTAGACCAGGCTGGCCTCGAACTCACAGAGATCTTCCTGCCTCTGTCTCCCAGAGTACTGCAATTGCAGGTGTGTGCAACGGCGCCCAGCTCATGTCTATTTTTTTTTTTTTTTAAACAATAGCATTATCTTCCCCACTAAGGTCTATGAGCTCTTCTGTCTTAGGCCTTTGACCAGGTTTACAGTGCCAGCTATGAATTTTCTCCTGTGGAATGGACCATAGACTATAACAGTTCTGATTCTGTTGCATTGCCTGGTAGGTGGGTAGTTTAGCGCAGAGGGAGTCCATATCTGAATAAGACTGCTGGTAATAATTCTCCCCATCAGCCAGCATAGTACATTTTTTTGGGACTGTGAAATCTAGCTAGGAGGGAAGAAACTTGTGGCTTAGTTACAGCTTGATTTCCACCTCCGATCTCCAAACACCCGATATGTCTGGCCATCACAGTGTGGTGTCTTCAGTAGTGGGTATCTTGTTTGGATGGTCACCCAACTTTCATGGCAATAGCCTGTATTGGGAGCTACAGAGTCTTACTAGCCCATATCTCCTAGAGAAGAAGGCTCACCTCGGAACTAGGATTTTTATTCAATAATATAGTAATATGGCTTCTGGGAATGGTTTTATCCACCCACAGGATACTTCTACTCAAAACGTTGACTTATTATCAAATCATTTTGTTTTGAAATTTTAATGAGTATATGTATGATGCATAGGTGAGATTGTACGTGTGCATGTCATACATGTAGAGATCAAAGGACAGCTTTGTTAGAAGTTGGTTCTCTCCACCTTCACGTAGGAATCTGGGGCTCAAACTCAGGTTGTCAGGCTTCATGGCAAGAGCATTATCCCTTGAGCCATCTTGGTTTCATGTTAGCATAGTAGTGCTGAGGGTTGTCATTGGTAACTTAGCTATCGACAAGATAATGAAGAGGCAGTACTCGGCTCCAAGATAAGGTTTTGTAACTTAGTCTTATGATAAGATGATTTTATTTGCTCCATAATATGCAGGCTTTTTCATAGAAATATTTTAATCTGCTCTTGTATATTCTTTTAAAAACTGTGACCTGATGTAGAAATGAAGACATAAGGGATAATAGAAAAGATATTATGAGAGTTTTAAAAGACCTGATATAAGGGATGGAGAGATGGCTCAGTAGTTAAGAGCACTGTGGGAGGGGAGGAGGACCTCCCCTATCAGTGGACTAGGGAAGGGGCATTGGAAGAGAGGGAGGGAGGGCGGGATTAGGAAGGGAACAAAGGAGGGGGCTACAGCTGGGATACAAAGTGAATTAAGTTGTAATAAAAAAAAAAAATCACCATGTCCTCTTCCAGAGGACTTGAGTGAGGTTAGGTTCTTAGCATTCACGTTTGTAACTCACATCTAACACCCTTCTCTGGCCATCACAGGCAACAGGCATGTATAGATTGCACATAACATACATACAGACAAAATACTTACACACATAAAATAAAAATAAATCTTTTCCTAAAAGACCTGATTTGGATGTTGCTGGCTATAACTTTGAAAAATAATTGGGGGTGGGGGGAAGAAGGGGAAGGGCCGTAGTTTTGAGACAAGGTTTCTCTGTGTAGACCTGGTTGTCCTGTAACTTTCTATAGACTAAGCCTGACCTTGAACTCAGATTGGCCTACCTCTGCCTCCTGAGTGGAGATTAAAGGTGTGTGCCACCACTGCCTGGTTTGTGCTTTGTTTTCTGTATTAATAAAAAAAAGCTGGGTTTGACTGGACATTCTTGTAATCCCAGTATTTTGCAGGCGAGGCAGAAAATTTATTGTGAATTAGACTAGCTTGAGCTGATATAGCAGGACCCTGCCTCAAATAAGTAAAAAGTTAACAAAATAGTCCTTGGCTATAGCCTTGTAGAGAGACGAGGACAGTGTCAGCAACAGTGGCTCCCTTGGATGAACTTTAGACTCTGGTTCTTGTGCAAACAGCTGAGAGGCTCTAGAAATATTTTTCATGTTTCATTTGCAGTGTTCATAAGAAACTTTTCTTTGCCCCTAACAGGCAGTTTCAGTGGTGCAGAATGGCGGACCTCAGTCTTGTGGATGCATTGACCGAGCCACCTCCAGAGATTGAGGGAGAGATAAAGCGAGACTTTATTGCCACACTGGAGGCAGAGCCCTATGATGACATTGTGGGAGAAACTGTGGAGAAAACTGAGTATATTCCTCTCCTGGATGGTGACGATAAAACTGGGAACTCAGAGTCCAAGAAGAAACCATGCTCAGACACTAGCCAGACTGAAGGTAAGTGTTTAAGCTAAAAAGCATATTTATGTGTAGAGTGCAGACCAGGGTCATGACCACTGAGGTTTTGATGTAGGCTAGCTAAGTGTCTATCAGAAATCAAGGATGGCCAGGCAGTGGTGGTGCCGCATGTCTCTAGTCCCAGCACTAATGGCAGAGGTAGGGGATTTCTGAGGGCCAGCCTGGTCTACAGAGTGAGTTCCAAGGCAATCATGGCTACACAGAGAAACCTTATCTTGGAACAAACAAAAAAACAAGAGAAATGAAGGAGGACAGACACATTGCTCTTTGGTCAGATTGGTGCTGATAAAGCTGGAGAAGACATAATCCCAGTGTCTTCTGTAATGTTTCATCTACTGTCTAGCTGGTGTCATAACTTCCTCTGTTAAAATTTCTGCTGTTTCTTTTATTTGAACTTAGCTTTGCGAAGTTAAATACATTAAATTTGTGCTTATATTCCAGCTTATGTTAGAATAAGATTATTGGGGTGTTCTGAAGTAAAACACAGTTAAAGCCTTTAAAAATTTAAAGTTTTCTTTTTTTTTTAATTCTTAAATTAGCTTTGTTGATACTTGACTGTGGATTTTTTTTTTTGTGTGTGTGTGTGTCTATATTTAAGAGAGGTATTGATCTTTAGTTGTCTAGTCATTTGTATGTATATCTGGTTGTTTGTTTAGGATTTGAAACAGAGTCTCATTCTGTAACCAAGCTGCCCTGAAAATCATTGTTTATCCCATTTTGGCCTCCCTTGCCAGCACTGGAATTACAAGCTCAGCACCACTTTTTTATGGAGCTGGCATTGTGAGTCAACATGCTACTTTTTTTTTTTTTTTTTTTTTGGTTTGGTTTTAGAATTGAAATCATGCAGACTTCAAAATGAGTTGTCTGCCATTGAAGTTTGAGGTGTACTTGAGCTGTTGTCTGAAAATGAAATGAAACAAAATAAAAGAAAAGCATAATATAATAGATCAGCAAACAAAACATGAGTTGGGGAAGTGTTCCATTTACATCCATCTTCTAGAGTCATTATATAAAATTGTTATTTTTTTATTGTTTGATTGAATTTATCATTGATCCTATCTGTGCCTAGTTTGTGTCTAGGGATTAAATTTCTTCATGAGATAATAGAGGAATGAGGGTGTAGCTTAGTTTACAGTATATGAAGCTCTGGGTTGGGTTTGAACCCCATATAACTACCGTGGTTGTGCATATACCTGTAGTCCTAGCACTTGGAAGGTGAAGATGGGCTCAGAACTTAAGGGTTTGAAGCTTTTGCTTCAATTGTCAGGTTCCAAGACTGAGCTACATGTGACTATTGGGGGAAGGGAGGAGGATGATGAAATCGTACTTAGTATTTAGTAAATAGTATTTAGGTTATGTTTCTCCTTATTTGAGGTGGTGTGTGTGTTCTCTGCATGCGGAGGCCAGGGAACAATGTTGGCTGGTGTGGTTTCTTGAGCACCCTTCTGCATGCCATGCAGAAGTCAAAGGATAACTTACAGGGGCCAGTTTTTTTTTTTTTTTTTCCTTTGTGGACCCTAGAGATTGAACTCAGGTCATCATGTTTGGTGGCAAGTGTCTTTTTCACTTAGCTATCTTACTGGGCCAGTTTTTATTTTTTTTGTTTTAGTTTTTGAGACTAGGTCTTTCATTGGCTTAAAACTCACCAAATATGTAAGACTGCTAAGCTCTAGAAATTTGCCTCTTCCTTCCTTCCTTCTTCCTTCCTTTTTCCTTCCTTCTTCCCAGCACTGGGATTAAAAGCTCAAACCACTATACCTGCTATTTTATTTTGGTTCTGGATGTCTAACTCTGGCCCTTGGTGTCAAATCAAGCATTTTACCACCTGAGATGTTTCCCAGCCCTCTAATTCTCAGCTCTCTTTTTTTGTGTTGTTGAAGTGAGAGTGACTTTCTATAACCAAAGTAGAAAACTTGCTGCCTTTGTGTATACTTTATGGGGGAGACATACAGCCCATCAGGTGAAAGAATTGAGAGTATAGGATCTTATATTCACAGAAGTATTTCTCCAAGGAAAATTTGGATTTCTTAATGGAAAATAGTTCACAATGGTCCTTTGACTGACTCACATGAAAATAAAGGATATTCAGTAGGAAGGAAGGAAATGTTAAGGGATAACTATTGTAGTAGCTAATGGTAGCTAAGAGTTCCTTCTCCCACCCCAATAACTGATGGCCATCATAGTTTGCTTGAAGAAGCTTGCTTTTTTTCCTTTTCTGTTTTCTTAGACCTGTTTCACAGTCTAAGAGCTGATCTGGATGGGTAAGGACAGGGAAGTAGTGGAAATAGGTTTTCTTGTTGTGTTTCATATATATATATATATATATATTTTTTTTTTTTTTTTTCAGAGTGTGGGGGTTTTTGAGATAGGGTATCTATATATATGTCAGTAGTCGTCTGTAGACCTGGCTGGCCTCTATCTCACAAAGATCCTCCTGCCCCTGTCTCCTGAATGTTGGGATTAAAAGTCTGTGCCACAACACCTGGCTGTACCTCATGTTGTGTGATTTGATAAGGATAATATTAACTTGTCTCCAGAAAAGGAAGGTTTTTAGAATCACTCCCAAATTTTTCAGTAGTGAGGATTGAACCACAGCTTCAGACTGGTCTTGAGTTTGTTTGTAAAATCTTATAATTTTTTGTTTGTGTTTATGCATGTAATATGGCATGCTTATAGGGAGTCAGGGCTTCCCTCCTAACACAGGGTCTGAAATATTGAGCTCGGGTTGTCTTGCTTAGTGGCAAGCGTCTTTACCCTCTGAGCTATTTGGCCTGCCCTTATTTTATAATTTTTCTAAATTTATTTGTGTCTGATTTTTGTAAAATATTATTTTTTTCAAAATGATAGGTTTTTTGATAGTGTTTTTCCTGGAGAACATTTTGAGATGAGTTTTTATTTTATTTTCTTAAATGGAGAGATATGGCTTAGTGGTTAAGAATACTGGCTGCTTTTCTAGAGGACCTGGTTTCCAATTCCCAGCACTCGCATGTTCTGTAGTTATATGTAATTCCAGTTTCAGGTATTCAATGTCCTTTTATGTCCTCTACATGTGGTGCTTAAACATACATGCGGACAAAACACCCACACATGTAAAATAATAATAATAATAATAATAATAATAATAATAATAATAATAATAA
>NW_026586383.1:207453-258770 GCF_907164565.1 Psammomys obesus
AATAATAATAATAATAATAATAATAATAATAATAATAATAATAATAATAGAGCTAGTTTTAAAAATGAGAATCAATATATCTAAATTTTAAAAAAAGGTTTATTTTACTGTGTGTGTGTGTGTGAAGGTTTTGTCTGCTTGGGTATGTGTGTATACCACATACATACCTATTGAGTCTTACAGGCCTGGGGTTACAGATGTTTGTGAGCCATATATAGGGAGTTGAGCTGAGCAACAAGTGCTCTTAACCTTGAGCTATTTCTCCAGTTCCACCAATATAGTTTTTAAAATAATATTTAGTTTTTATATGTATTGAGTGTATGCCTGATGCCTGTAGAAGCCAGAAGAGGGTGACAGATCCCACTGGAACTGGAATTAAGGATGGTTGTAAGATCCTGTGTGGGCACCTGGAACCGAACCTGGGTCTTTTGCAAAAGCAACAAGTGTTCTTAAGCACTTAGTCATCTCTTAGCCCCAAGAACCAATATGGTTTAAGAAAAAGAGTTATAGCTGGGTGTGGTGGTGCACGCCTTTAGTTCCAGCATCTGGGAGGTAGAGGCAGATGGATCTCTGTGAGTTCAAGACCAGCATGATCTACAGAGCTAGTTCCAGGACAACACAAAGAACTCCTGTATGGGGATGGGGCGGAAAAAGAAAAAGAAAAGGATTTATTTTATTTTTATTTATGTTTATGCGTTTGTATGAATTATGCTCTGTGTGTGTGGGTGCTCATGGAGGCCAGAAGAAGGTGCTGGATCCCTTGGAGTTACAGGCAGTTGTAAAATCCCCTACATGGCTACTGAGAGCTGAATTTGGGTTCTCTGATAGAACGCTAAGTCCTCTTAACTACCGAGCTATCTCTTTAACTCCAAATAAGTTCTTTGGAGCAGTTTTTCAGACATTCTGGTAGAGTTCTAACGACTTTTTTTTTTTTTTTTTTTTTTTTTTTATAGGTTATTTTTGGTCTTTGAGAACATGGTCTTAAGATGTAGCCTATGCTACCCTGGAACTTTAATCCTCCTGATTCTACTTTCTCAGTGTTGGGATTGTAAGCTTGTGCCTGGTGTACTTCATTATTCCTGTGTTTTACATACATCTCACTTTTTGATGTGCTTAGACTTGAGTTACACACTTAAATTGTTTTGGTTTTTGAGCTGGCTTAGTAGACTCTCAGTTTGATTGTTGACTTAGGCCAATCAAGGGAAGTTTAAACCATTGTCCCATAATTAGATCTAGAAGGAGCAGTTGAATGAGCTGCATATAATAGAACTCTTTGGACAATGGTTGTTTTATTTTTTTTAATTCTTAAATGATCACCTTAATTTCCTTCAATTGAAAATTGACAACATGGTATGACTTACCACTCCATACCTATATGAGATCCTAGCTCATAGGAGATAGATAAGGAAGTTCAGGTGGTTACATAGGGGGTTCAAGGCTAACCTGGGCTACAAGAAACCTCATCTCAAAACACAAAATAAATAAAAATAGTTGAAACGAGGATGGAAAGTTGCTTTTTAAAAAATATTTTATTTTATGTGCATTAGTGTGAAGGTGTCAGGTCCCTTGGAATTTGTGTATAGACAGTTGTGAGCTGCCATGGGGGTGTTGGAAATTGAACCCAGGTTCTTTGGAAGAGCAAACAGTGCTCTTAACCACTGAGCCATCTCTCCAGCCCAGAAAGTTGCTTTTTTTTTTTTTTTTTTTTTTTTCCTCCTCAGTACAATTCTTGTAACAAACACGATGGTAGCAATCTTTAAGAATCGTTTTCTGTTAAAGTGAGGATGCATTTCAGCAGTGGCTTGTTGTGGCTTCCTGCTCTTCTCTGCTGACGCCTAGACTGCCCTGGGCTGGGGGTTCATTATGAACACTGTGCCTGGCACCCGTCTTTGAAGTAGAAGTGACAAAGTGCTGCATGCTACTGAACGTCTCGTGCCCTGAAGCCTGTGGGCAGGTCACTTAGACTTTTCTGTCTTCTATTTGTAAGATTGCAGCTAATAGTCTCTACTTAGCTCTCGAGTTCTTTGAGGCCAGTGTTTTTGTAAAATATAAAGTTATATAAAGTTAGGTGGTAGTGCATGCCTTATACTAGTTTGGGAGGCAGAGGCAGGTGGATCTAGAGTTCTAGGCCAGCCTAGCCTGGTCTATATAGTAGTCTACATAAGGCAGCCTAAGCTACACAGAGAGACTCTGTTTTAAAAAAAATTTTTAAAGAGATTACTTTAAAAGAGTGCTCCTCAAGGGTTGGCCTTTGAACCAACAATTTCAGATCATGTCGAGCTTGTGCAGAGTGCAGTGTGATACCCTCAGGGGCTGTGGTCTGGCAGTTTTCTAACAGATCTTTCTAGATTAGAAGATTAGAGAGTGTAAGTTAGTCTGGAAAGGATGGTTACTAGACTGCAAAGGAGTTTGTTCATGTGGCACGACCTTAATGAAACAGTGCAGTCTGCCAAATTTGCCACAAGAGGGTGATGTTGGCAAGAGTCTGACATTGTAGAATTGCATACTCTTGTGTTGAGGCTGTGTTGAATCTTTCCAGCCTAAAGCTTACTCATGACTCTTCCTCACAGCACACCTGCCTCTCAGCTTTTTACCTCTTTTCTTCTCAAGACTCCTGCAGGAGTCTGAAAACTGGTAGGGAGAGGGATTTTGTTTTTTAAAGGCAACTTTTGGATATCTTTATTGCTCTAAGAATATGATTGATTTTTAGTGGGCATCATGGTACTCACCTTTAATCTCAGCACAGTGGGGCAGAGGCAGAGGCAGGTGGATCTCTGTGAGTTCAAGGTCAGCCTGGTCTATAGAGTGTTCTAGGATAGCCAAGGCTACACAAAGAACTCCTATTGTCTGAGAGTTTATTTCATTAAATGAAAATTCTCTGTAGAATTCACTGAGAAGGCAGTACTTTTGTTGTTACTGTTTTTTTTTTTTTTTAAAGATTTATTTATTTCTTATAGATACAGTGTTCTGTCTGCATGCATACCTGCATGCCAGGAGAAGGCACCACATCTTATTATAGATGGCTGTGAGCCACCATGTGGTTGCTGGGAATTGAACTCAGGACCTCTGGAAGAGCAGCTGGTGCCCTAACCTCTGAGCCATCTCTCCAGCCCGTATCGTTATTGTTTTATTTTGATTTTTGAGACAGGGTTTTTCTGTATAGCCTTGGCTGTCCTGGAACTCACAGAGATCCACCTGCCTCTGTCTCCTGAGTGCCACCTGGCCAGTATAACATCTTGAGTGAGGATTTCCCCAATGCTGTACTGTGCTTACTATATCTCAATTTTTCAATTTTTTTTTTCTTATTCTGGAGTCCTAGGTGAGTGTTTTGTTTTTATTTTTTTCTTGCAGGTGGGATAATGTTTTTATTCTTCTAGACTGAAGTTCTTGTTTATTGTGTGCACGGTAGAGTCACTCATTCCTGTTTAATCTGTTTTCTTTTAGTTCAGTAAGTGCTTTCTGTGCTATCTCTTACAAATATGGTACTGCCACTTATAAACAGATTTAAATTTATTATGTTTTTAAAGATTTATTTTTATTGTATGTATATGAGGGTTCTGTGTCCCATGTGCATCGATATCTGAGGAAATTATTTAAAGTCTGAAATCTGGCAGGGAGAGGGATTTTTTTTTTTCTTAAGGCAACTTTGGATATCTTTATTTTTCTAAGAATATGAATAATTTTTAGCCGGGTATCATGGTGTTCAAAACAAAACAAAAAAAATATTCTATACTGCTTTCTCACTGAATTCCACAGAGGATTTTCATTTAATTAAATGAAAAGGATTTTGGATTCTCTAGAGCCCTTTAATCAAGATTTTTGTTGTTCTTATTTTATTTGTTTTGAGGTAGGGTTTCTATGTTGATAGCCCTGGCTGTCCTGGAACTCTGTAGACCAGGCTGGCCTTGAATTCACAGAAATCCACTTGCCTCTGCCTCCCAATTGCTGGAATTAAAGGCATGTATCATTATCCCTGTTTCTTAATCAAAATTTGTATATAATGCAAAATTAAATCAGTTAAAGTGTTCTTACAAGGTTGCTATAGAAGTTATTGGCTGATGAGCAGTTACAATTGATATGTAAATTTTCCCTCTCAAGTAACACAGGCTGGCCTGGAACCCGCTATGTAACTGGAAGATGGCCTTAACCCATGATCCTCCTGCCTCTACACACCAAGTGCTGAGGTTATAGACATGCTTGCCTTGAACATAGTTGTGAGCCTGCTGTGTGGTGCTGGGAACTGAACTCTAGTCCACTGGGAGATCAGTAGTATGCTCTACTTCTCCAGTCCCGCGGCTACCTTTCTTCACAGTTTCTAAATTCTTTATTACCTTCTTTTTAGTTAGTATCTTATTGCTTAGATGAGGCTGACCTTGAATCCTCTGCCCTCTTTCCTTAACCTTTCAAGTGTGGAGATGCCATTAGATATGTACCACCACATCCAGCTCTGCAGCTTTGTTTGTTTGTTTGGATTTTGTTTGTTTATTCGATGTTCAGAGGCAGGGTTTCTCTGTGGCTGTCCTGGAACTGGCTTTGTAGACCAGGCTGGCCTCAACTCACAGAGATCCACCTGTCTCTGCCTCCTGAGTGCTGGCATCAAAGGCATGTGCCACCACCATCCTAGCCTTTTTTTTTTTTTTTGGAGATTTGTTATTTTTATGTGTATGAGTGTTGCCTGCAGATGTTTAGGTACCAGGTATATGCCTGGCACCTTTGGAGACCAGTAGAAGGCGTTAGACCAATGAAGCATTTCTTCATCCTTTTCCTTCTGATTATTTGAGAAGGGAAAAGAGGAAGGAAGAAATGGAAGAAGGATGAGAATATATATTTACATAATGCTTATTTTGCCATATTAACCTTTTTTCTTACCCTCCTCCCCTCTCCACCCATATGTCCTGGCTTCTCAGTGGTATTTTACTCGATAGTGAATCTTTTCGTGGACATTTGTTATTCTTAAATGATGTCACAGCACTCTGTTTATATTCATTTTATGTTCTTTTATTTTCTTTCATGAATTAAATACTGATAATAAGTTATTGAGTGTATATTTCTCAATTGATAAATTGTCTGGCTATACAGAGGGTATGTTTCAATCATTTAAATGAAAATTTATATTTTCCTACCCTTCACCCATACCAGCTATTACCAGGTTATAGTTTTACCACTTTTTGCTTGTTTGTTTGTTTTTCGAGACAGGGTTTCACTGTGTAGCCTTAGTTATCCTGCACTAGCTTTGTAGACTGGGTGGTCTTGAATTCACAGAGATCCACCTCCCTGTGCCTCCTGGAGGGCTAGATTAAAGGCTTGCCCCACCACGCCTGGCAAGTTTCATCACTTTTATGGCTAATTTTATGATAGAAATTTTGTAAAATTTCCATTTTCTTATAAATTTACATTTTAAAACAAGACAGATTTTTAAGAAATATGTACTCTTCCTCAAGTTAGGGATGATGAATTTTCAGTGCTGATTGTTTGAGGAGAGGGACTTTATGCCAAGTGTGGGGTGGAACATATCTGGCATTGCTTTGGATAAGGACGGTACATTATGTGAAGATGAGCAGGGTACACATTATGTATGCATATTTAATGGAAACTTGTTTCTTCACCCTTTTATATCTCTTTTCCAATTAGTACTATGATATACCTTGCTTCTCTTTGCTAACAGAGCAGTCTTTTCAGTTAAACATTGTTATTAAGGGTTTCTGCTCTGGATGCAGGGGTAACTGAGTTTGTTACCTTCCAAAGAAAAAGCCTGCATTTGTATATTAGTAGTGTAGCTTCTAGATTTGTGTATTTAAAAAGTATCTGTGGCCAGTCTGCTCTACAAAATGAGTCTAGGACAGCCAATACTACACAGAGAAACCCTATCTCGGAAAACAAAACAAAACAAAGTATCTGTGAAAAATATTTTCATTTTTTTTTTTAATTGGTTTTATGGAACAGGGTTTCTCTATGTAGCCATGGCTTTCCTGGACTCACTTTGTAGACCAGCCTGGTCTGGAACTAACTCATGGAGATCCATCTGCTTCTGCCTCCCTGAGTGCTGGGATTACAGGTGTGCATGCCCCACTGAGCCTGGCTGTGCCATTTTCTTGAAATAAAACGTTTCAGAGGTTGAAATATGTCTCTCTGTAAGAAAGGATTTCTTTATAGCCAGGTGCAGTGGGGCATGCATATAGTCCCAGCACTCAGGGAGGCAGAGGCAGGCAGATCTCTGAGTTTCAGGCTAACCTGGTCTACAGGGTGAGTCCAGGACAACCAGGGACACACAGAGAAACCCTGTCTCAAAAAATCAAAAGGTAAAAATAAAAACAATTCTTTACTATGTATTTTGCTTGAATCCTTTCACAAACCCTTTCAAGCAGAGGCAGAGAAATCCCTGAAAGGGAATGATCTTAGCTTGGTGTGGTCTAAGCAGTTACCGGTCCCACCGTTTAGAGTAACATACACCCAGAAGGTAACACTATTTGAAAAGACTATCTTGGACTGGAAACTTTGGTCAACAGGCAAACTTCAGCAGATTGCTGAAGTGCTAATTGTAGTCAGCTTTTCAGAAAATGTACATCCCCAAATTGATTTTTCTGTTCAGTAAAGTTGTAAATAAGCTCTCATCAAGATCGTGTGTCTGTGTACATGTGCACACCCGCACCCACACCGCGTCTCCTAATCTGTGGGAGCCAGAGGAAAATGTTGAGCGCCTCCTTTCAGCCCTCTTTTCCCTTTCCTTTCCTTTTCCCTGGCCGGTCTCTCACTGAACCTGGAGCTTGCTGATCTGGCTAGTCTAGGTTGATCAGCGAACTCCAGCTTCCCTCTTTTTTCTGCCTCCCAAGCACTGATGTTACAGGTGCTGCCATGCCTTGCTTGTTTATCTGTTTTCTCTTTGTTGTTGTTGTTGTTGTTGCCAGGGCTACTGAATGGGTTAAAGGCCAGCTTGGGAAACAAGTGCCTGCTCAAAAAAAATCAATTTGTTACCAAGCTTATGTAACCTCAGGAAACTTAATTGGTGGAAACGCAGAGAATAGAACCAGAGTTGGAGTAAAATGCTTACCTTTTAAAAGCAAAACACTGAAGCGCAAAGCTCTGGGTTTGATGCACACAAGCATGCACACATGCAGCCTGAAACAAAACAAAACCCACAACTACCAGAGTAGAAAGCACAGAAAAAGACTAACACTAACATCAACTGATTTTCTACAAGTTGCACATTTGCATCAGGAATTCAATAGGGCAAATAATGCTGAAGAGTTAGGTATCCATTTCCAAAAACAAAAAAAACTTTGGCCTATTTTTAATTTTACTTATTTTCAAAGGCAGGGTCTTATGTAGCTCAGGCTGGTCTCAAACTTACTTTATATAGTTGAGGAAGATCATGAGCTTAATAATTTTCTTGCATCACCCCCTGTCTTGAAACATAACAGAGGACTCCTAGTCTTTAGTGATGGTCTCCTGGAATGCCTATTGGAGGAGTATCCTAAGTTCTTGGATCATTTCAGTTGAAGTGTGCTTATTTACCCTGAGATGCTTTGTGGATTTTTTTTTTTTTTTTGGTATAGAATTTGTTAGTAATCTTTGACAGTTTATAGGGCAGAAACACTTAGCTGGGGTGGTGGTGCTGTACTTAATCCTAGCACTTGGTAGGCTGAGGCAGGTAGATCTCTTTGAGTTCCAGGCCATTCTGGTCTGTAGAGTGAGTTCCAGGAAAGCCAGAGATCCACAGAGAAAAACCCTGTCTCACCCTCCAACAAACAAACAAACAAACAAACAAACAACCACTTATGCCTTCCTTAGGGCAAAGAGATGGCTCTGTGGCTAAAAGTTGTTTTTGCTCTAGAAGTAGCCCTTGGTTTGCTTCCCAGAATTCACACATGGTGGCTTTACAAGCATCCATCATAACTCCAGCTCCAGGAGTTCCATCTCCCTTGTCTGAACTCTTTGGGCATGAGACACATATACATACATACAGGTAAAACTGTTAGGTACATAAATAAATCTGAAAAAGAAAGGCCTTTCTTGTGATAGTAATGAAGGTATGAGTGGGACAGGAATTAATGTGCTTGCTTTTAGTGAAGATTGACAGTCGTGGATGGTTTTGATGTGCTTTTTCCATAGCCAGTGATTTCTTTTTTTAATTTTTTTCTTTGTGCTACAGTTAGTGATTATTCTTTGTAATTGTTGCAGGTACTCCATCGTCTAAACCAACACTTCTAGCCAATGGTGATCATGGAATGGAGGGGACTAACACTGCAGGTAAGTGGTTTCTGGGCTTCTTTAAAGAGGAGTTTCCATAGCCAACATCATAGCAAGCGTCTGTGAGTATTATTAACAGAAGTGTATAAATTACTTCTGAGAACATTGCTGTTCTTGTGGGATGTTTTTAAATACAGGGCGTCTCTCAACAATAGAGAGAGAAAAATAAGTTTGTTTTCATAGTCCTTGAATGTTTGTTGCAAGTGAACCACGTAGGAATTGGATCAATCTTAAAAGGACTCTCGTAGATGCCCAAAGCCAACGCCTTGCCATGTGAGAGGCCTTTCTTTGCTCTTTGCCCCTGAGAGGCAGGTCTCTCACCTGGGTGTGCTCTGCACTTAGTTTCCTCTTCAAAAGTTGGTATTAGGAGGCACACAGCTGTAAGTTAAAGTGCTTTGCTTTGTGTTTTTTCTTCAATTTTTTTCTCTCCCTTAATCTTTTCCCTTAACTGTTGCTTTTGAGAATTGATTCTAACTTTAACTTCTAGTCCAGACTAGGGCTTTGATAGTCTTTTAGCACTGAGTTCCTTTAGGGTTTACCTCATAACCATCATGAATTCCCTCACCCTCAGTGTGTTTATAGTGAGCAAAATTGCCAGAGCCACAGTAGGAGTTTGCCCACATGGGATGTGCTGTATTATGTAAAACTTTTCTTAGGTATCCTGCGTGAGAGTCATGCATTATATTTTTGTAAATAACTGCACTTAATTTGTAGTTGTGATCAGGCTGATTATGTTAACCCACAGGAGTTTGGCTTTTAGAACTCAAGTAGAGTACAGTGTTCTTTGCATCAGAAAATTCTCAACTCTGGGGTGCAGCGTTTGATTCACATCAGTACATTGCAGGCAAGCACAAGATGTACTTTTTTTGTTTCAATTTTTGTATACTTAAGCCATGAAAAGCCTTCCTTCTAACCACCGTAGAGTTGTAGTTCTAACTCTTCTTTTAAATTAGCCTTTTATTAGCAATAGCGGTTTTCTTAAAATGTGCTCTTTTTATTCTTTAAATTTGTTATATGCATGTGCTTGCATGAGTGTGTGCAGGAGTCTGAGCAAGCCAGAAGAATGTATTGGATTTCTTGGAACTGGAGTTACAGGCAGTTGTGAGCCACCATGTTGGTGCTGGGAATTGAACCTTGGTCCCCTGGAAGAGCAGCAAGGGCTCTTAACTACTTGCTGACCCATTTTTCCAGCCCCAACCCTTTATTTATTAGGACATGTTGTAGAATAAATTTAGTGGCTTAGGCCTATAATCCCAGTACTTGGGAGGCAGGGGCACAAGGGGGAGGCCCAAGTTTGGGGCCTTCACTATAGAGTGAATTCAGGGTAGGCCTGCGTGGGTAATTTATTAAGACCTTATTTCAAAATAAAACACTCTGGATGTAGTTTAGTGATAGTTTACTTGATCCTAGGTCCAACTTCCAGTACTAACCCCTAAAAAAGGGTACAGATCTATATACCTCAAAGTAATTGACATCTAGGTTCTATTTTTTGTGGTTGTAAGTTTTACTCCATAAAATTAACTTTTTTATTAGCAACTTATAAATACTGTACTTGGAAACAAGTGTCATGTTATCTTCCAGTTTTGTGAATTGGCTTTTTTTTTTTTTTTTTTTACTTTGATAGTTGTACTTTTTTATTTCTTTATTATGTATACATGTACATCTGCAGGGCAGAAGAGGGCACCAAGTCTTCTTATAGATGGATGTGAGCCACCATGTGGTTGCTGGGAATTGAACTCAGGACCTCTGGAAGAGCAGACAGTGATCTTAAACTCTGAGCCTTCTTTCCAGCCCCAACAGTTGTACTTTTATTTATATATTGATTATTTCTGCTTTGAAAGGAAAGATAAGATTTGCAAGTATTCCTATGATGAAAGGGTCAGCAGTTTAAACATGAGTGCATTTAGCCAGCTGTGGCGGTTCACACCTGTAACTTCCAACACTTGGCAGGCAGTTTGAGGTGGGCTAGTTTGGATCATATAACAAGTCCCCTTTGCAAAAAACCAAACCAGGACTGGAGAGGCAGCTCAGTGGTTAAGAGCTATAGGTTAGGAGCTTGTTTTTGCACAGACCCACATTTAATTTCCAGCAGTGACATCCATGCTGGGTGGGTAAAAACCATTTTGTTATCTCAGCTCCAGGGAATCTGCCTCGGGGCTTAGGCTGCACATGTACTCATGGATGCACGTACACAAACACACACACACACTTTAACACACAATTAAAAACAAGAAAGTAAAGCAAGGCCAGTATTTATAACCTGGAGTTAGTGCTGGAAGAAGGAAGAATTGAATCAAATCTACATGAATAGTACATCTTCTACAAGATGTCAAACTCTGACCACAGAAGACTTAGTGGGTTTTGGTATTGTTTCATTGGGGTGTGGGGAGATAGCATGGGATCTCTTGGAGCTGCAGTCACAGGCAGTGGTAAATCATCTGATGTGGGTGCTGGGAATCAAACTTAAGTACTCTGGAAGAACAGCAAGAGCTCTTACCCACTGAGCTATCTTTCCAGCCCTGAGACTTAGTGTTTTAAAAAATTTTAATGTTACATACAGTAGTTGGGGCAGCATTGAAACATCAAAAGTTTCCTGATGACAAAGGGGAACCCAGCTCTTTAGTATCTTGCCTGTTGGCACCATAAAAGCAGGGCTTCCTGGTTTTGGATAACTTTTCTTCCTGAGGTAAAAACTCAGTGTTCACATCTAGATTGTTTGGGTTTCTTGAACTGCCTTTAAAATTGGGTGTTTTACTGAGAGTATACAGATTTCGCTGGAGACTGGAAGAAATAGAGTGGGTGGAGCGTGCATGTTTTGGGGAGCATGGTGTGACTTGCTTCTCATGTGGCCATCACTAACTAGAACACCTGGCCCAGTGCCTCTGTGCAAACTGGCCTCTCAGTTTTCCTCAGAATGTAGAGCTGAGAGAAGTGCAGCTCCACTAAACAGCATAGTGGACTTTAGGAACGTCTTGCTGTATTGAACTTGCTGTTTACTAATGACCTGTGCTTTTCCGCCCTTTCCTTCCCCTTCCTGTTTCTTCCTCCCTTTCTATTTTTCTCCTCCTAGAAGCCTAGAGTGTCTCTCAACACTGGGGCTGCCGCAACACCAGACCAGTGATCTTTCCTAAGCACCGTTACACTTCTAAAACCTTCAGCATTTTGCAGCTTTGCTTTTCCTTCCTGGACACCATGTAGAAGAAGCTGAGGGTAGTTCTTCGGGTCCTATTTCTGCTGATGCCTGAGCAAGCCACCTGCCTCTTGTGTTCTGCAGGGCTTGATGGAACCTCCTTTCCCTTTGTGAGCACAATGTGCAAAATGAATTTGATTTTAGTATTTTTATAAAGGTCATCAAATGTCATTTCTTTTCCTTGTTCTTTTAAATTATTTTATCATTTAATTCAGTCTTACATTTTTATTTAAACATTTTTAGTTGGCCTTTTCTTTTCTTTTTTGCATATTCGGTGTGAATCAGCATACTATAAAACTAAAATGAGAATCTGTGCTTTCATAAAGGGGTTGAGGCCACCGAGCTGCAGTGAATTTCGCTTTCCTGCCCCTCATTTTGTTTTCCTTCTGTGAGCTTGCTTTTAGCAAAGATTAGGCTTTAAGGCTACTGGTGTTTCTTTCCACCTTACTAAAAATTTGAATTAATGTTTTCTAGTTGCAAAATTATTTCTCTGAATGAAATTGTTATTTGTTCTGGGTGTTGTGGTGTAAGTACCTTTAATCCCAGTATTCAGAGGCTAGCTGATCTCTGTGAGTTCCAACCAGCCAGGGCATCACAATGACACCCGGGCGCTTTATTTATTTATTTATTTGTTTGTTTGTTTGTTTATTTATTTATTTATTTATTTATTTATTTTTAAGTGTCTTTGTTAATTGCAAAATGGGCTGCAATTTTTTATCATAAGCTATATTACCTATTTGTCTAGACTTTGATTCTTCTGAAAATTTGACAACACAATTATTGTGTATTGATTTAAAAAATCATAAAATGTAGTCATAAAGTATCCAAGTAAGAATTGGGAAGTTAAAGAAGTGGAAACAGTTCTAATGTTCTTGCCTCTTGTTTCTCCCGAACAACAGAGAAGCAAGCCTCAAAACACTTGAGCAGCACTGCCCACTTAGCAAGCTTCTAGAGCAATCCAGCTAAGGCCTGTGGCCCGACAGGCCCTGACCCTGACCCCACAGCCCACCTTCTGACTGTGCACTCAGGCTGGCCTTGGACATCTGGGCTCAAGCATTCCTTTTACTAGCTGAGACTAAGGCCTGTGCCTGGCTTCTGGTGAAATTGCTTGATTACTCAGGAAGTGTGTTTAGGACTAGGGTCTGTTTGAGCTCTGAATGGCTTTTTTTCTACAACATTCCAGTAGAATTGGTGGATCACATGTGAAGTCCTATGTGTAAAATCCTTTACCATGGAACAAGAATTTACATTCTTAATCTGTCTCATTGGTTCTTTTTTTGTGCATTTTTCCAAAGAAATAAGTAAAATGAAAGTAACATAAAACCTAGAACCATATAGGATAAGTACTATGAAACCTTTGATTAAGCTTTGGGTTTTTAGGAGTAGAACAGAAATTCCAGGCCATATTTGAGATCTTAGAAGAATTCTGATATAGGAACTGGAGTGTGAATATGCTCTTTGTTTCAGTCTTTTGGTTACAGAAGGTGGTATTCGGCCTCTGAGGTACTGTTTACTAGATATTAAAAGAAGTAGCTTATGCTATATTTGAGAGTTACAGTGCATATTGTTTTTAATCTTCTGACATAAAACTACTTTTGAAACCTGTGTGTAGTGGCTTATACTTGAGATTTCAGACTCCAGTAAGAAGAGTCAGGGATTTTGAGTAGTAGGAGGCCGGCCTGAGTTACATGAAACTGTATCTTAAGAACAAACAACTGAGGGCTGGAGAGATAGATGGCTCAGAGGTTAAGAGCACTGGCTGCTCCTCCAAAGGTCCTGAGTTCAATTCCCAGCAACCACATGGTGGCTCACAACCATCTATAATGAGGTCTGGTGCCCTCTTCTGGCATGCAGGTGTACATGCAGGCAGAACATTGTATACGTAATTAATAAATAAATCTTTAAAACAAAAACAAAACAAACAACCCCCCCCCCCACCACACCATATACTTTTGAAAGGTAAAATCAGAATGACCTGAAGATTTAGGAAAGTTTTTGCAGTGACTGTAGTTGAAGAAGCTCTGCCTTCCACAGGGATGTGATCACAAGGCTGGTGTCTCTGCTAAGTGCAGATAAGTAGGTCTAGGCGGGCTGAGGTTGGTACAGTTCATCTTCCAAGATGTTGACAACAGTATGAAAACTCTTTTTGTAGGGAAGCACACCATCAAATAGAACATAGTTCTTTTAACTGTTTTTTTCCCCCTTCTTTTTATTGGGGACAGTGGAGTTGGCCAGGGAACTTTTAAAAACAAAATAGTAGCATTTGCTTTTTAAAATCATGCTTGGTGTGTTTCTGTTGCCTTTTTTAGAAACAGTTCCTGTAGCTTTTTTTTTTTTTTTTTTTTAAAGTAACAGGTAGGTAAAGGTGCCAGGCAGCAAATGGTCACATATACTCATACTTCATGACCAACATTGGTTTATTCCACTTTTATTTCCATTTTGTTTATTTTGTTTAAAATTTTTAATGTGTTTTCCTAATGAGTTTATATAAATGTTCTTGTTTTCTGTTAATAGCCAGATGAAATTTAATGTAGTTTGTTAGCTCCATCTGTTGCATTTAGATATTTATTTTGAAAGCAATAAGGTAATGTTTTGTATATAGCTTCTTAGGAAGTAACTTGTCCCTTGAAAAAAGAAAAGTGTTGTTACCATGATGGTCACAGGCTACTTGGGTATCTCTACTTAAATGTGGTAATTCTCATTTTCTCCTCTACTCCTGCCTCACTCAATAATGAACATGTAGAAGTCTATTTATTTATTTATTTATTTATTTATTTATTTATTTATTTATTTATTTATTTATTTGCATTTTATAAATTTATAGCTTTATTTGTAATTTTCTGTGACTTTAGGCTTTTAACAATTTTGTATATTGGGACATTTTACTGTGTCATTGTGCTAAATAAATTAAACTAATAAACATACATTAACACCTTATGAACTGGATTTTGGCTGGGGTCTGAGTTATTGAAGTATACAACAAATGGTGCTTTGAGGTCTGAATTGTCAGTCTGACAAAGCTTTGGATCCCACTCATGACAATGCTGTAACTGTATGGACTTCGGTCAAGCATTCCCACTCAAACCCTTCTGTTCCCCAGATCTGAATGTTAGAAAGCCCAGTTGGCTATTGATTGATAGTAGCACCTGCTGAGTTAGCAGAATGGCAAAAAGGGTCTTCTAAAAGGCAGTGTCTGTGGCATATTAATTGTTAATTTAGTACCTTCTGGGTTTATCTAATAAAGTTTGTTATGGTTATAATATTTAATATGGTGACTGCAAAAAAGTGCAGAGTGTAGAATGCTGTATCTGTATAATAGATAAGACTGCAAATATAGTATATTGATTGAATAAAGACACCAAAAAGGAATCTAAGGATGGTGGTATATTCTTGTAATCCCCAGCACGTAGGAGATCATAGGCAGGGATAGCAAAATTTTGTCTTAAAATGGGGCAGGAAAGGGAAAGCTCAGTATAGATTTTCACTTTGTTTTGAGACAGGTTCTAATCATGTAGCCCAGGGTGGCGTTGCATTTATGTTGATCCTCGTGACTTAGCTCCCTGAGTGCTGATTACAGGCATATGCCACCATACTAACTCAGTGTAGAGCTTAAATATCCTAAAGACTATTTCATAGTCCTTACTAACATTTTTATGGGTATGTCTAACATAAAAGTTACTTGTGATGGCAGAAAATAATAATAGTAATAACAATAATAATAATAGCAATAATGATAATAATAATTTGTTTGGGAAAGTGTCTGTGCTAGTCATCTAGTCTGATATATATGTATAGTCCAGGCTGGCCTTGAACACACAGAGTTCTTCTGCCTCAGCCTCTCTGTGACTGGGATTCCAGGTGTGACACAGTGTCTTGCAGGAGCAAGTCTTGCCTATGATTTGGTTCTTCCTTCTCGTTTACCATGATAATATGGTGAGACCAGAAGGCTAGAGAGTGTTCTAGGCAAAAACATAGTGCATAATGGACAAATTCAGAGTGCTTCTATATGCAAAAGTAGCTTATCCAGCAGTGCTGCTGCCTGTTTATATTGTAATTGGAATAAGTAGATTTTCTTAAAAATGTATATGTGTGTGTGTGTGTGTGTACACTCACATGTTCTGTGTGAATGACTGTATGTGAATATTTAGGTGTGCATGCACGTAGAATTTTTTTATTGTAACAATTTTCCTGTGATATGATATTTTTCCTGAAGATCATACCAGCCTCAGAATAGTATGACTCCTGTTCCTGATGTTGAAGGTGTCCTCTATGCTTTTTTGCTGTCTCTTGTCTCATCAGATAAACATAAAGGATTAACAGATAAGTGAGTCTTTAATAGGAATAGGTTCAACAACAAATCCATGAACTGACATGCCATAAGTGAAGTTCAGTTATAATGTTACATTATAATCCTAAGTATCTACACGGCAAGACATCCTTATTTTTGTCTCTCCCTCCATAAATCTTAGAAACAAGAGTTTGCTTCTTGTATTTTTTTTTTTTAAGTATAAGCCAATGATTGGAGACACACTAATAACAAGCTAACAATCAATGCTTTGTAGAGTTGTGGGTTTTTTTTACTCTTTTTTGTTTTTGTTTTTGTTTTTTGAGAATTTCTTTGTGTAGTTCTGGATATCCTGGAATTCACTCTGTAGACCAGGGTAGCCTCGAATTTAAAGAGAACTGACTGTGTCTGCCTCCTAAATGCTGATTAGAGCCTGTTGTTTCTTTTTCTTTCTTTTCTTGCCTTTTTTTTTTTTCTTTTTGGTTGTTGTTTCATGGTTTTCTGACATAAATGAAATTTCTTCTCAGGAAATTCTGCATAGAAAATTAACTTTCTAAATTTCTAGGACTAACTAAATTTCTGTTTGTTTTGTTTTGCTTGTTTTTGTCTTTAGGAAAATGTAGATTTATTAAGAAAAAGTGAGAAAGAGCTCACAGAGGGAGTAGGTACAAGGGAGGAGTACCAAATTCTAGTGTTCTTAGAGCCCTTTAAAGATAACGCATAGGCTAAGGAGAAAGCTAAGTCAGTAACATGCTTGACTCACAAAAGCTTGAGGACATGAGTTCAGTCCTCAGTACCCATGTAAAAAGCTGGGTGTGAAAGGATGTGTGACATACTTTTCCTGGGCAGAGGGAAAACACACATGTGTTCTCAACCAAGAAGGGAGCTCATAACAGACCAAAGTCATGATTGTACCAGTGTCCAGTGAGTGTTTTATTGGGATTACTAACAGGGGAGGGGTTATTCATAAGGAGCAGGGATAACTCAAAAGTAGCTGCATCAGCAGAAAGCCCACTCCAGGCCATTCAGAGACCTTGTTTCAAAGGAGGTAGAGAGCATTATCTGTCTGTCTGTCTGCCTACCTACCTATTTTTTTTCTTTTTTGTTTTGGAGACGGGGTCATGCTGCCTGACTCTGACTGTACTGAACTCACTATGTCGACCAGGCCATCTCTCCCATAGCACCTGCCTCTTCTTCCCAAAAGACATGTGCTGTCACTCCTGGCTGAAGGGCATTCTTGATGATGACATTTGAGGTTGCCCTGGCCTCTATACAAACACACTCCAGTTATAAAAAAAGATGCTGGAGCCTGTGTAAGAAGGATGTACAGAAATGATAAGTTTGGCTATAAAGTTCTGGAAGGATCTTCCAAATGGTAGTGAAATGATAGATTTATTATGCCATTTTAGGAAATGATTTCTCCTAAAACATCAATCTTTTTGGCAAAAATAGAAAAACTGACCATGAAATTTCATGGAAATTGCAAGAGGTAGCCTTGAGTAGCAACAATCTTGAAAAAGAACAAAATTGAAAGCCTCAAACTTGCTGATTTCAAAACTTCCTATGCTAAAGAAATAAGGCCACGTGATACCAAGCTGCCAGGCACAGTAGTAGTACATTTCTCTAATCTTGATGCTTGGAAGGTGGAGGCAAGAGGACCACGAATCAGTTAGTCTGGGCTACCGAAGGCTCTGTTCTGAAAAACAAAAACAACAAAATGAATGTGGTGTTGAAATAAGGAATAGAATAGAAAGCCAAGAAATAAACCTTTGTACATCTGGTGAGATGGCTTTGACAAGGATGACAAGATAATTTGTTAGGGAAACTATAGCCTTTTCAACAAATGGTATTGGGAAATCTGGATATTCATATATAAAGAATTGTTATGGGACTGTAGAAATGGCTCAGTAATTAAGAGCACTGACTGCTCTTCCAGAGAACCCAGGTTCAATCCTCAGCACTTACTTGCCGGCTTACACAACCATCTGTCACTCTAGTTCCAGGTGATCTGATATCCTCTTTTGACCTCTGAGTACCAGGAACTCACATACATGCAGGCAAAATACCCATATACATAAATAAAAATAAATATTAAAAATTGTTATATTTTATACTGTATACAAGAACCAGTTTAAAAAAAAAGATTGTGCCTGTGCTCCCAGTGCCTAGGATGCAGAAGTAGGTCTTGGGATCCCAGGAGAGGAAGAGGGAGATGGATGTCTTAAAACAAACAAACAAACAAACAAACAAACAAACAAACAAACGAAAAACAAAGCAGAACACAAAAATGTTGTTAAACAATCCTTTATAAATATCATTGGGTGGACCAGGTGGTGGTTACAGTGTGGCTAGGATATAAAAGCACAGGAGGATCAGAAGTTTCAAAATCATCTTTGGTTTGGCTACATACAGTATTTGTGGCTATTCCAGCATACATGAGACCCTGCCTTAAAAAATAACAACAAAAAAAATTTAAATAGAGTTATTGACCTTATAATAGTTAGGACTATAAGGCAGCAAGAGATGATGCCAAATTTGAGGATAGCCTGGACTACATAGTGAGACCTTTATCTCATTTTAAAAATAAAATTGGAAAGATTTTGTTTGACTTACCAACAAAACTAAAGTTAGGGACTTGACCAGACTTTTGTTCACCCACATTTATAGACCTACTGTTTACATTACTCAAAGATGGAAACAAATCAGGTGTCCTATCTACACAGGAGTGGTTAAAGAAAATGTGGTATATGAGCTTTTGATATGGCTACAACATTGGTGAACCTTATGATGAGACTTCACACTAATTGAAAGGGGCCCAATTAAGTGCTGAGGAATGTATAATAGAGTATTTGCTGGGCATGCTCAAGATCATGGGTTCAAATCCCTAGCACTACAAAGAAAACAGGTTAATCATAGAAAACAAATTACATATGATAGCATTTATATCAAATACCTGGAAGAGTCAAGTTCATAGAAACAGGAAAGACTGGGCAGTGGTGGTGGCGTATGTCTTTCACCCCAGCACTTGGGAGACAGAGGCAGGTGGCTTTCTGTGAGTTCAAAGCCAGCCTGGTCTACAGAATGAGTCCAGGACGTACAAAATTACACAGTGAGAAACCCTGTCTCAAGAGAGAAAGAAAGAGAAGGAAAGAATTTAAAAATAAAATGTCATCTTCTAGGAGTTGGGGAGTTAGTCTTTGGATACAGAATTTTAGTTTTACAAAATGAGAAAGATGTAGAGAGAAATACATAAATATGTAAATGCTGTTTAAATGCTAAGCAGTTATGGAACATTTTTGTAAGAACAGATATAACTTTTCATGAAGATCAGAAATTGAAATTGCCATTTGGTTGTAGAACTGACATATCAAGTTTGAGGCGTCCTAAACTGAACTCATTATCCCTTCCTTAACACCTGCAAAAGAATAAGACCCAAACAAAACATCTCCCTTCTCATTAAACGCAAACTCTGCTCTTCTAGCAAACAGGCTGGAACATCTGTCTGTCTTCCTTAGTTCTCTCACTTACATCCAGTTTTTCAGGGGGAAAAAAAACAAACCAACAACAACAAAAAAAAAAAAAACAAAAAAAAAAAAAAACACAGATGGAACCTGACCACTTCTTACACCTTGATCTCCTGAATTAGTCTTCTAGCTTGCTTCTGCTTGCTTTCTGCAGTATGTATTCTTTAAAATATCCAGTGTGCTAAGCTGGAGAGATGTCTTAGAGCACTAGCTGCTGCTCCAGGGGTCTCAGCACCCACATAGTGGGTCACAGATGGCCATAACTACACTTCCTGGAGATCACCCAGGAAGTGTACACCCTCCTTTGGCCTCTGAGGGCACCAAACAGTTAAGTAGTGCACCTATGTCTGATGTGGACCTGCACATAGATCATATTTTTTTGTTTGTTATCCCTGTCACTTCTCTGACCATAGTTTTAGTCCTTCCTATGTTAACTTGGCTTCATTGATATTGCTGAGTTCCGTCAGGCAACGGGTTGCTACCAAGTAAGTTATCTGGAAGCCATCATGGAACACTGGCAGAAATGTCCTGTGAAGATGCTCACAGTGGTGCTTACCAAAACTTTTTATCAACCTGAATGCTACTTGGTATTCTTCAAACCAGAAGAACACGATGGAAGGAAGAGAATTAGAAACCACACTGGCATCAAGAAGAGGCACCCTTCCAAGGAGACTCTTTGTATTCAATTGCCATAGGAAATGTTAACAGGCTCCCATAAGTACATTTGCAGCTGGGATGCAGTAAATGGATGACTGACGATCTTATTATTTTGGCTACTTAGCTTTTATATGCTTGTTTCTACATAAACCTCATGCATATGCATACATGTGCGTATACACACAGACATGTATACATATATATGTATGCGTGTGTTGTGTGTGTGTGTATTCTCCCCCCCTCCCTTGGCTTTTTGAGACAGGATTTCTCTGTGTAGCCGTGGCTGTCCTGGAACTCACTCTGTAGAACAGGCTGGCCTCAAACTCAAATATATCAACCTGCCTCTGCCTCCCAAGTACTGGAATCAAAATTGTGTACCACCATACCTGGGTCTGATAATTTTTTTAAAAAATTTAATTGCATTTTTAATTTCTCTTGTGTGCTTAGGGGAGGTGGGTTGTATGTTGGTTTACTTGTGTAGTCAGAGGAAAACCTGCAGGTTCTCTCTCCTTTAAGACATAGAGCATAGGGATTGAATTTAGGTCATCAAGATTGAGAGTAAGTACTTTTACCAGCTAAGCCTTCGATCCCTCCTGCTCTATTTTTAAATTCTCCAGTATCTGCTTCCTACATGCTGCTGAGATTACAATCATGAACCACCATGCTGAACTCATAAATTAATCTTCAATAATTCATAATAATGGAAAGAATAAAATGGTTAGGAGTACATACATAAGCCAGGTGGTGTGCTCCTGTAATCCCAGCACTCAAGGAGGTAGATGCGGGAGGATTTCTGTGAGTTTGAGGCCAGCCTGGTCTACCAAGTGGGTCCAGGACATCCAAGACTACACGTAGAAACCCTGTCTTAAAAAGACCAAAACAAAATACAAAAAACAAAACCCCAAAAAGTGTTGGTGATTTAAGTCTGTAATCCCAGCACTCAGGAGGTGGGGCAGGATGATGAGTTTAAGGTTATCTTTGGCTACATAGCAAATTCAAGATTATCCTTGGATACATAGCACCTATCTCAAACAAAACAATCCTGGTTAAGGATTGCACACACTTATATTCCTAGTACTGTGGAAGTGGTGGTAGGAGAATGATTGGAGTCATCCTCAGCTACATCGCAAATTTGAGGCTAGCCTGGGACATACACACAAAAAAACCTTTCTACAAAACAAAATACATATGTGAAAGAAGAAATACATAAAGCTATCACAGTTTTCAGCTGGGTGTAGTGGCACACATCTGTAATCCCAGCACTTAGGAGATGTTTCCAGGCCTCACTGAGTTTGAAGCCTACATGGTCTACCTAGAGAGTGACAGGTCATCCAGGGTGACATAGAGGTACTCTGTCTCAAAACACAAAGCAAACAGAAAAAGAATCTGTGATGTAGTTCTCATTTGTATAATTAATGATAAGACCATTGTTGATATTAGTGACCATTTTTGCTGGCCTGGAGTTTTGCTGTGTAGATCATGCTGGTCTCAAACTCAAAAAGTTCTGTTTACCTCTGCATCCCAAGTGCTGGGATTAAACATGTACACCACTGTGCCTTGGCTTTCTAAAGTAGCAGTTTTATATTTTCCTTTCTTTAGGCAGAATTTTAGCCAATTGAATTTCTTTACCTAATGAAATGACTCAAACTTTCATTTCCTAATCTAGCCTGGTTTTGGTTCCTGTAGTTTTCCACTATATTTGGCAAGAAAGTGTGAAGAGGTGCCTGGGTTCCAGAGAGAGAGTATTCCTGGCTTTCATCATATAGTAACTTCTTTATAATTGGACCCAGTCATTCCAGCCCACAGGTTCAGTGGCATAGAGTCCCAGGTGGCCAAATTGGCAGTCAGTCCCATTTTCTAATTTAATTGCATTATTAGTTGTATAGGCTGGTAGATGTTTTTCCTCTTTGGAAACTAAAACTTTCAAATTAGTAGAACTCAGTTGGCAGAGTTAAAGCAACATTTTTCTGGTGGATTATTAGGTTCTAGAAGGATGAGTGGCAGGGGAAAAGGGTATGTCTCAGAGGCAGGCATGTGTGAGGCCCAGGGGCCAAGCCCATGCATAAACAAATACATGAATGAGCCCACCTTTCTCCTTGATTATAAATGTGTGTATTGTGGCAGTAGCGGAGACAGCACCATGTAAGGTCTCTAAATCAATGCACTGATAGTCCTTTCAGAGTGTTGTCTCCTAACTGAACAGTAAACAGTTCTCTAAATCAGGCCTTGTAGGTGATGGGATAGACTGAAACCAGTGACTCCCACAGACGTGAGCGCCTTTCAGCAATTCTTTGCTGTTAAAATGCCCATCCCCCACCTGGTTAGAAGCAGAGCTATGTGAAACATCAGGATGTTGATTTAGACATTTTCCCATAAAGCCCCCCCCCCCTTTTGATTAGTAAAAAATTTATGTTTCTCTTCCACTTTGGAAGAAATCCAGTATGACCAAGTGTCTAGCTAGTCCACCTGAGGAAAGGTGACGTATTCAGTCTCATTGTTGGTCTACTCTGTGGATATTTGCTAGTTTTAGAGAGGTAAGATTTCTGTAGGTGAGACTGTTACACGGGTGAGTCCACGCACTTGTCACCATGGCCAGCCTAACCCACAAAGTATGAGTCTGTCAAGCAAGCACTGAAGTTACTAGAGCAAGAATATGGCTTACAGCCATTATGTCAGCACTGGGGCTATATCGATATAGTTTCCCAGTTTGGGGAAATATCAGCATGTTGTATAAATGCATGTATAAATCACGTTTGGTTTTGTTGTTGTTGTTGTTGTTTTGTTTTGTTTTGTTTTTTCTCCCTCAGTCAGTTGGCCATGTAGAACTCTGGGGAGGCCATTAGCATGGGTTGAAGAGGAAGCAAAAAAAGACAGCAGTGAATGAATGAGTTTGAGTCCTCTGCTGTGTAACTTACTCATTTCTTTGGATCTCCTTGACTTTAATGTTTGTACTTGATAGTAGATAGTGCTGCCGATAGCTAGAAGGGAGTAGGTAGGCAGGCCATGTTGAGACTAGACTACAGTGTCATGTTACATTATGTCTCCTGGTTAGGCATCTGGACACCACTGCAGACCAATAGAGAGAAGGTGGGCATGATAATGTATGTCTGCGATCCCTGGACTCAGGAGGTGGAGGCAGGAAGATGACATCAAGGTTGTCTTCAGGGCCATTGAGATGGCTCAGCAGGAAAATATTTCACTGCCAACCCTGATGACCTGCGTTTGTTCTCCAGGACCCAGATTATGGAGAGAACTGTTTCCTGCAATTTGTTGTTTTTCTGTCTGTCTCTGTCTCTCTCTCTCACCAAAATAAACAAACACACACATAAACAAACAAATTCAGAAAGGTTGTTTGGCTTTATTCTGTTTTATTTCATTTTCAGACAAACTGGCCTCAGAGTCCCTGTGTAATCTATGTTGACCTGCACTTTTGGTCTTAGAGCTACATTGCAAGTCCTGGATGTCATTAGACCTCGATTACATTATGTATTAAGGAAAAATGGTCATCTGTTAGGGAACTAATTAATGGTCTCTCTTTTTAAGACTTGGTATATATTTGCCTGCACTTTTATCATCCCTTCCTAAAGAAAAAGCGGAAAGGTTAGGAGTAGAATGCTCAGTGGTGGAATGCTTGCCTTTAATGAGGCAGGCCCTTGGTTCAATTCCAAGAGCCACACACAAAAAGAAAAACTTTTTTTGTGTGTGCATGCCTGTGTGCTTGTGCATGTGTGTCTGTTGTGTTTTAGTAGTTTTGGTCCAGCCTGGGCTACATAGTGAAATCCTTTCCCCAAAGTAATTGTTTATGTTCTCTTGTAACTGTATATGCAGGTGTGAAGGTCAGAAGACAACCTTCAGCAGCAGGTGTAGTGGGTTGTGATTACAACAAGTATGTATAAGAGACATGGTACTTGTGTTGTTATAACTAACGCTCTTCAAAGAGGAAAAAACCTGCTATACCAAGTACACACAGCGTACAATGCTATGTACTATGTTATGCACTAGTAAAACAAGGAAGCAGAATTTTATCACCTAGAATTCTTGTTCTGACTCAGTTGTTCTGTAGTAGGAAGGTTTTACTAAGGTTGTGGGTTGAGTGAGTGGCGGGGGTTCAAAACAAGGCTGGCAATGATAGCTCAGGTGGTAAAGTACCTGCTTAATAGCAGGACCTTGGCCTAAACCAGGCCAGATGACAAAAGCCTATCATTTTGGGAGGTAGAGGCAGATGTTCAGAATCTTCCTTGGATGCATAGTGAGTCTGAGCATGACCTGACCTACTTATATCAGTCTCACTATCCTGGTTTGCCTGGAAGTCTCTCTGTAAACCAGGGTGGCTGCAAACTCACAGGGATACAACTGCCTCTGTCCCAGAAGTGCTAGGATAAAAGAGTTTGTTTGTTTGTTTGTTTGTTTGTTTTATATAAAACCAAAAGCCCACCTGGCTGAATACTTCTCTTTGCTGTCCTAGTCAGATTATCAGGCTACATACCCAGCTCTGGACCAGAAACAAGTGATGGGAAAGGGATGGGGAAACCAAGCCAGTCCTCAGCTGACATATTAACACTCACAGACACACTAACACTAGCAGGATCTGAGATGACCAGAAACAAGAAGAAAGTTAATATTTGAATGTTAATTTCATACTTTATTTTGTGTCCAATGGGGTTCCAGAGTTTTTAATTTATATTTAAAACCCTAGCTTTCCTGGAACTCACTATGTAGACCAGCCTGGCCTCCACAGTTCACAGATCTTCCTGCCTCTGCCTCCCTCATGCCTAGGATAAAAGTGTTCACAATCATACCGGCCCAGTAAGCTTTTATAATGAGAAGAGCAAATACCCTTTGATAATTTTCCCCACTTTGGAGAGTGGGTATCTTCTTGTTGCTATAGAGAACAAATGGCCAGTTATCTGTGGTAGCCTGGAATGCACTTCTAGAAATAATAGAAGCATTGAAAATTGGGCATGTATAAAAATAAAGTTTAATGTTCTCACATGGTTACCATAGATGAATTTTGATTAGGACTCTGTATAGATAAGATTTTTGACTTTATACCAAATCTTTCCTAACTTCAATACTTAATGCATAACATATAACCTGCTTAATGGAATGTAAAAATAGAAATGGAGTTCATTATGAATTACTGGTTCATTAAGGAAATATTTTAATTCCTGTTTTGTCTCAAAAAAAGAAAAGAGCTGATTTCTATTTTCCTCTGATTAGGATGGCTATATATCATGTCAGCGATGATAGTTCTGGCTTATTAGGCCTGTTTTTCTGACCCGATTGTAATTAGTTTTTATTCTCCTATGTCTAACACCCTATTACCTGGTAGATTTAATTTATTTAATGGATTGGCTTAGCTTAATGTAAATCCTCTTGTGTTGGTATGTGTAGAGAAGTTAAATTGTATACAACTGTAATAGTTTCATTTCAACAGAAATGAAAATTTAGTAGACACAGAGTTTTTTATTTTTAATGAGGAGACTCTTAATCAGTACATTGTATATCTAAGAAAAACCTGTAAGAAAGGCCAGGAAAGTAGCAGTAGAATGCTAGCCTAGCATGCAGGAGGCCAGATTTTTTTTCCCCCTAGCATCATGTAAGCTTGCCATAATGACATGTCTGTAATTCCAGCTCTTGGAAAAGGGCTATCAGAAGTTCAAAGTCATTTTGGGGTACATGGTTTAAGTCCATGGGATATGTGAGATACTGTCAAAATGAGAGAGAGAGAGCGAGAGAGAGCAAGACAAGAAAATGCTACACGATGCAACCGGCTGGAGAGGTGGCTTAGCAGTTAAAGAATGCCAGTCAGTATTATCTCCAGGTGAAAATTTTCCCCTGCAAATTCCAACTGCTTGTAATTACTTGTTTAACACCATTTTCTGAACACCGGTTAGGTGCCAGGTAACATATACAGTAGGTACTGCATTCAGTCTGTCATAAATGGTTGTTTGGGTTGAAGTACAGGAAGGAAATCTATTTCACACGTAAATGCTTGGGAGATGGAATATTGCATTTTTTTCTCTAAGTAACTAACTATATATTCTTTGATTTGTTATGAAAGCTTGACAAGAGGTAATTTCTTAAATGTTATTTGTCATATGTATAGAAAACCAGATCAGTGAGGTTTTATGTGCTACTATATTAGAAACCACGGTGCGTGCCGGGTGTGGTAGTGCATGCCTTATTTCTCGAAGAGGTCTCTAAAGGTGACTAATGATGGGGATAAGGTCATTTCCATTTCCTCATGTAAGTTGAATTATTGATTATTTACTTTTCATCTTCTACTAAAGTAGGCTTTGAGTAGATTACAATTATACTATAAAAACAAAACAAAAACCCAAAAGCTAGACAAGATGGCTCACATCTATAATCCCAACCAATATTCAGGGGTCTTAAGGCAGGGATTTTGTTAAGAGTTTGAGGCTAGCCAGGACTTACTAGAGTAAGATGCTGTCTTGAAAAAAGAAAAGAAAGAGTTAAATTTAGTCCAAATGCCATTGTTCCTGCAGGGGAGTTTGCCTCCTTAGCTGAGTTTTAAGAACAAAATCTAGGTCAGCAGCGACTGTTGAAGATGTGGGAGTGAGTTTTTGTTAAAGCTGCTCATTAAAAATTGATAGCTAGTGGCTGCCTGTGTGAATGAGGCTCCTGAGAGCTGCTTCAAGCTGTGCTGCAGCTTCCTTCTGGAACTACACTTGAATTGCCCTCTCCAGAGAGTGTGAGCAGAGATACCCACGTCTTTGATTTACGGCTCTAGTTTCTTTCCAAAGATCAAGAAATAAATGTGTTCACTGGATCCATGAGAAGCTGCTCTTTAATTTCTTTGGATTTACATTCTAAAGAGTTGTAGAAATGATTTCTGAAAATACAATTTTCATTCCAAATGCAGACCACTTTCCAAGAAGTTTGGTGTATAGTGTGAATGTATTAACATAAAACATTCAGTCTAGAAAAAACAGCCATGTTCACCCCCCTTTGTGATGGAGTCTTATGGTTTCTGGCTGTTCTAGAATTCTCTGCCCTCAACAACTCAGAGATCTTCTTTCCCAGTGCTAGGATTAGTGTTCACCCCCATGCCCAGTCAAATTCCTTTTGGCAATTTTGATAGTAACTTATTATAAGTTACTTATTATAAGTAACTTTGTAAGTAAGTTATTATAATATCAAAACAGTAGTTTTGATATCATGAAAATATGATAATTATATTTTGATATTATGAAAAAAGTAAAAGTTGTAAAAGCACAGTTGTTAGAGGTGTTTTTGGGGGTGGTGGCCTCAGAACCCTGGGCTTTAAGTTATTTGACAAGCTAACACTCCAGTCCATCTCTCCATCCCCCTTTTTAGGTTTTTTTATTTTTTAAATATTAATTTGTTTATTCTGCATGTAATGCCAGACGAGAGTACCGGATCTCATTATAGATGGTTGGGAACCATCATGTGGTTTCTGGGAATTGAACTCAGGACCTCTAGGAGAGTAAGCGAGTGTTCTTAACCTTTGAGCCATCTCTCCATCCCCCTGTTTTACGTTTTTAATGAGAGTAATAAATGTGTATACTAACTCACATGAACTGAGAACTGTTTTAAAGGCCAATATGAAACTAGTTAATTAGGGACCAAATTGTTTCATAGTGTTAGTGAATGTTGAAAGAAAGAAGAGACAAGGCACACTAGAGCCATGAGGTGCTCTTTGGAAATTCTGAGGCACAAATCTTGGCATTAGGGGGTAGACAGGTGAGATAACTAAATAGGTAAAGTCTCCTCTCACCAAACCTGAACAACCGAAGTGTGAGTGTGTGATTAATTATGCATTTTCTCATGTGTTTATCAGCCTTATAGAAATGCTGATATAAATGGCTGATAAAACCAGGAAATATGTGTAATCTGTTAGCATCCAGTAGAGATACCTAGAGACCTGTATTTATGACAATTCAGTTCATAGTAGGCATGATATGGAATCAGCCTAGGTAATTGACAAATGAGTGAGTAAAGAAAGTGTAACACACACACACAGCCATGAGAAACAATGAAATCATGTTTGTAGGAAATGGGTGGAACTAGAAATAATCATGTAAATAAAACAAAACAAGTAAAATAAGCCAGGCCCCAAAAATCACTACATGCTTTCTATATTGTATTGTAGTCTTCTAGGGAAGATAAATAAACACGGAAGTAAGTCGGAATAGGAAGGTACAGGAGGTGATAGGATGAATAAGTGTAACTAAAGTATGCTGTGGACGTACAAAAATTGTCACAACAAAACCCACTGTTTCTGTCCTAAAGGTGCTTAACATGATTTGTTTGTTTATTGGGAGGTGCAGATCTAGACAACAAAGGAAAAGTGGTAAGAGGAGAGAGAGAAAAAAAAAAGAAAAATGAATTTACTTTTAAGTGCTTGTGTGTTTCGTGTGCTGATGAGTTCATGTGTTTCGGAGTGTGTTCAGGAGGCCAGAGGTTTTTGATTCCCCAGGAGCTGTCGTTAACAGTGGTTGTAGCAACCCAAGTGGCTTGGGAACTCGTGCAGTTGTAAAAGAGCCTAATACTTTGTTCCACAGCCAGATCGAGGAGAACTAGAGTAAGATAGGCACTGACAGAGACATGGTGGAAATAAAGCCAGTTGTGTATTGTTGGAGTTACTGTTTGGCCATTTTAGAAAGGCTTCATAGCTCCTCAGAAGGTTCCACATGAAATTGTTATGTGACTCTGCAATTCTTCTTCTAGAATCTATCTAAAACTGTAAGATTTATGTGTTCATAAATTATTTATAGTAGCCAAAACATGGAAGCAATCAAACCTTACCTAAGGAATGGATGAAAGTGTGAGGCAGTCACAGTAGAGTACGATTTGGCTGTATTTGAAAGGAAGGAAATTCTGAGTTACACAGCAGAACCTTTAAATCATTACTATAAATGAAAAAGGTCAGTTACTGATATCAAGTATCTGATGTAAGTAAGTCCGTAGAAAGAAAAAGTCTGGCAAGATTTCTCAGTAGGTAAAGGCACTTGCTGCCAAACTTGATATTGAGTTCAATACTCAGGACCCACATGGTACAAGAACAGACTCCTGCAAGTTGTCCTCTGACCTTCACAAAAACACTCAAATTCTCTCTCACTCAGACATGTTCAAATAAATGTTGAAATCAACAAAAGGAAACCATCAAGTGTTCCCAAATTTCCCTGTACCGTTTTATATGGCTGTTTTTTAATTTTTTAAAGACAGACCGTCTGTCCTGGAACTCACAGAGATATGCCTCTGCTTCCCAGAGTATATACCCTTCCCAGATATACCCTCTCCCAGAGTATTGAGATCAAAGGCATGTGCCTCTACCACCCAGCCCATTTTTCATTCTTAAGAGGAAGTTTCCAAGTTTCCCAAATCAATAAAATCTTCTGGTATTGTCAGCCTTACTGATCCCAGCCTTTAATTTTTAAAAATTTATTTATTCATTGAGACAAAGTCTCACTATGTAGCCCTGGCTGGCCTGGAATTTGATAGGTAGACCAGTCTGGCCTTGAACTCACACAGATCTGCCTGCCTCTGCCTCCTGAGTGCTGGTATTAAGTGTTTGCATGTGAGTACAGGTGCCCACAGAGGCGCGATTATGAGATACCTCAGAACTGGAGGTTCTGGCTGGTTCTGAGCCACACCCAGCATGGGTGCTAGGAACCAAATTTAAATATTCTTGCTTTTAACTCCTGAGCCACCTCTCCAGCCTGCACTCCCTTCTTCCACCAGTGCTTGGGATTAAGCTTAGGGCCTTGTGCCACTAGACAAGTGCCACACCATTCCTTTATACCCTAGCATAGAGAAATTTTAATGTAGAGCATGCAAAGACCTTCTCGGTCTGTGTGACCCAGCTGGAATACAAACATAACTTTAACCCTAGGTCAAGAGGCAGAGTAAGAAACCAGTTGACAGGGATTAAAGAGTAGGAGAGACTTTGGGTTGAGGGGTATTTAAGACATTGTGTAGAAAGGACTTTTAGCTCTCTAGCTCTTTGAGTTTTAGCTCTCTGGTTTTTGGGGGGCTTTTTTTTTTCAACATTTTTTTTCTTTCTTCTTTTTATTAATTACAGTTTAATCACTTTGTTATCCCACCTGTAGCTTCCTCCCTCCTCCCCTCCCAAGCTCACCTTTCTTCCCTCTACTCCTCCCATGGCCCTCCTCCAGTGCACTGACAGGTGAGGTCTTCCTCCCCTTCCTTCTGATCTTAGTCTGTCACTCATCAGGAGTGGCTGCATTGTCTTCCTCTGTAGCCTTGTAAGGTTTCGAGGGTAATCAAAGAGCCAGCCACTAAGTTCATGTCAGAGAGAGTCCCTGTTCCCATTACTATGGAACCCACGTGGACATTGAGCTACCATGGGCTACATCTGTGCAGAGGTTCTAGGTTATCTCCATGAATGGTCCTTGGTTGGACTATCAGTCTCAGAAAAGACGACTGTGCCCAGATTTTTTGTTTCTGTTGCTCTCCATATGGAGCAAGCCTTTGGACTTGGGTTTTTTGGCCTTTTCCTTCCGGGCTGAGCTAGTGAGCCTTTTGTGCTTTTTCCATCTGGACATAGGCTGAGAAGGAAGGTCAGCTGGGTGCTTTCTCTGCCTCTCTGAGCTAGCAGGTTTTTACCCCATCATCTGGCTCCTGAGTCAGATCGGTTAGGATTTTCATTTTTTATTAAAAACATCCTGATTATAGACTTTTTAATATTTGATAGTGTAGCTCCTTGTTCCTATTCCTACTGCATTTCCCTAAGGACTAATAATATTGAGCTGCTTTCTTATTTGTAATAATAGCCATTGTATATATTTTATTGGGATTTCCATTATTAAATTGAGTTTTAATTGACTTTTAACCTTTTCTGCATGTCAGTCCTTTATCAGCTTTATGGTCTCTTAAGTCTTGTGTTCGTGTGTGCACGTGTGGGTCATAGGTATACAAATATACATGTGGAGTTATACATGTGGGGTCAGGAGACAGTCTCAGGTGTGAGTCCTCACCTGTCACCGTGTTTGAGTCGGGGCGATCTCTACCTTGAGCCTCTCTGTCGGGAGCTCTGGGACCCCAGACATGTGCACTACTAAGTCCAGCTTCCATGTGGTTTCTGAGGTGCAAACTTAGCTCAGCAGCTTACATGCCAAGTTCCAGCTCATTTGTGTGTGTGTGTGTGTCTTCTTGCATGTGTCTAAGTGTGTGTCCATGTCTTTGAGATGGGGCCTCAAGTACTTCAGTCTGGCTTCAAACTCACCATGTAGCCAAGACTGGCCTGGAATTCATAATCCCCCTGTCTGAACCTCCTAGAGAATGCCTAGGTAACAGGTGTGCACCATCTAGATTTATAATTTTCAAGTGTTTTCTCTCAACCTTTGATTTCTTTTTGTTTTTAGTATGCTGTCTTTGAAAACTAGCAGTGTCTGTTTGTCTCTCTGTCTGATTTAGCTCAGTCTGGCCTTCCTGATCCTCCTGCCTCTATGCTTATATGATGTGCTGGAATTACAGTTGTGTGCTGCTCTGCCCAGCTATCAGCTCTCTCTGGATAGTGCTTTTGTTGCTGCTTCAACGTATCTTCCTATAACCTGGAGACCGCAGAGATTTCTCCTGTTGCATTTTACAAGTTTTTGTTTTGTTTTGGGTTTTGTTGTTGTTGTTTTCTCGAGACAGGGTTTTCCTGTGTAGCCTTGGCTGCCCCGGACTTTGTAGACCAGTCTGTCCTTGAACTCACAGAGATCTGCCTGCCTCAGTCTCCCCAAGTGCTGGGATTATAGGCATGCGCCACCAAGATCAGCGCTGTGTTTAGTGTCCAAGAAAAAAAGAGGAATTTAATCCTTGATTAAAGCAACAGCAAACCATACATACACGTAAAGAGGAAGAACAGGTTCTTAGCTACAAGCAATCTTCCTGTTAGATTAGTAGTTGTATTTCATTTATTATTATTGCGTGAGTGGGGGTGTACTATGGAGGGGTGTGTGTATGCGTGCATGTGTGTGTGCACGTGCTGGGTTTCAGACCCTGGACAAACTGAGGTGCATCTTTAACATACCAAAGTGGACCTGGCTTCCAGGTTCTCCTAGCATCCCTCAGTCCTACGTGTCACAGGGCATGGCTGGCATACCCTGCTGGTGTACCCTGCCCTCTACCCTGAGCTTGCCAGCCAGGAGCTGGGCTAATCCAGACATTTGGCTCCCTCCCTCTCTCTGTATTTTCTTTCTTCCTGCCTGTCCATGCTCTTTCTCTTTTTCTCTTCCTCCTCCTCTCTGTCTCCCTCCCCATGGTGACTTCCCTGGCCTCATGTCTTGGGAGCAATGAACTCACTGGAGAGCTGCACCCAATCAACCTGCCTTTATGCTTTAATTTGACTTGAATTGGCACATTTTGTCATCAGAGAAAACCTGTTACCTGAGACAGAAAGAGAGAGAGAGAGAAAACGTGAGAACTGAGGGCAACTTTGTGAAGCCTGTTCTTTTCCTTCCATCATGGGTATGGAAAACCTTGTGCTCTGAGGTTAAACTCTGGCTATTTTACAAGCTTTTAATAATTGTAATTCTTGTTTTTAGGTTTTTGCTCTATCTGGAAACTTTTTTGTGCCTCTGTGTTCCATGCTGAAAAACTGTGTGGGCTATGGAAATGGACAGCGCAGTGGTTAAGAATAAGGTTGCCCTTCCAGCAGTCCTGGATTTGGTTTGCAGAAACCACGTTGTCTCATAACTGCAGTTCCAGGGATCTGATGCCCTCTCTGACCAGGCACATATGTGGCACATGCAGGCAAAACAAGAAAAAAAAGAAAGAAAAGGCTGCCATTTGAGAAATGCAGGGCGGAGAGACAGGATCACTGCAAGTCCAAGGTTAAAGTTGTCTGCATCCCACCCAGCCAAGGCTACATAGTGAAACATTGTCTCAGTCTCCTCCCTAAAGTCTTTACATAGCTCTGACTGACCTGGAACTCAGTTTGTAAACCCTGCTGTCCTAGATCCACCTGCCTTTCGCTTCCCAAGCGCTGGGATTAAAGGTGTGTGCCACCGTGGCTGGCTGCCAGTTGACTCTTAACAGGAATTTTTGTTTTGTTTCTTCTGAGCTTTTCTCTGAGTATCAATACTTGGTGCTTATTTTTATGTCAGGTGCTTTATTTTATGACAGAGGCCCTGGGGTAGAGCCTTTGTCTAAGTGTGTGCTCAGTATCAAAGTGTGTCGATAAACTTAATACTAACTTTGGACCCTTGAACTTACCAAAATTGTTTTGCTTATACTTTAAAAAAAATCTGTATAGATTATGGAATAGACAGCTTTCAAAACTTTTGTGAGTTTAAATTTTACTTGCCTTGAATCTAAACTTGACTTTAGCCAGAAAGCCTATATTCAATAATTGCCTTCTATCTATTAGTTCATTTGAGAATTGCCCTTGTTTGCTTAGATTTCGTGTATGTGTCTGTTTGTCTGTGTCTTGTGAGTGAGTGCTTGGTGCACCTGTGGGGGTCAGTTGACAACCTGCAGGACTTGGTTCCTCCTCTTATCATCTGGGTCCTAAGAATGGAACTTAGTTCATCAGGCTTGCTAGTAGGTATAGTTACCACTTACCTGTCTTGCCTACCCAAGGATTACCTTCTTGATACTGAATCTTTCATTTTTGACCTTTCCATTTCCTTCTAGCTTTAAGAAAAAAACACCCCACCCCTCTTTTCTGGGTTTGGTGGCCCACACCTCTAACCTCAGCACTCCAGGAGGCAGAAGTAGGCTAATCTCTTGAGCATAAGGCCAACCAAGACATAGTGAAAAATAGAAAACAAAGTTCGTTTTTTCCTGAAAGATGGTTTTTAGATGGTGTATTTGTAATATTTTGTAAATGCTATTAGACTGGAAAACAGTGGTGTCTTGTAATTTGTTTTATGTTTGTATCTTAAGGGTTTCCAACTGACTTTCTTGAAGAGAAAATGGCCTATCAGGATTATCAGAACGCCCAGAACTGGCCAGAAGATGCAGGCTTTTGTTTCCAGCCCCAGGAAGCGTTAGATACTAACCAGGCTGGTAAGTGCAGGCTGTATGTGACTGTAAATGTGCCTTGTGAGAGAATAGGTGTCAAAGCTCTAAGTACCACTAAGAGAAAGCATTTTAGCTTCAAAATAGCTCAGTAAGGCGTGGCCAAAGTATAATTATTTCCATAATGGACCTTTATCTTTCTTTGTTTTTGTTTGAGATAGGGTTTACACTGTCATCCACACTGGCAGTTCTCTTTCAAAGTGCTGGGATTACTTGGGAAACCGAACGCAGCTGTATATATTCTCCAGAAGCACTTAATTCCCTTTAGTTTTTTTTTTTAAATCATTCGTTTATTAATTACATCTCATTCACTTTGTATCCCAGCTGTAGCCCCCTTCCTCATCTCCTCCCAATCCCACCCTCCCTCCCTCCCTCATCTCCTCCCATGCCCCTCCCCAAGTCTACTGTTAGGGGAGGTTCTCCTCCCCTTCCCTCTGACCCTAGCCTATCAGGTCTCATCAGGAGTGGCTGCAATGTCTTCCTCTGTGGCCTGGTAAGGCTGCTCCCCGCTCAGGGGGAGGTAGTTTTTTATCTTTTCAAAACCAATCACCAATAAATTTTAGCACATTCATGTGCACTAAAAACGAACGGTTCAGTACTCCCTTAACACCCAAATTCTTTCCAAAGAAATTACTGCAATAATAATGGTGCTTATTTTATGCCGGAGAACTGACATGCTAAAGTTGTCTTCTAGTCCCAAGCTTTTTTTTTTTTAAAGCTAGCCAGCAGTGAGCTACATAGCTACATAGCTCACTATGTAGCCTGGCTAACCTGGACTGGAATTCTAGGGTTAAAGCATTCACCACCATACTGATCTCAGCGAGCATTTGAAATTCAGTGTTCTTTACAATATCCACATGAGGTGAAAAAAAAAAAATTGACCTTGTTCTACAGATAACCTTGTAGTTGAGTTTGTTCAGTTTGATTTTTTGAAATAGGCGCTCTTTGTCTGACTTATGTTGGCCTTGAAATTGATGTTGGAGTTACAGGGATATATCTTCATGTCCAACATCATTTTGTCATTTTGTTTTTAATTTTTGTGTGTCTCTATCTCCAGCATTGAAATTACAAGCATATACCACCATACCAGACTTTTTGTGTGGGATGTGGGGATCTAACAGGTTTAGATCTGCTTTTATGGCTGGCACTTAACTGCCAAAGCTATTTCCTTAGCCACTATTTTTTGTTTGTTTTAATTCCTTAAAAGTATGTCTCAGCATATTGAAATTTTAGTTTTCTCTGTACTTTTTAGAGTCTTAAAGGAGTATTGAATGCTCTTTCATGAAGTTTTATATTGGTTGGCTTTCTTAGAAAAGCAGTTTATTTATTTATTTAGTATGCAGTGCTCTATCTGCATGTACACCTGCACTCCAGAAGAGGGCACGGGATCTCACTATAGATGGCTGTGAGCCACCATGTAGGCTGGGAATTGAACTCAGGACCTCTGGAAGAGCAGACAGTGCTCTTAACTTCACAGCCATCTCTCCAGCCCCCAGAAAATAAAATTTTAAGAAAACAGTGGATTATATTCTATTATAACAAATGAATTAGTGAATTTTCGTTGTTTCTTTGTCATATATATTCATGCTGTTTAACTTACTATTGGCAATACAGATGTAATCAATATTCACAGTAAGTAAGAGATAATTATCTTGGTAGTATTCACTGTGTATGTGTCTTTGATTCTGTTTTCATTCTAGATCCCTTTAAGATGCACCATGATGGTGACCTGGCGGATCTGCTCTTTGCCGCCAGTGGCCCCACAAATGCTTCAGCATTCATAGGTCAAAGTGATCCTCTGGAAGACAGTTATGGTACGGCTTCATTTAGATTTATTATGCCAGATTTCATATCTGTGTATTGACTTACATGCCACATAATAAATGACAAATGATTATGAGAAGAATAAAAAATTTTGATGTAAGTTCTACATGAGAAATCTGCTTAGGGTGGCTTTAGCTTTGTAACCAAGGATGGCCTTTAATTCCTAATTCTCTTTTCTCCACCTCCCAGTTATTAGGGCCTTCACATCCAGACTAATGTAAAATTATGAAACATGATTTTGTGTGTGTGTGTGTGTGCGCGCGCTCTCGCGTACATGTGCACACACATGAACGCAAGCACAGCAGATATTTATGGAACTAAGAGATAACTTTAAAACAGCATATTACATAGCACCTTGAAGTGAAAAACAAAAAGGATAAGACTTTCTAGGGTCACTAGTGGCAAATTAGAGAATTCACATTTGAACTACTCATAAGACCCTAATTTCAATAGAGTATGGTCATATTCTTTGTCCACACTTTTCGTGGTCTGAAAATGAGATCTCATGCATCCTAGACTGCCCTCATACTTCTTATGTAGGAAAGGATTACTTCTTTTACTCTTTCTACCTCCACTTACCAAGTACTGATTACATATGAATGCCATAGGACTCTGTGAAGCCTGGAATCAGAGCCGGGTCTCTATGCATACCGGGCCGCAACCCTTCCTGCTGACCTTTTAGATATATGCAGCAGAGGCAGCAGTAGTTCCTACTTTTGAGAAATTATGATGATTAAATAAAATTATGTTAAATATATAGCATGGTGTTGAATACATTGTAATCAACAGTTATCAGTAAGCAATAGTATCATCATCTTGTCTTGTTTGCATCTTTATGTTTTGGTTGCTCTGAGCATCCTCCAACCACTTTGTTTTCTCTTCCTCTCCTTTGAAGTCTACAATATTCCATTTATTTTCAGACAAAATCTTGCTGTGTTATCTGGGGTGGGCTCACACTCATGATCCTGCAACCTTACTGGTAGCTAGGATTGCAGGTGTGTACCTCCAGCTTCATGTAGAATCTGTCCTGTCTTGTATTCTTTTATAACCTCTTTGCTTTTTTCTAGGTTAAGTCTCTTCATATTTAGATCACCCCATTAGTCTCCTACTCAGCCTTTCTGTTTTATTTTGTAGCTGGTTTTTAATAGCTCACTGTACTGATTGTCATGAATTCTTAAATACTTATCTTCTCATCTTCATGATGAAGATATTAAAAAGACATTCTTTATGTAATTTTAAATTTTTTTGATATATTTTATAGACCCTTTTCCCATGTTTTGTATGGTCCTCTTTGCCCTTTAGGATATGTCAGACCTACTTGAATAAGATTGATCTCATAGTTCTTGTCTTGTTGATGTTGTTTTGCTTTGTTTGTTAAGAGGGCTCTTAAATCTTAATATTGACTGTCCTCGTTTTCTGTTCCTGCTTCTAATCTGAAACTTTCTGTGATAACCTAGTTCTCAAAGTTCTTACATTCCTAAAGCAGTTAATATCGTACTGTTTACCTATTTTTTTTCCTCTCTAGCTAAATTGCAATAATCTTACTGGATGTGGTGGTATATGCCTGTAGTACCAGCTAGTGAGGAAGCTAACAGGAAGATCACCTGAACTCAGGAGTTTAAGGCTAATCTAGACAACATAGTGAGATTCTGTCTCCCAAAGAAAGAAATTTAATAGTTGGTATAGCTTGGACCATCTGATCTTAAATCTCATATTGTGTCTGACATGGAAGAGCATAATCCTTGTATTATGTAACTTGCTAATAATATATTAGGCATTTTCATAAAGGCAGGTTTTAATCTTTTTTTGTAGGTGAATGAAGGCTCGCAATAATGTGCTATCTACTATAATTTCATTGATGTTGGTATTGGTAGTGCTTGGTGTTCTGTATTCTAAATCTTTGTGAAGTCCAGTAGAAAGTAACCAATAAATATTAGTTCCTGATACTACTGGGATATAGTGTTTATATTATGCCTGGTAAGAATTTATCTCAAACCTAGGCTGTAGAGGGGCTCAGGTATTGAGAGCACTTGCTATTTAGCAAAGGACCAGAGTTTAACCCAGCACCCACAGAAGGAGGAGGCTCCTAACCACAAGTTAACTAGAGCACCCGTGGATCTAATGCTCTCTTTTTCCTTCTGCAGGAACCTGTATACAAGTATACACACATGGATATGCATATTCACTGATAAATTAAAGATGACAATATTTTGAGACGCATCTTTAATCCCTGCACAAGGCAGCCACAGTCAGATCTCTGCACCTACATAGAGAGTTCCAGATCAGCCAGGGCTTTATAGTGACACTATATCTAAAAAACATACCAAATGAAGTAAATAAGTAAATCTTTAAAAGCCAACAATTAACCTTAAGCAGAAAATGCCAGCAAATCTTTCTTTAAAACCTCCTGGTTTTTTGTTTTGTATGTTTGTTTGTTTTTTGTTTTTTGAGACAGGGTTTCTCTGTGTAGCCCTGGCTGTCCTTGAACTTGCTCTGTAGACCAGCATGGCCTCAAACTCAGAGGTCTGCCCTACCTCTGCCTCCCAAATGCTGGGATTAAAGGTGTGGGGAACCACACCTGGCAAACCTCTGCTTTTAGTGCTTTATTTGGTGTGTGTTGTGTGTGTGTGTGTGTGTGTGTGTGTGTCTTCTTGACATCACCTGTCGGTGATTTAAACTGTCAAAAGTCTTTCCCTCGCTATTGATGACTACATTTAAAAACTGTTTATATTTATATAATATTGTTATAATATAATATATAAATATATAAAAATATACATTATATTTATATTTAAATATTAGGTATGCTTCCCTGTGACTCAGCCGCTCCCACGGCTGTTGTATCTCAGGAGTGGTCTATGGAAGCCCCAAACTCTCCACACTCAGAGTCCTTCACGTCTCCAGAGGTTATTGGAGAAACCCTACAACCAGCAGCAGGTAAATGATTGAAAACAACTTCATCAGTTATTAGTTATGGCATCAGTAATGAGTGGAAGCACTCACACTTTTCTCAGCAGCTTAAAGCAGATACAGATAAAGAGATAAATTTATCTTTTTGTCTTTCTGTTTGAGACAGTGTCTCACTATAGAACCTTACCTGTAGACCAAGTGGCCTCAAACATGGTCTCTTTGTGTCTGCTTCTTGAGTGCTTTGGTGAAGGACATGCACCACCAGTTCTTGCTGGATGCAGAATTTTAAACACTGGGATGCTTAATTTTGAAATAGTCTTATGCTGTAATCTATGCTGGCCTTGAACTTGAGGCATTTTTCCGTGTCTTGCCCTACCAAATGCCAGAATTACCGGCCTGGGCCATTGTGCCCTTTCCTGACCTGTGAGTAGAAATGGCCACAGGTCCCTTTCTCATATTGGTTGTGTACCTGTGTTGTTTTAATCAAATATGTATTTTCTCTCTTAGCCATGTCTACTGTACTTGATCTTACCAAAAGGCCAAGAAGTAATGACTTGTCTTTTTATCATCGTTTCATGCTTTAAATGTTGACTTTGTCAAAGATAGATATCATACATTAACTCTGCAGCTTCCTAATTGGTGTAAGCTTGGTATTCATGCCAGGCACTGGTAGCACTCACCTTTAAGGCAGATGCAAGTAGATCTTTGTGAGTTCAAAGCCAGACTGGAAAGAATTTGATGTTCGTAAAAGCCAAGTATTTCTTGTTCCCTAAGAATGTAGTTTTTGTTTATTTAATTTTTATGACTTTTAATTTTTTTGGTATCTGTTCATATATAAATGCACCATATGTGTGCCTGGTACCCACAGAGTCCAGGGCATCAAATCCCATGGAACTGGAGTTAAGATGCTTATGAGCCATCATGTGGGTATTGGGAATAGAGTCCAAGTCTTTTTTTTCTTTCTTTCCTGAGACAAAGTTTCTCTGTGTAGCTTTGGCTGTCCTGGAACTTGCTCTGTAGACCAGACTGGCCTTGAACTCACAGAGCTCTGCCTGCCTCTGCCTCCTGAGTGCTGGGATTAAAGGGGTGCCACTACCACCCAGCTTAGTAGAGCCCAAGTCTTTTGGAAGATTGTTCATTGCTCTTAACTGCTGAGCCATCTCTCCAGCCCAGAAGGTAATTTTTGTGGTTGTTGTTATTTGGTTTTTGTTTTTGTTCTTGAGACAGGGTTTCTCTGTGTAGCATTGGCTCTCTGTACTGGACTTGCTTTGTAGACCAAGCTGGTCTTGAACTCACGGAGATCTGCCTGCCTCTGCCTCTTCGAGTGCTGGGGTTACGGGTGTGAGCTGCTGCACCCTGTCTTTTTTTAAAATGTCTTTTTAACATTCTGTTTTTGTGAGTACACGTGTATTTGGATGTGTGCGCACACGTGTATTTGGATGTGTGCGCACACGTGTATTTGGATGTGTGTGCATACGTGTATTTGGATGTGTGTGCATGTGAAGGGCAGTGGCGACTCCTGGAAGTCAGTTCTTGCCTTCACTGTGTGGGTCCTGCGGCTTGGACTCAGGTCATCAGGCTTCGCAGCAAGTGCCTTTTCTTGCTGAGCCATCATCCTGGCCCCGAAAGCAATTTTTTAAAGAGATTTTTTAAAAGATTTATTTATTTTATATATGTGAGTGCTCTTTATGTACACCTGCATACTAGACAAGGGCATCAGATCCCAGTTATGGCTGTGAGCTACCATGTGGCTACTGGATCTCAGGACCTCTTGGGAGAGTAGAAAATGCTCTTAACCACCGAACCATCTCTCTCTTACTTAGTTTTCTTTCTTTTCTTTTTTTTTTTATTATTTATTTTGGTGTGAATTGGTATGAGGGCATGAGATCCCCTGGAACTGGAGTTACAGACAGTTGTGAGCTGCCATGTGGGTGCTGGGACTTGAACCTGGGTCCTTTGCAAGAGCAGGCAGTGCTCTTAACTGCTGAGCCATCTTTCCAGCCCCAAGAAAGTAATTTTTAAATTCAGGATTATGAGTAGATAATATTAGGCCCTAAAATTTTTTAAAAATTATTTCCTTTTTCCTTAGTTTTTAAATTTGTTTTTATTTTATGTACATTGATGTTTGCCTGTATGTATGTATTATGTATATATGTCTGTCTGTCTATCTTAACCTCTGAGCCTTCTCTTTAGCCCTGTTAGGTCCTAAATTTTTAAACTTTATTTCCTTAGAGCTATCCCAGGAAATAGAAGTGGAATCAGTAAAAGAGCAGCTGCCAACTAAAGCATTGGAAATGATGGCAGAACAGAAGATCACTGATATGGTGCCATCTAGAGAAACAGAGCTCTCTCCATCTATAGACATGACACCAGACATGGAAACAGAGGTAGCAGTGGCTAAAGACACAGAAGAGACCACCAAACCAGATGCCATATTGGCAAATGTCATGCAGCCATCCATTGAATCAGATATGTTCCTGGCCGAGGACAGCAAACTACCCTTAGGAACAGACGAGATCCCTGTTAAAGAGATTGTATTGCCTGCAGAAGCAGTTGTATCTTCAGCCAAGGATATGGCACCGCCTACAGAAACAGAAATGAGCCCAGGCAAAGATGTGACACTGTCCAGTGAAACAGATATGACAATAAAAATGGACTTGGCACCACCTGAGGATATCGTACTTCCTAAAGAAACAGAGCTAGCCCCAGCCAAGGGCATGGTTTCACTCTCAGAAATAGAAGTGGCCCTGGCAACAGATACTGAGCCCTCTACAGAAGTACCTACAGCTGAGGAGGTGGTCCTGGCAACAGACATGGCCCTGCCCTCAGATACCATAAAGATGTTGACAGAGGATGTGGCACTCTCCTTAGCAACAGAGGGATCCCTGGGCAAGGACATGACTCCATTTCCAGAAACAGAAACCCTGGGCAAGGATATGGCTCCACCTACAGAAATGAAATTGGGCACAGTCAAAGACGTGGCTCTACTCCCAGAATCAGAAGTGGTTCTCTCCAAGGATGGGGTTACACTTCCAGAAACAGAGGTGACTGAGCTCAATAATGTTACTCCACCTTCAGAAAGAGAGGTATCCTCAATCAAGGACATGTCTCTGCCTCCAGAAACAGAGGCTTCCTTGCCTAAGAATGCCATTCTGCACTCAGGAACAGAGGTAACTCTGGATGACAGCATGACTCCAGCCAAGGATGTCTCACTGCCCTTGGAGGCAGAAGTAGCACTAGTTCAAATTAAAGACAAGGAAACTGCACAGATTCAAGAAGAACTAAGTGAAGACTCCCAGTTAGAATCTGTGCAGCACAAGGAACAGTCCACAGCACCTTCTTGCGTGATTTCACCAGGTACGGGCTTCTGCTTTCTCTCAGTATTCTCTCTACTGAGGTGGGACCAATGTCATTCCTGGTAAAATACAGCCTCACTGCTTTGCAGGTCCACTCCTATTCCTCCTAGTAAGCATCCTCACTCTCTCCATTCTCTGATAGCTAGTCCTATTCTGTGTTCATCCCTGCTTTTCTTCTAGACACGTGAGCCATTAAGATAAGATCCGCAGACCACCGTTAGCTCATCTTCATAGTGGCTTGTGTTCGCTGCACTGCCTTTACCTTTCTTCTCGTTCTGTGGCTAAACTGTCTTCTCAGTAAAGCTAGCCTCTCCTTACTTTGCAAAAAGTCCTGTACCCTCTACTCAAGTATCCTGCTTCCCAGCCATCATCTGCCTTCCAACTGCCCCTCCCACTTTTTGGTCTTTAGAGAATTCTACAAAACACATTCTCATTTCCAATTATTGGCAGATGAAAAATTAGTTGAAATACTATTTCTCTGAAACTGACTTGAATTTTACTCTTGCCTTTAGAACCAGTTAAAGCTGCAGACCGAAAATCTAACTTGCCAACAGATGAAGTTTCTGCATTAGAAAAGTTAGAGCAGAAGGAAACATCTGGCAGTCAGCCTTCTGAACTTTGTTCAGGTAAGTTGGGAGTCCCTGGAATGTTGCAGCTAGGAGTGATGGGGTGATGACGGGACATTATTTAGTTCCTGCTTGTGTTTTGCTAATTATTATCTTATGAAGTCAATTTTCTTCAGTACATTCCATTTCTTTAGGCAGAAAATTGTCTTCTTACATGCTTACTATTCTGTCATCAAGAACACTAAATTTTGATCCAGTTGAGCTTTTTACTATTTTATCAGATCTTTGGCTTGTTTCTGTTTTCTCAGTTCATTGAACTATTTTAAGGTGAAGATTTTAAGTGTTATAAGTATAAATACCATAAGTATACCTGGAAAAAAAAAATTGACCTGAGATGATCTTTGATAGGCCCAGCTAAGCATGAGAAATGTTTTAGAAAAACAATTTTTGTGAATGAATGAATGAATGAATGAATGAATGGTATGAAAATACACTACTTAAATGAATCACTTAACTTTTTTTAGAAATGATAACAAGGAATTTGTTGTTTAGAATTTTAGCTAAGTTCATGTATTGCAGGTACCCCTCCCTCACAAGGTAAACACGTTTGCAGACCCAGTGACCGCAGGTCAGCCTGGTCCAAGCCTGCGAGGGTCTCTCCTGAGTTGCTGGAAGGTTCTCCTTCATGGACGATTCTTGATCCCAGGCTGGGCCCCTACCCATTTTCTGAGTTGGGTTGGGTCTCTGGTTCATCTTCCTGTGGTGAACATGGGAACCAAAGAAAAATTAATCACGCCGAATTGCTAGTACCCCAGAGAGATCATGGCAAGGAAGTCAGGGATATAGAAAGCATGCCAATGATGGTGAAGAAAAAGAAGAAGAAACCAAAGCAAAAGAGATATCCTCAGTCGCGAGCTGGGGGACTGTGGGATGATGACAATGCATATGAGCCCAAAGATCATCCTGTTGCTCCCGGGTCCCTGAAGTCAGGTGTTGGCCCCAGCCAGCCTACTGCTGTGGGCACAGAATATGGACTTGTATCCAGAGAAGTCCTGAAGCATGACCATACAGAGAGGGTTACTTCATGTCCAGAACAACCTCCAGAAACTGTAGCAAATGCTCAGATCAAGCCGAGAGTAGAAGACCACAGGGGTAACAGTCCAGTGTCAGAGAAGCAAGATAAGAACTTGCTGCATCAAGAGGAACACAAATTGCCAGCTCTATCGTACCTGAAGCTGGATGTAAGCAGGATAGAGGGCCCATCGAGTGTGAAAGGAACCCCGATAGACAGTGCTACACACGAAGTGGCAACTCTGCTAGGGGGTGGTTCCCCCATATTGGGCCAAGAGATTATGAATAGAGTTTCAAAACCTACAACAGAGAAAGTGCTATCGAATTTGACCCTTAGTTCGACAGCAGGCAATCCAGTAGAAGACTTTCTAAAAGAAGGGAATAGCAAAAGTAAAATGACTAAACTGCAGATGTTTCCTGACAGAGTTAGCGATGTTAAAGAACTAAAACCAGAGACTTCCCTCAAGCAAAAAGAAGAAACTAGTCTGTTTGCTTCTAAGGAATGGAAAGACCAAGAACTAATTCAGGCTCCTGGGCTAGAGGGTGAGCTGTTTAAGAGAACAACAGGCGATGGCAAAAGCAGGAAGGGAAGGGGTTCTGGGAAAGTCAGAGCAGGCTGTGGGAAGTTAGGAGCCAAATCTGAGGTACCATTCCTTCTGAAGAGTGAGAAGGAGGCGGGAGCTGTTCCTTTGCCAAGTGAGCCAGTCCCTGAAACTAGAATAGTGAGTACTGAGGCTCCAAGAAGAGGGGTAGACTTGGACCCTTCAACGCAACCAGGGGCTAGTACTGATTTCACTGAGGCAGTGGTGAAGGTGGCCAGAGAGGAGGCTGATAGCGGTGTGGAAGGCACCATGCGGCCATTGATTGCTTTGGAAACTGGGTCAAACTTGACTCAGACTTTGGATGCTAGGACAGAAAGAGCTGAAGTTAAAAATATGAGCATCAGTAACCAGAGCAAGGAAGGAAAGTGTCCTTGGATGGATCATGAGTCAACTCCCCGGATTTCTGAAAAGACTAAAAAGAGATGTAATGAAGGCAGAAACAAAAAGCTTAAAAATAATTACCCGGTACAGCCTAGCAGAATGGAGGGCAAGGAGGAAATCGTCAGCCCACCTTGTGTAGAGAAGGAGAGTGATAATGGTAACGTTGCCCATAAAAACAGGGAGTTAGGGCAGATTTTTCCTAAAATACACGATTCTTTGTTCTCATGCGCATCATATACACCCACAGGAGAAGTTGCTGACAAAAAGAGTAAGAATGTTGAGTCTAAGTCTGTTGAACTTGGGGCTCTTGTTGAGAATAAAGCAAACTCAGTCCAAGGTTCTGCTGTTACTGCCAAGGCGGCAGAGGTGAGCACCCAAGACCCAATCCAGGTGACAAGATTTGTTCCCTCAATTGAATCTGAGGAAAACAAGACACATGTAGCCGTGGCACACACTGGAGTGGCTGACAAACCTAATAAAAGGAGTAATGATGGGAAATGTAAAAAGGTTAAAAATAGTTTTCCTGAGAAACACATTTTGCAGATTAAGACAGATACAACAAAAATGCATATTCCTGTGGAAACTACAGGAGATTGCAAAATTGAAGGAATGGGATATATGGATGAAAATAGAAATATTACATTTACCTCTGAAAGAACCCCATTAGAGCTGATGAGTAAGTCAGCTCCTGTAGAGGCGAAGGGATCAGCAGGCTGTGAAACACTTCCCTGCCCTACTCCTCAAGTAGTAAAGGAAGATGATTCCTTCCCAGACACTTCTAGAAAGAATGGGCAAGAGAGTCTCCTAGCTCAGAACTCCAAATTATTAGCTCAAGATATGTGTAGCAAAGATGGAGTGCCAGGTCAAGAACGGCCCAAGGCTCTCTCTGCTGCTGTGCCCTTTACTAGCCCAGGAAATGTTGAGAGTTTTATAGAAGCTCAGGAGAAGTTTAACAGTCGTGGAGATCACTCTCTTAAGAATAAGGGTGAGATTGCTGGTTGCCAGAGAAATAAAGTAGGGACAATCCCTGAAAAGCATGAGGTAGGAGAGTCTGAGTCAGAGCAGCCTGGGTCCTCTAAGCATTCAGCCCAGCATGCCATGGAGCCAGCTAAAGGACACTTCCTTCCTGGTGTGCTCACAGAAAGCCAGAGCCTGCCAGAAGAGGTCAGAGTCCTAGACACCCATGCAGATAGTAGAGATTTGCCAGCATCTCTGGTGAAGAAAGAGAAGAGAACTGAGAAGGACTCTGCCCAAGTTCAAAAGCCTGACCCTCTGAGCAGTAAAGCACAGAAATTCAGTTTGTCTGAGGACCAAAATGAGAGAGAATCCAAAGGCCCAGATAGTTTGGATAAGAAGGTAGCTATCAGTCCAGAAAATGAAAAAGATAAATTAAAAGAAACTAGTCTGTCCTGTGAAGTCACAAAATTGGATTGTGTTACCATGTTAACAACAGAACTTCAGTCTGATGTCTCATGTGGCAGTGTTGAGGGGGAAAGTAAAGTAGTGGTGACGGCTTACAAGGATCCTCAAGTCCTAGAGTTCAAAGGTAACGGGGTCGGAGCTCCTCAGAAGATGACGGGGATGTCTGAACTGAAGGTGCTGGGTGAAAGGAAGAAGGAAGATAAAGGCAGAATGGCAGAGCCAGTGAAAGGCTACATGAGACCAACCAAGTCTCGAGGACTTACTCCACACTTGCCGAGGTCTGCAAGTCAGGAGAGAGAGAGATCCAAGCTGCTCAAGTCTAGTGGTATGACCCTGCCATGGGGAAGTGTGTGCTTGTGGCTTTTGAGCAGCATCAGAAAAGCAAACAGCTTGTGCCTTGGTTCCATTTAGACTCTAATCATCCTTGTTAATCATTGGTTTGTTGGCATGAGAACTCGTAACTGCTACTTAGGTGGGTTTTTTTCAGCCAAGGCATGCCCCTGTGTTCAGCTTGAGACTGGCGAGTTGGTTGCATGTCTTTTTAATAGAGCACTGAATCTTGAGATTTATTGGAAGTTGGGGAGCGGGGAGCATTGCAGCCCTTTTTTCTTATATTGTATGTACCTCCTATGTATAAAGTTAGGCAAAGTATCAATCATTATTTGTGCTAATATTTGCTGGAGGGTGAGCTAGAGAGATGGCTCAGCAGTTAAAAGCACTGTCTGCTCTTCCAGAAGTCCTGAGTTCAATTCCCAGTTACCACATGGTGACTCACAACCATCTATACTAGAATCTGATGCCCTCTTCTGGCATGCAGGTGTACATGCAGATAGAGAGCTCACACATGCTAACTAACTAAACAAACAAACAAACAAACAAACAAATCTCTCTTTAGCCAGGCATGGTGCCTTTAATTTCAACACTCAGGAGGCAGAGGCAGGCAAGTCTTTGTGTGTTTGAGGCCAGCCTAGTCTATAAAGTGAGTCCAGGACAGCCAGGGCACTGTTACACAGAGACTGTCTCAAAAAACCAAAAGCAAAAGAACAAAACCAACCAACCAAACAAACAAACAAAAAACCCAACAACAACAAAAACTTGAAGAAGGAAAAAATACGTAGTCTGGCTGAGTATGTGAAACTTGGCTTTTTTTGTTTCTCTCTTTATAGTATATAAATAGCCTGAGCTAGTGGGAGTAAACATCAAATTGCTTGTAAATAAAATGCAAATGGTGTGCCTTTATCTTTGAAGCGCCAGCCTAGTGTTGGTAGGCACAGACTTCATGTTCAAGTAGTGGGAAATGATCTCTCAAGGTGCCAGGTAGGCTAGGCTGATTTGATAGTTTTGCTGCTGACAGCCATTTTATGTGGATTAGAGTTTGAAGCAGTCTCTGTGTTTATCAAACAGTTCATAAAGCATTTCCTTGCCTTTGAAGATTTTTGCAGCCAACAAATGGTGTTTTCTTAACCAGTTTGCATGATCCAGCTACTACTAACTTGGGAAATTTAAAAACAACAAAGGGGCTGGAGAGATGGCTTAGTGGTTAAGAGCACTTGTCTACTCCTCCAGAAGTCCTGAGTTCAATTCCCAGCAATCACATGGTGGCTCATAATCATCTATAATGGAATCTGATTCCCACTTCTGGTATATGTGGACAGAACACTCACATATATCATATATATATATATATATATGATAAATAAATCTTAACAACAGAACACCAAGCAGCAGGTTAGACTTTTGCTGAGGCATCATCATGGTGTGTTGTATTCTGTATGGTAAGAGCTTGTCCTTGCGGGGAGAGCTATGTGTGAATGAGCACCTGAATTGGAGTACTTGTTGTGTGAGGAAAGTGTGCACATGCTATTTTCATCTTACTGCTTTCATTTTCTTCTCTTAGCTAACCTATTAAATTAGAAAATGAAATAAACTAGCATATAGAAAGTGTTCCAGAGCTCTACTGCATTCCCTAGTTTGGGTTTCTAGGCCGGTTCTTTAGTTTTGTTAGTGATTAAAAGGTTTTCCAAAGAAATGTTCAGTGTTTCCAGGGAATTCTAGAAAGCAGGTTTGTTCTTACTCAGAAACTGCAGAGTTCCCTGGACCCTGCCAGGTCAGCCCAGGCATGCCTGTGTGCGTGCGTGTGTAAAAATCATTGCTGCTCCTTGAAATTTTACCAATTACTACCTCTAAGAACAATAGATACTTTTGAATAGTTAAAAGATTTTAACTGAGCTGGACACCCTAGGACACACCTGTAAGGCCAGCATTTGGGAGATGAAGGCAAGAGGATCAAGGATCAAGGCCAGCCTGGGGTATGTGAGACCCTTCCAAAAAAAGTCACGGAATTTTTTTTCTTTCTTTAGATTTATTTTATATTTGAGTGATTAACATAACACCCTGACAGAGTACAAAGGAATAAGCAGCGAAATTACGTCTTGTCTTTCCATTAAACAATTTCCGTTGTCCCTTCTCACAGTCTTTTACATGTCCCTACAAAGAAGCTACGCTTAAGAATGTCACGCGTGTGTGCTCTCATATAGACATGGCCTGCTTGCTGATACAAACCTTTCTTCTTAAAACTTGTAGGTTTCCTGAAAGAGCTCAGTGCGTAAATGTGTAGTCAGTTCATTTTTTAAGTAGTGTCGTTACTACAGGAGTCCTGGGATGGGGTAGGTGGTGTCTCTGCAGATGTCAGGCAGGAAAACCAAATGTGAAGAGGGGAGAGTGGAAACCTTGATTCAGTTTCACTTAGTCAGACTAGATCAAACTTCGCCAGGTGGTTTATTGAGAGCATATTTGAACACAGAACAATTTGAAAAAGAAAAAAGTTTCTTGATGTAAAAGAATCCTTGGTGCACGAAGAAGCATAATTATATTACAATTCAAAATGTATATAATTTCTTGTAAGAGCATGGGCGCTGGAGATAGTCTACCTGTATTAGCTTAAGGGACTAAGGAAGGATCTGGCCTGTCTTGGTCCTAGAGATAACATGGGGGTCATTTGGACAACTCTGGTCCAGGTTGTGAGAGCTTTGGCTCTGGAGCCTCTACCTATACAGATAATGTAAGGGTCATTCAGACTATTAGGTATCTCCAGTCATGGTTGGGGGAGCCCCTGGCTATACAAGTAATGTAAGGGTCATTTAGATTACTAGCTACTTCTGGTCCTGGTTGTGAGAGCTTTATATGGCCTAGCCCAACAGATAATGCAGATCACCAGGCTGTTAACCACTTCCAATTCTCAACTTTTTGGATGGAAAAAACAGGTAGATAGATAGATAGATAGATAGATAGATAGATAGATAGATAGATAGATAGATACACCTTTGAAAGGACAGTCGTGTGTGCTTAACATTTCCTGGTTTCTCTGGTGTTCTTTGGGCATAAAGACCTTCCTGCTCCCAACACTAGGAGGCCTAAAACTCTGACTAGTTGGTCTATGTCTCCTTAGTATATACTGGGATTACAGGCACATTCTACCATGCCTTATCTGCTTTCATGTTTTGTCCCTGGCTGATAGACTTGGCCTTAGTAAATTTTACCTTTGCTCTTAACTTTGATTCATTCATAACTGCTTTCTTTCTGATTATTGATCCTCACCTGCCTTGTCTCCATTTGTCTAGTAGTCAAATGGCCTGATGCATGGATTTCAGTCTTACCGTGCTGGGTGGTATCATAGCTCAGTAGATAAAGCGACTTGCTGCTGAGGCAGATGACCTGAACTTGATGGCCTACATGATAGAGAGCGGTCGCCCTCTGCAGGTTGTTCTGACCTCCATGTAAATGCTGTAGCATACATGTATACACAAACACAATAAAAAGATGAAAGGTGACATTAGTAATCATATAATTTTTGTTGGTTTTGCTTGCTTGAGTCTCCCTGTGTATCCTTGGATTAGCCGGAATTCAGATCTGACAGTCTCTCTTGCGTGCTAGTGTTAAGGGTATGTGCAGCCATGGCCAGGATATTTTTAGTCAGCTTAGGACTAAAGTCCAAGCCTTTGGTTCTTCTAGTATTCTCCACAAGAAGTTTATGTTTGATTTACTGATTATTCTTCTTGGTATCTAGTGTATAGTTTTATATATTTTTGAATTAATGATGAATGACTTACCGTTTGTTAGCCTTAGCCTCTTTGGAAATGAGGAAGTATATATATATATATATATATTTTTTTTTTTTTTCTAGTATCTTGTTTTCTCTCTTGACATTTTTATACCACCTTCCAGTTTGAGAAAACTTTAGCAGAACTTTCTTCACATTTGATGCCTATTGTTCTAGGCAGGAAAGACTTACAGAAGTACATGAGGAGGCCTGAGCTCAGAGTATCAAGAAAGCACCTCTTATGGTACCCTCCCTTTTTTTTTTTGTAAAGGGAAGCACAAGTTTGAAAGGGTGTTTCATGTGTCAAAGAGCTGAGTGACAGCACACTTGGGAGAGGTGTTGCTGTGAGTTGGACAGTTGCGGACCCTTGAGATAGGCCCTTCCATTTGCCATACTGAAGCCTGTTCCTCCTATCCAGCTTCATTTCTTTCACTTTGGTTTGCTACAGCTCATCAACTGTTTGGCAGCAGCTGGGAATGTCAGTTTATGGTAGAAAATTGTCTTGGTGTGAAACTTGAAGTAATTTATAAACCTAGAATTCTTACAGTTTCAAGGCCCTTGTATATAAATAAAATATGCTCAAGAGATTTTTTTTTTTTAAAGCATTTGTAATCTTAGGAGTTGCTACTATTTCACAACTAGAGAAGCACCCACTTCTTAAAAGGCTGCCCTTTGGCATGCCTTTTTTTGTGCTGTCCTCAACTCACCTTCTCAGTGCATGGTATTTTGGCTTCCTCCACAGCCTCCACTTGCAGCCCAGATTGGCCCTAATCTTAATACCTTCCTGCCTCTATCTCACGAGTATTGGTACCAGAGGCTTTTATGCTACTCTGGCCCACTTGACTTTTTTTTTTTTTTTAAAGCATAGCAGTGGAATTTACAGCTACCATTTATTAAATTTTGTCTTTGCCAAGCACTGTTGTTGTAAACTCTTATAAATTCTCTATTAATACTAAAACAATACTCCTTTGCTGGTGCTGCTGTCACCTTGCTTGAAAGAGAACATCTAAGTATGTTTTTTAATGTTGGTTATCCTGCATTGACTGATGGGTGAATAGAAATAAAGCTTTATATTTTTATGTCTCCTAACAAAAGATACTAGCATTTATTTATTTATTTATTTATTTATTTATTTATTTATTTATTTATTTATTTATTTATTTA
>NW_026586383.1:258780-282459 GCF_907164565.1 Psammomys obesus
TTATTTATTTATTTATTTATTTATTTATTTATTTATTTATTTATTTAGCCATGTCGGGGAGAGAGGCCTGGGCTTCACGTACACTAGACAAGCACTCCATCACTGAGCTAACCTGCTCACGGAGGTTCTTCACACTCTGTCACCTTCTACTCTGCACTCTGGCTGACAGAGCAATAAGCCATTTAAGGAACATGGAAAAAATATACTGAATTTCACTAGTGTAGATACATTCATTTTACTAAAATATGACGGTAAACAGTAAAGGAGATTTTCCTATTTTTTCCCTGTGACATATCTGCTGAAGGAAGATCATCTCAATCTGTGGGCAAAGTCACAGTGATACTCTTTAAGTTGTTTAGCAGTGGTGGTCATTTGTATAAGTTTGCACACAAGTTAACACTGCCTGCTGCTTGGCAAATAGTGGGCATACAGTATGATTTGGATGTCTTGATATTTCATGCATTCATTGAACAGATAGCAAATGATGTTATTTCCATGCTCGTAAAGTGGATAGATTTGGGTGTGGTAGTGCATATAGGTAAGCTCACATCTGGGAGTTCAAGGCCAGCCTGGTCTACAAAACAAATTCCAGGATACCCAAGGGTGTTACAAAACCAAACCAAATAAACAAAAAAAGTAGATAGTAAAACATATTCTGCATTTTCCCATGGATTCCAGAATCAAATGATAAGACTAGTGAGAAATATGAGCCATGAAGAAGCAAAAGAGTCCGAGTCCTCATGGAAGAGCAAGAAGAGTTCTGGGTCTGGAAGAGTTGCCAGGACTTTGCTGAGCAAAGCACTGAGGGCTTGTCTGATGGAATAGCGGTGGGCAGTTGCATGGAACATTTGAGGAAGTGGCAGGTATTAAGGTGTGATTGACAGATAAGCCATTGTGGGGAGGTAGCATGTGCCTTTAATCCCAGCACTCAAAAGGCTATGACAGGCGGATCTCTGTGAGTTTGAGACCAGCCTGGTCTGCAAAGTGAGTCCAGGACACCAAGACTACACAGAGAAACCCTGTTTTGGGAAAAAGCAAAACAAAACCATTGGGGAATCTCTGACACTGTTTAAGTTGTGATTGGGGAAAAGATAAACACATGAAGGCTCTAGGTAGCCCTGTGTGCCTCTATAGACAGGGGATCTTACGTTACCCTGGAAGTAATTGGTGGATGGGGTTGTGTTTCTGTCTGGTTTTAGTTGGGTCATTTCTTTTTCTTTTGGTAGGAGCCCATGAAAAGTTTAGAACATTATGTTTCTTGAAAGAGTTTTCATTTACTTTCATTTTAATGTTTTGAGTTTACATAAATCAGACTGCTAACTTCAGTTTTTTCATTCTGTCTATTCACTTCCCAGCTTTTGAATGTTAATCAGTGAGTTGAACATGTACTAAGATATGTTCCTAAAATTCAGTAAAATGTGGTTTTGAATATAGATTTGTGTAACTACTATTATATCCAAGTAAGAAAACAGATTGTAACTTCTTAACTTTCAGCTTATATTAGTAAGGAGTACTATCAGTCATAGTAATTAGAATTACTGACTTTCATTGTAATGATAATTTATTAGGATGGTTTCCTAGAGACAGTAACAGAACAGTTGGTCAATCTGGAATATAGTGTTGCCTTGGTAACTAATGAGAATGCAGAGAAACCAACCATGGAGCATACAAAGACCCAAGGCCCTGAATAGGTTAAATACCAACCCTAGACACACAAAAAAAAAAAACAAACCCAGAAACATCTGCCAGTAATCTGACTGTACCAAACCTCTTGGAGGCCTGTCATGACATTGTTGTATATCTGACTAGAGTCTTAAAACACTTTGTGACCAGACAGAGACTATGATCAAATTTAACTTGAATAAAATAGAACCTCAAATCATGTTCCCAAATAGCATTCCACATCAGTTCTGGGACTGGGTCTTCATAATATAGCCCTGCATCTGAGGCCTCAGATTCAAATCCCGGTGCTGAGAAAAGAAGAAAAAGTGCCAGCTCTTGGGAGCTATTTTAATGATAGGATGAATCAGATCAAATGATACAGAAACATAGCTGAAGGAATCCACTTATCCTTCCACTAACATAATTAGTCCTGACTGTCCTGGAACTCACTCTGTAGACCAGGCTGGCCTCAGACTCAGAGATCTGCCTGCCCCTGCCTCCATAGTTCTTTTATAAGAGACTATTATATTGACTGTTTTATAAGAGACTTTATTTCATCTACCTTTGCTGGTCACCCATGGCAGGTATGGACAGGTCCTCTTTTCCTTCCTTTCTTGAGCTCCGTTGAACTTCCTCCTTTGAGCTTTTTACCATGTTGTTTATAAATATTCTGGAAAGAGGGGCGTTCTATGAAACTCTGAAGGACGAATGTATTTGAGGGCATTGTAGGCTCATGAATGATGGTAGTTATTTTGCCTACTTTTTCCGAACTAGTCTGGAAACCTAGGAAGACTGGATAAAAGTAAAAATAATTTGACTCAGGAAGAAAAAGAAGACCTCCCGTATCAGTGGACTTGGGGAGGGGCACGAGTGCAGAGGGGGGAGGAAGGGAGGGATTGGGACGGGAGGAGGGAGGGAACCACTGGGGGGATACAAAGTGAATAAAGTGTAATTAATAAAGAATTTAAAAAAAAGATAATTTAACCACTCTAATGCCTGTATAAAACATTAATAATCTTTGTATTTACCACTGTGGAATGTGATCAGAGAAGTTCAATAAATGTGTTTGAGTAGAAAAAAAATAATAATAATTTGACTCAGGAGTAAACAAGTTTCCTTGCCACTTCTTTTTTTAAGTTTACAAGTGCTTTATGTGTATGTACACCTGCATGCCAGAAGAGGGCATCAGATCATATTATAGATGATTGTGAGCCACCAATTGAGGAATAGGAATTGAGCTCAAGACCTCTGGAAGAGCAGACAGTTTTCTTAACGGTTAACTCATCTCTCTACCCCCCTCCATGCCACTTTGGCAGGCATTTGATGGCACTCATGGCCTTTGTGTTCAAACATAATGCTACCCCACTGTCATGAGGCAAGAGGGCTAACTGAACATACTGGCCAGTAGAACCCCAAGTTTAAAAACACCTCATGGTGTGAGTTCTGTGACTTGGTAGTCCAGAGAACCACAGAACTCATTGTACTGTATATGACTTGCATATGAGAGATGCACAGGGATTTCAACAATGCTGCACATTCAGCACATTTGTCCTCAAACCAAGGAGATGGGTCTGTTTCCCAGGCTGGTCACCTGCCTCAGCCTCCTGAGTCTTCAGGATGTAGATGCCACCAGTTTTATTCCTAGGAAACATTCTTTAGTATTTTTGATAGATTATTTCACAGGGTCCAGGGTTAGGACAGGTAGAGAATTACAAGCCAGACAACAATCAGCTTTGTTTCAGCAGTGGTCTATATTGTTACAGTATAAGGTGGTTCGTCTTAGCCAAAGAATTTTGTTGTATAATCACTCAGTCCTAACTGTGTGAGTTGTTTGGTTTGTTTCTTCACTTTTCGAGACAGGGTTTCTTTGTGTAGCCTTGGCTATCCTGGCTTTGTAGATCAGGCTGGCCTCATAGAGATCTGCCTCCCAAATGCTGGGATTAAAGATGCGCACCTCCATGCCCAGCTAACTGTATGATTTGTAAAAACAAAGGGAAACAAAGGATTGTGCCTGCACTAAATGTGGGCAACACTGGGTTCTAACAAGCAGGAAAAGTTACAAGACACAGATTTGTCCCTGAGTCTAGAGATCAAAACAGGATGAACTGAACTCTTGTCAGTTCCCTGGAAAGAGCAGGGGTGGTACCACACAGGCAGGAATGCCCAGCTCATGCAAGGAACCAAGAAGAAGCAAGAAATGAGTAAAAGCATAAGTGTGATTTAAAATTGGAATTTAAGTGTTTGTTGTGTTATTGGAACACATGTCCAAAGCCCTGTGCGCTGGTATCTCTTTGAGAGAGGGTCTCACTATGTAGCCTGGGCTGGCCTCAAACTGCCATTGAACCGCTTGCATCTGCCTCCTCAGTACCAGCAGTGAAAGTATGCACCACCAGGCCTTGCATGCTGATGTCTGTAAATGATTTATTATAAATGTTTATTAAGTTCTCAGCACAGATACCACCTAGTACAACTCACAGGTCTTTGGAAATCCTACCCAAGTCAGGTTTTGAAGTTTATAAAGAAACAAGATGGTCTGGCAAGATGGTCAGCTGTGAAAAAGCCCCATAACCAGAGCTTGATCCCTGGAACCCAAGGAACCAACTCCTGAAAGTTAGCCTTTGATTTCTGTGGGGCTGTGGTGAGTACACAGACATTAAATAGAGAGCGAAGGGAAAGCTCTCCCAAGAATGGGAGTGAGAGGAAAGGCATATATTCACAAACCGCAACTCACTTTTTGAGAGAATTTGATTAGCTGCTGTGACAGCAAAACCCACCCTCTTCCAGGGAGCGAACGCCTCAGTCTTAATTTTACATTAAGGTGGTTTTGTTTTGTTTTTTTAAGTGAGAATTTGAAAATTTCCTGCAATCATTATTTTTATAGCTGAGGATTGGCAAATGAACCCTGCTTATTTTTAAAACAGTTTTTTGAGTGGGTGAATTTAGTAGGCTAGCCATAGAATTAGATAAATAAATGTGTGGGTACATATATCTATATCAGTGAAAGCTGAAATAATTACTGTCCTCAGTACCTGACTTGGCACCGTACTGTATTTTAAATTCTAGGGCTAAACAGAGTGCTAGATAGCAGGAAGTTATATTTACAGATTAACAAACAATGGCATTCTTTTTCTTTTTTGTTCATTCTTCCTTTTCATACCTGTTTAAATACATTTGGCACCCAACTGCTTAAGGAGAAAGGGGGATTGGGAGAAATGCAGAGCTTACCATGAATCCCCGGGAACTTGCTGTGATGTCACTGCAAGCTCCGTGTGAACGTGGGTGGTGTGAGCTCCAAGAGTGAGTGGGGGAGCAGGGAAGAGACATGTCGCTTCCCGACAAGCAGCCAGCCTCTCTCCCTGCCGCCTTCACTGCTGCGTGTGACCAGCTCTCTAGAAGCAAGCCTCCAGAGTGCAGGATGGATTCCCCCAAAGAAATCGGGCAGGATGGATTTGAATGGCAGAGGACAGAGGGTAAACTGAATGAAATCGGGCTGAATGTCAGCATGGACGGGCAGCTGAAAGACGGGATTGTGGAGAATACCAGCTTCCTGGAACAGGATAAGCTCTGCTTTTTTGAGGGGAAGCTAGACAAAGAACTCCACATTGAAGAGCCAAATAAGGCGTATCAAGCAACCTCCAGTCACCTTCAGAGCAGGTATGTGATTTCAGGAACCTGTCAGCCCTCGGAGGGGAACTTAGTACACCAGACGACAGCTGAGTTACGCCTGGGACTCACAGAGGGACAAGACAAAGTCACTACAGTTCAGGGGAAGGTGACAGGAAAGAATGGACTGGAGACCAAGAGCCAGCCAGACTTGAATTTTCCTGGGGCTGATGACACCCTCTCTCAGTATGGTAAGGAGCAGGAAACCAGTGCTTTGAACTCCAGCTTTTACTCAGCGGCCCCTCAGGTTTCAAGAGCTGCAACTCCGGGAAAAGAGAATGGCCATATTTCCAGCTCCCCGGCACTCGGGTTGATGAATAACTCTGGGCAGCTTACTAACAAGTCCCCACTACTGGTAGCCATCACCCACCCAGCCCCAACTATTGAGCATTCCCCCACCACCAGTCCACCAGTCCCCATGGTGGAATTTGCTCAGGAAAATTTGAATGCAGGCTTTCACAGCCCAGGCCAGGATAAGGAATTGGAGAAACTGATTTCTACTGAGGAGGGACCAGTGCTCGACCAGGCCCCCCAGCAGAAAAAGGCAATCCGCAGAGCCCTATCTGAGTGTTACCACCTCTCAGTGCCCCCAGCTGTGAACCTTGCTGATAAGTACCCTGAACTGCCTGCTCGAGAGGAGCTTCCTTCAGGCCCGCTGCCTCCCACCAGTAGCCCAATGCCAAGCCCTATGCCCAGGAAACTGGGAGTGCCTGCCATGAGGCGCTCCATGACAGTGGCCGAGGACCAGTCAGCTAGCTGCAGATTGAACGCTGGGGAACTGCCCAGCCTGTCTGCTTCAGAGGTACCTACTCCTTTAACCTGTGAGGAACCAGTGGCCAAGAAGAGAGAAGAACTGGTCCACTTGAGCAACAACAGCAGCAGCTCTGGGAAGGAACTGGGCATTGCCGGGGTGTATCTCCACAGTAAGCTGGAACAGATTCCTGAAGGAAACAGCAAGGAAAAAGGACAGGAAGATACTAGAGAGACAGGAGTTGATCCATGTCTCTTCATCTGCCAGGGAGGTGAGAAACAGCCAGGAAAGAAAGAAATTGAGGTCACTGCAACCCAGAGCACTCCATCCCTGCTGTGTGAAGAGACCCCACGTGATGGTATGTTTCTAAATTTTGCCTCCACTGGGACCAGCAGACAGTGAGGAAGGAGCCAAATTGATAGATGCACCGACAGGAGCATCAGCAGCTTGTAACTCCTGGAGTCTGGGACTGCCTGGGGAAAAGCTTAATTTCCTTGTTGGAAGCTAGACAGGAGAACAAAGTGAATCTGCCTGGGTCAAGCTGAATGCCTGCCTGGGTGCTGGCTGGCTGGGTTGACGGTGGTGGGGGCAGGAGTGGTGGGCATTAAAAACTAGAGCTGCTTAACCTCATGCTGCCCTCACTGTCCCATCCCCCCATCCTTCCACCCCTCTGAGCCTGTTGGTTTGAACCAAATGATTCTTAAGCTCAGACCATCCCACTGCCGCTGATTGATTTACTTTGCTGTGATTCACAGTGGGTTTATCAACACTAACCTCTTTTAAATTGGATGGAAGCTGTTTTCTGTTCTGATTTTGAGAGCGTTTTACTTTTGCTAAAGTTGGAAAAAGAGCCTTTTATACCAGGCTGTTTAATATTCTCCCCCTGTCCTTCATGTTTGACCCTATTCGTGCTTCTAGTTTTCTCTTTTTGTGTGTGTTTTGAGGATCTGTGGGAAGAAGGAGAAGAAAGGAAATTGAGGCTAGAGAGAGACGTTCCACAGTGAACTGCTGAGTGCTGCCTGTCTCTTTGTGTCTCTTTATTGTGTCGCTTCATTGCCTTTGTTTTTCCCCCCTCCTCTCCTCCCCCTCTGCTGGCATTGTTAGTTGTCTAAAAAAAGCTTGTTTTTCTCTGGGTCCAGTTTGACCACAAAGGACCTATTTCACTAGAATGTTTGTTAATGGGGATTTGAAACACGTGTAGTCAGTTTTCCTAGGACCTATTCTTAATATTATCTTGAGTACATTTTCATGAAATGATATTTTAATTTATAATTGAGGGAGGCATGTACCAGGTTTTGTGCAGAATCTGGTCTTCTTTCCATCTTTTCATGCTTTCTGGGATCCAACTCTTTGTCAGGCTTGCACAGCAAACACTTTTACCTGAGCAGCCATCTTGGAACACCATCAGATTTTTGTTTTTATTTTAAATGGACTAGGCAAAAAAGCTTTTGTTTCCACTGTAGTCTCTTATGATTCAAGCTTATAAAAGAATCTAGGTGCCCTGGGCCTTTGCAAACTTCTAGCAGTAGCAGGACTTAGAAAGTCCTTATGGATAGGATTCTCTCATCATTCTGTTTATCTCCAAAAGCCTGTGATGGTCAAGGAGAGTTAGTGCCATGCATCCTCTAGGCAGTAGTGAGTGAAGACTTGATTTTATTTTTATTTTATTTTTTATTTATTTATTTTTTTTTTTTACTTTTAATTGTTGCTTTCTTCATCCTCCCCTCCCTCCTTTTATTTCCCTTTTTTTTGGTAGGGACGAGATACTAGGAATTAAGTCCCAGGCTCATACATACACCGATGGCTTGGTAAACTGCCACAACTCTGACTGACTCAGTGTGTGGCGCAGGACTGTGATTCTTTTCTTCCAGGCCTGGCTGGATAGTGACTTGTGAGGGTTTTGTTATTTGAGAACAGGTTCATTCTAGTTCACACTAAGAGAAGAGAAGCATTCTCAACTGACTGACAGATCCACTGACTCATTCACCTATACATTTCTGAATCCCAACACTAAGCCATATAGAGGGATTAACATGCCTCCCATTGGTTAGTCACTCTCTGGGTGCTAGAAACTGTCATCCTTAAGCAACTTAACCACCTAGTCAAGGGCTTGGTTGGGAGTGGCTAAAAGTTTTTTTGTTTTGTTTTGTTTTTTGTTGTTGTTGTTTTTTTTTTTTTTTTGAGGGAGATCCTTTGATCCTTTTTTGTTTGTTTTTTTGTTTTTCGAGACAGTTTCTCTGTATACCCTTGGCTGTCCTGGACTCACTTTGTAGACCAGGCTAGCCTCGAACTCACAGCAATCCACCTGTCTCTGCCTTCTCAAGTGCTGGGTACAGGCATGTGCCACTGAGCCCAGCTAAGCCTGGTATTTAAAAACAGGCTTGCTGACAGTTCAAAGGTAAAGACTTCCAGGTAAAGGAACTCATGTAAACAAAGGCTTGAAGCCAGTACTGGGAGATACATGCCTCTCATCTCAGCACTTGAGAGGCTGAGGCAGGAGGAGTTCTATGAGTTTGATGTCAGTCTGGGTTGCAGAGTGAGAGCCTGGCAAAGAAAGAAGCACTTGTGCCAGGCAGTGATGGTATACATGCCTCTGACCCCAGCACTTGAGGCCGCGGTAGGAAGATCTCTGAATTGGGAGTTCCAGAACACAGAGAAACCCTGTCTCAAAAACACCAGAAAGAAAAGAAAGAAAGATGCAGTGGAAAGGAGACAGCAGTTCAAAACCAAGATGGCTTTATTCATTATAAGGAGTATTTATATACAGGTCATAAAAGAATCTCATGGAAGCTAAGTCAGTGACGCATCCAGGCTGTAGCTAATGTGTGTCTCTAGGGGTTCTTTGCTGCTCTCTGTCCATATGTTTCTTTCCCTTGTGGGAATTATTTTGTTGTCATCTAGAAAAAAAAATCATAATAGGTAAAATGCCTTTTAAATGGATATCCATTCTTAACTAAGCTTCAAATGCTGTACTAAGAAATTTCTTGACTGCTTACTACTATGTTTCCTGCTAAATGAAATAGCCCAAGGTCTATATGGGGAAGACCCTTGTTCCTAGTAGGAAAGATGAACTGGAAGAGGTAAAAGAGCTGTGATTTCCAGCCTGATGATACAGGCTAAGACTGGGGTGGCAAGGCCAGCTGGGGTTATAGAAGGTTAAAGCCAGCTTGGGCAGCTTAATGATAAATGCAAAAATAACAAAAAGTACAAAGTGTAGGAGGCTTTATCTAATAACATGTACTAGAAAAGCCTCCAATATACAGCTGAGAGGAGACAGGTACTATGTAAATTAGTCCAGAAAGGACCAAAGTCTTTGTGGTTTTCCCTAGCTTGATAGCCCACTTCCACTCTCAGGAATGGCTTTTTTTTTTTTAATTACCCTTAATAAACTGCCTTTATTTCTAGCCGTTAAAGAAAAGGAAAAAGGGCAGAGGATGTATCTAGTGGTATAGAGTTTGGCTAGCATGTATGAGATCCTGGGTTCGATCTCCAGGACTTCAAAAGGAAAACAAACCAAAAAGCTTAATTATATAATTATAGACAGACTGTGGTGGGCATGTGGTAGTGCTTGCATTTAGGCCGGTGCAAGGTCAGGGTCATCCTGGTCTACATATTAAGTTCCAGGGCTATATGGAGAGACCTTGTCTCTCAAAAATAAATAGAAGGCAAAACAAAAGAATCAAAGCAAAATAGAAGCATGTTTTTGGTAAGTAGGCTTAATTTTTGTCTATTTTATTGTGGTTTCCTATATCTCTTTCTCCCTTCTCCACCCCAGGTCCTTCCAGCACCAGGTAGGAGAGAAAGAAGGTTGGTGGGGAGAGGGACACCGTTCTCTTTAGCTACTTCCTGCTGGTTAGAATTGTTGGGTTCCTTGGGGCAAGTCCAGTCTTTGTTTCAGGACATCTCAATTCTTCTCACCCAGCTGCAGTAACAACAACCAGGAGCAGCAGCCTCCTCCTCCTTCGGAGCCACCCCCCTTCCACCTCTGGCATTTATACCCTTTTAGAGTCCCCAGAATTTAAACTGTCTGCATTTAGTAAAGATCATGCCCCTCTCAGAGCCCACAGGAGACAAATTGCCTGCTGCTTTGGACAATCTAAAGTAACCCCATATCCTGCCCCTGGGATTAAAACAAAAGCATGTTTACATAACATAATGAGTTTTTAAATACACCAAAACTTCCACTTCAGTGGGGGGGGGGGCGTGGATTGCTGGGGATTTGAGTGTATTTTTCTGAGCAGGTAGTACCAATACTGAAAGGCTCATTGGAACAGCTTATGAAGGGGTTAATATAATGAATTTTTTTAGACGTTCTGTTTTATTTATTTATTTACTTGCTGATCATTTATTTTGAAACTCTGGCAACATTTGGCTCATAGTATCCAGAAGTGGGCGTACAGTGGCAGTTAATGCTTTTGTGCACAGATGCAGATGCTGTGTGCACTTACAAGCAATGAGACTTCGATGAGTGTCTGTTGTTGACTGAAAACGCAGTGCTGGTGAAAATATTTAGTGTGAGTTAAAGCCAATGGTAACAAATCTCATTTGGTGTGACCTTTCTTTAGCTTCTACAGAACAGAAATATTGCTAAACTGATACAGTTGTGGGTTTGTTTTTTTTTTTGTGTGTGTGTGTGTGTGTGTGATATTTAAAACTAAAACTATTTTTTTAAAACCGAAAACTGCATATAGCTCAAACATAGATATATACAACAGCATACATACACATAGAAAATATTCTACACAAGAGAACATATCAAGATAAGGTTATATTGAGTCATCTTTTCCTGTTCCTCCTTTATAAACACAACTATATTCCAGGCTTAGCTTCTTATAACAGAAGGTTTGTAAAGGAACCTGAAAAGTTTTGAATTTTAGAAACTATAGAACCTAAGGGAGCAGTAGGCTCCCAGTGATTTTTTTTTTTTTTTCTTCTCTGTACCTCTAGGGAGGCTTACAACCTAGAATTCCAGCAAGTAGACAATAATGATAATAATAATGAAAAGACAGTTGAGGTAAAGCCTAATTATCTTGGTTTCATTCCTTCAGGATGAGGGCAGAGCACAAATGCCTATAAATTGTCATGTGGTCTCCACATGAACACCTTGGTACCCCCTGCCACAAATGGAATATTTTTTTAAGGATAGGAAAAAGTAAGCCTAGAAAAAGCCTAGTTGTAAACCCTGTTTTTATGCCCATACCGAGCACTGAGCAGTCTGCCTGTGGTGATTGAGCTTCTGACAGACACATTGTCTCAGCTGAAGCAGCTGTTGACCTGATCCACCGACAATGGCAGCAATTGGGGGGGGGGGGGGAACGGGACATTGGGACATTCCTTGCCATCACCAAGTAAGCATTGTGGACATATATAAACTGTTTGACAGTCCTCTACCCAGAAGTGGTGGGGACCTACATAGCTTTCTTTCTAGCTCCTGCTTAGCAGCAGGTCAAAACCAAATAGAAAGAGTGTTCACTCCACACAGTCAAGAGATGCTCTCTCCTTCCCATTACTTAATTCCTACCTTGTGATACCCAATGACCCAGGGAATTGTTTTCAATTTTTTCAAGCAGTACCAACATAGATTGGAAGACCCAGCAAGGCCAGAAAGACACAGCAGGTCAGAAATTACTGCTAGGGCTGTATATGCTACATTTCACTTGAACTACAGCCAAAATGTATGTACTAAATATAATGGTGATTGCTTGCTACAGTACAATATTAGAATTTTAAAGCAGGCATCAAGAAAATTATTTTAACAAACAGTTACAAAGGAAAAAAAAAATGAGGGCCCAATGAGATATCTTAGTAGATAAAGGTACTTGCTGACAAACTGAGTTCAGTTTCTGGCACCCACATGGTGGAGAGAACCAAGGTCCAGGTCATCCTCTGACCTCCACAGGTACATGGCGGCACATGCGAGCTTGTGTACCTGCACTCCCCATATGCGACAAAAATAAAAGTCATCAGTTATTTTTAACAACCACCACATCTGTCTGTCTGTCTATCTAGTATTTATTATTTCTTTATTTGAGGTTGAACATTTGAGCAAGAGTGTGCCTCGCCATGGATTTGGTAATCAGAGGACAACTTGAAGGATTCCATTCTCTCCAGCATGTGGTTCCTGGGGATTGTATTCACGCTGTCAGGCTTAAGGGCATGTGATTTTGTCTATTAGACCATCTTGTTGGCCCCTAAATGTTTTTAAATAAAAAAGAAGGAAAAAGAAATGAAAACTTAGAAAATCTCAAGGATAAAATATGTTAATTTTAAAAATGACCAAATGTTAATCGTAGATATTAGAAAACAAAACCAAGAAATAAAAAATGAGGCCATAAAGCTGGGCGTGGTGGTGCACGCCTGTAATCCCAGGCAGAGGTAGGTGGATCCTTGTGAGTTTGAGACCAGCCTGGTCTACAAAGTGAGTCCAGATCAGCCAGGGCTCCTCAGAAAAACTCCAAATAAATAATAAAAATGAAAAAGTAAGGCCTTATATCAGCATGGCAATACATATTTGTCATCCCCGGATTCATCTTAGGGAGGTAACCTGGACTACAGAATTGAAACCTTTTCTCATTTAAAAACAAAAACAACCTAAAACAATAGAAATGGGGTAGAACCAGTGACTCAGAGATGTGGATATAGCTCAGTGGTAGAGGACTTGTCCTGGGTCCTGTTCTTTCATAGATTAGTGAATTTGGCATATGAGTAGAAATTACTTAGTTCAATCATTTGAATAATAGCAAAACCGCGAATGATTTTCAGGACAAAGTACAATAATGAAAGACCTATGCATTGCTACTATCTTGAGAGTCACTAGAGGAGAAAGAGGATGAAAGACTCAGTGGCTGTTGAAAGAAATCATAATCAAGTGTACCAAATTTGGCCAAGACAGTAGGATAAAGATTGAAGAATGAAGAAAGTAGCCAATAGTTGTGGCACATGCCTTTACTCCCAGCACTCAGCAGCAGTCAGAGGCAGATGGAACTCTGAGTTCAAGGCCAGCGAGGCCTACACAGAGAAACCCAGTCTTGGGGAAAAAACAAACAAACAAACAAACAAACAAAAAACAATCCTCCAAAATAAAAAATAAAAACAGATTTAAGGAAGTGAAGATTCTAAATGTTCCTTAAGGAAGGAAATTCTAAATGTGAAAAACTAAACTTTTTTCAAGTTAGCTTGAACTTTTACAAGAAAAAAAGATAATCTTGAAAGCAACAGAGAGGGGCTGTGCATTCTCTCTGAGAGGATGAATGGCTGTCTTTCTGACATTGCAGTTTCTGACAGGGTATTTTCTCAGGGCTGTGAACAAGAAATCAATCTAAGACGTCTTTTATGCCTGTGTTTGTATGTATGCGGCGGGTGTATAGAACACATTTGTGTGGAGGCCTGAGAACAGCCTTAGGTCTCATCCTCAGGAACACCATCTCCCTCTTTTGAAACAAAGTCTCTCCTTGCTCTGAAGCTTACCGTTTACCAGACTGCCTGGCCAGTCTCTACTTCCCTAGCACTGGGATTACAAACAGGCATTTTTTTGCCTGTGGATTTTAGGGATCAAACACAGGTCCCCATGTGCTTGCTTTACCTACTGAGCTATCTGTATCTCCAGCCCTTAGGACATTTAATTTTAAAGTTGGGGTTAGGGGCTCAGAATATAGCTCAGCGCAGTGTGTTTGCCTAGAATGTGTAAGTCATGAGTTCCACTGCAGAAAATCAAAGTGAGGATCTTAAAGTGGAAGTAAAAAGTTTAGTAGATTATTCTAAATAATTAAACTTGAATGCCAGCACTTACAGCAACTACCAAGAAGTTGTACAAAGCAATGAATTTCAAAAGGTTAATTAAGAAATTCTAAAAGATAATCAAATAGTTCGTAGAACAGCAAAATTTTCTTTCTTTCTTTCTTTCTTTCTTTCTTTCTTTCTTTCTTTCTTTCTTTCTTTCTTTCTTTCTTTCTTTCTCTCTTCCTTCCTTTTTTTTTCTTTTCTTTCTTTCTCTTGACATTTATTTATTTTTATCTCTTGGTTGTTTTTACCTGCATGTCTGTGTATCAGTGCATGCAGTGCCTGTGGATGCCTCAGAACTGGATCTATGTGCTGCAGCATGGGTGCTGGAAATCAAAACTAGGTCCCCTGGAAAAGAAGTCAGTGCTCTTAACCTTTGAGATGTCTCCAGCCCTTACTGTTCAGGTTTTGAGACAGGATCTCATCTAGCCCAGACTGGCTTTAAACTCGCTCACTATGTAGCTAAAGCTGGCTTTGAACTCTGCCTGCTTCTACATCCCCCAGGACTGGAATTATAGGCCTGTGCTACTGTCCTGGCTTACCTTTTCATAGTCTCAAAAGACATTAGCATTTCTGTGACCTATTTGCATATTTTGAGCTTTTTTTTGTGGATTGTTGACTTTACATGAGTTACTGATACCTGGGTCTGGGTGTGGTGGCACAGGCCTGTAATCACAGCATTTAGGAAATGAGGGAAGAGGATGAGGAGTTCAAGACCAGCTGATCTGTTATGCCAGAGCCAGTCTTCAAAAAAGAAAAAGAGGCCACAAGGATGTAGCTTAGTTGGTAGTATGCTCACCCAGCATCCCCAAAGCTTAGGTTTGTTCTGCATAAACTTGGCGCAACAGTACAATTCTGTAATCCCAGCACTCGGGAGGTGGATACAGGGGAATTGGAAGTCATCCTCACATATGTAGTGATTTCCAGGCCAACCTTGGCTATATGAGATTCTGTCTTAAACAAAAAACAGTAATAAAAGAGTTACTGATTTGTAGGAGTTAAGTATTTGAGATGTGGCTCAAGTATTTTGGTAGTTGCATTTTGGGATTCATGACTCTAGTACACTTTTTGTGGTTTATGGATTTTGGGCCAGTCAGAAAACCTTCGCATTAGGACTGCACATTTCATAGCATTACAGTGCTTCCAGACATATCTCCTTGACTTCTGAAGCATCTCCTGTATCGAGAACAGCTTTGCTAGCTTAGGCTGATGGCCATGGGTCTCAGCCTTTTTGGAAATCTAGGTCACTGTTAGAATTGGAGCAGCTTAATCTCACATCCTCTGTAAAGTGGTTCTTTACAGAGAAAGGAAGTAAGGGAGGTTATTGAACCATCTGGCTCTTGCCCCATCTCTCAGCAACCTTTATTCCAAGGGATAGACTATGGCAGAAGAGGTTTTTATCCCCTTTGTTTTCAGGCAGTTGGTGTTTGGGTGACAGAAGCTCTTTGTTGGTATCGAGGGGATGGGACCATTAAGGGCTGTTTTTATGTGTTTTTTTTGGGGTTTTGTTTTGTTTTTTTTTTTCCCACTGATCATCAGGGCAAAGCCTCCTTTGCTTTCAGCACAGGGATAAGTGCTCAGAGCTCCTAGAACTGTTTGAACCTAGGGAGAACGAAAGCCTTCCATCTTAGTAGCATTAGCCCGTTGCAGTGCTTCAGAATGGGGCACCAGTCATGGATCTCGCAACAGAGCCTTCTGTGTTTAAAATGGTTGTAAAACACATTTGCTTAGGATAATTCTTGTTGACTCTCTGTGGTTTAGGAATAGCCAGGCAAGAAGAAGGAAAGGCTGCTGTGGGTGTAACCGGAAATGACATCACTACCCCACCAAACAAGGAGCTCCCGCCAAGCCCAGAAAAGAAAGCAAAGGTAGGTACAAGAGTGAATGGTGGTTACACTTTACTGTAATGAAAAAAAACTCCTGCTGTTATTGCTTGAATCGTGAATACAATGTCTTTTTTTCTGAGCTGTCTTGACCTTCTTTAAATTCAGATGTTCTTAGAAACTTTATTCTAACTTTCTCATATAGCCTATCCCAAATACTAAAATCTTCTGTTTTGCAGTTTTATAGTATTTCTGTGTAAAATGTTCGATAGATATTTGTTTTCTATGTTGGAGATTAAATGTAGGACCTTGTACTTCCTCGACAACCGCTCTACCACTAGGCTTATGGCTTTTTCAGGCAGGGTTTTAATATGTTTACCATAGGCAATTTATAAATGACTTACTAACAATAAAAGGTAATTGTAGACTTATTCTGAGATCTGTTCATGAAGGGAATGAAGGCTTTCAAACAGATCATAGCTTCAGAAACTTCCTCTTGTACTTGGTAAACACAAAGGTGCCCATTTTACGGTATAGTTTTGCTGTCTTGTCAAATAGGTAAGAAAGTAGGGTGCGGTGCCTATACTGTAATCTCAGCAGTTTGGGAGCCTGAGGCTAGAGGATCGTAAGTTGTGTGCCAGCCTGCGTAGCATAGCAAGATCATATATATTTTTTAAAAACTCTAATAATGATTTAATCACTTGCTGATGGCTTTATTTTTAGAATTCTAACAACCACCAAAAGTTAATTAATGACAAAGCTATTACTAAAATTGTTTAGGAACCAAACTACTGGAGGAATGTCTGGCACTGTGATTAGGAAGCATTTTTACAGACCTGGAGATGGAGATGAGGAGTAGAATATGTACTTAGCATGTCTAAGACCTTGGGTCCAACTAAGACTAAAAAAATTATAGTTTCTTAAGCTTCATCTTGCTGTCTATCACTTTTACTATTTTTTGAGCTCAGAAGAAAGGAATGCTAATTTTCAGTTGCATTAATCCTCATTGCTTATAATTTTACTTTGAATTGTGCAATTTATACTTTTTTATTTGTTTTTATTCTTGTCTGTGTGTTTGATGTTCTTTAAAAATTAAAAATTAAAAATTAAACAACCATCATCCTAAAGCCTTTGGCCACCACTCAGCCTGCAAAGACGTCAACATCGAAAGCCAAAACACAGCCCACTTCTCTCCCTAAGCAGCCAGCTCCCACCACCTCTGGTGGGTTGAGTAAAAAACCCATGAGCCTCGCTTCAGGCTCAGTGCCAGCTGCCCCACTCAAACGCCCTGCTGCTGCCACTGCTACTGCCAGGCCTTCCACCCTACCTGCAAGAGACGTGAAACCAAAGGTAAGTAGCCATCCATATACTGTGCCAGGAAAAGAGTCCTTCTGTGAGTTTCAGGTCCATAGCCAGGCACTTGCTGCAGGTGATGAGCTGGTGGAATTGGGAAAGGGTAGGGGAAGGCCTGCGGGTGCTCTGAAAGCCAGTGTGGCTGCCCGTTGTTGAGGTCATAACATTTGAAAACCTTTTATTCTTTTTCCCTTTATCTGCGCTGACCAGAGCCATATTGCATCTGCTTCTGTTCTTCCTTTTTCTTAACTGTTCCTTACTCTTCACCTGTTTATGTACCTAATCAGTTTCCTGCGATCTACATACTAATCATATACTGTTTGGGGTAGGCCATACTTCATACTTCCATTTCAGTTATTTTTCCTTTCTTTTTAATCATCCTGCAGAATTACATTTTTCCCATACCCTAGCAACATACTGACTCTTCTAGCTAAACTTAGCAGGTTCCAGGATCATGTGACAGCTTACTTTGCTTTCAGCTTTAGGCCACTTCTCACTGGGCTCCTTGAGATGTTCATCTTTCTAGTTCACTTTCAATGCTGCACTTGTTTTCAGGACTGCTCCTAGAGGAAGGAAGGGTGCAAGCGGTGGCTGCCTTCCTTAGGCTCTTATTTGAGGGCCTTTAACTTAACCTATTGGTGTCTTTAAGTTCAGGTGGGAAATGGTTTCCATGTGATACCGTTGTTCTTTAATCGTGTACAGTAAACGTAGGGGTTGTCATCTTAAACTGAAACTCTGGCTAAGTAGGCAGATATTTGATCAAGCACTGCATGCAGGAAGCTGAGGCAGGAGGGTCATGAGCTGCAGGCTTATCTGAGCTACATAGCGTGAAGGAGTGACCAGTATTCTTGTAAATGTCCCTGTTGCTTTTCCTTCAGATAAAGACAAATGAAAATATTTTAAGAGAGTGGTTCACTGAAGTCTCATTAGGCTACTTTTGCCCTTAAAGTGGTAGATTTATAGAAGCAAATAGAGTTAGGATACCTGTTCAGAAAAGGAAGTGGGAGCTAACAGATTAACAGTGGCTAAAGGGCAGTCTGTCCCAGCAAATTCCTGATGTCTGAAAGATGTCACCCTCTTTAGTGATTTCTATCACAAGTCATTTTTATTATTTTATTATTATTGCATCTAATAGCAAGATTGTAAGACTCTGCTAGATTGCTCTGAATCACAGTCATAGTTTGGTTTGATCCTCAAAATGTTTTGTTTTGCTTTGTGACAAGGTCTCACTGTGTAGCTCTGGCAAGCCTGGAACACATTCTGTAGACAAGACTCTCCTTAAACTTAACAGAAATCTGCCTGCCTCTGCCTACTGACTACTAGGATTAAAATTATGTGTCACCATGCTCTGCTTGTTCCTCATTTTGAACTCAGGAGTTAAGAGTAGTTGCTATTCTTCCAGAGGGCCCAAGTTTGGTTTATAGCATCCACACTGGGTTTCTGCAGTCATCTGCACGTGCATAGTAGACACATGCACACACAAATAAAGGCCTCGAGATATAGCTTAGCGGTTAAGAGCACTGGTTGCTCTTCAAGAGGACCTGAGTTCAATTCCCAGCACCCACATGACAGCTCAAACTGCCTGTAACTCCCTTTCTAGGAGAGTCAACACCCTCATACAGGCACACTGTACGCAGAGGACCAATACACATAAAAATAAATCTACACGTATGTGTATACACACACAGATAATAAAACCAGAGCAAACTGAAAAGAGTGCAGATGCCTGATTCTGAACTTGAGAATCCTCGTATGCAGTAAGACTTGATTTGGTAGGATATGGTCAGAGACCAACCCAAAATTCTTTTCTGTTGTTGTAGTTTTGTTTTTCCAGACACGGTTTCTTTTTGTAGTCCTGGCTGTCTTAGAACTCACTCTGTAGACCAGGCTGTTTGTTTCTTTGATTCTGCATCGTTCCCCCCCCCCCCCGCCAACTCTAAATGTCTTAACATTACCTTAACTGACCCTCATTTGAACAGTATTCCATGCCTGATGATGGTCAGGCCTGCCCCTTCTTGTCACATTTCTGCTTTCAGTCTTCCCATCCTGTAAGTCCCTAATCCTATATCATAAAAGCTGGGCTATAGCAATGCTGTGTTCTGATCTTCTTTTTTCAGATAAAAAAATAAAATTTGTGGGGGCCAATGTTTCAAGAAGACACTTGGGTTTAGGCTCTGACTCTCATTTGACTAATAACCTCTCATCTTCAGGAGTGCTGTCCTGTCCCACAGCTCTGGTTAAATGTTACCCAAAAGAATGGCTAAATTAAGTAAACATAACTTAGCTTCTGGTTCATATGTTTATTAAATCTTATCGAGTGAAATATTTGCAGTGGATCTCAAGTACAAATAGGTTGTAGTGTGATGCACCCTTTAGGGTTATCATTTCCTTTGGATTGATGGAGATTGACTCCTTTCCAAACTTCAAAGCACAGGGCTCCTTATACCTGGCCTCTTGCACTGGAGGACTTTGTTATTTTGTTTTGGAATGTTTTGTTTGGTTTTGTTTGTGGTCTCATGCTGTGCCCAAGTCTGTTCTAGAATTCACCATGTGGCTAAATGTTTGCCTCATCTCATAACAGTCAATCCTTTTACCTCAGCCTTCCAAGTGTGCTGACGACACTACCAGCAGCTAACACCTTACCCAAGTTATCTGGAGGCTTGATATTAGAACCATATGCCGTCTTCTTAGTCACTGCAGAGTCCGTAGTGTCTCTTAGTTTGGGGTCATGTTTATAAAACCCTCTGGGGCCATCACTGACTACAACTCTTACTCCCACTTTTCCATTTCCAGCCAATTACAGAGGCTAAGATTCCTGAAAAGCGGACATCGCCATCCAAGCTTGCATCTGCCCCAGCCCTCAGGCCTGGACCCAAAACCACCCCAACTGCCTCAAAAGCCACTTCTCCCTCAGCTCTTGTTTCCACTGGGCCAAGCAGCAGAAGTCCTGCCACGCCCCAGCCTAAGAGGCCTAGCAGTGAGTATGAGGAAGTCTTCCTTCCCATCTGAGCCAGTGGGGAGCTTCTGATTGCAACTGCTGAGAGTGTAGCGACTTCTTCATACAGCCCTCAGTGTTGGGCCTTAACAAGCCCTCATCTCTAAGTGAGCTTATTAGCAGCTGCATGTACTCAGAAAAATCTTGAGCAAAGGTGACTTGTGAATTCTTAGATGATTTAGTTACTCCTTAGTGACTCCACAGATGCCAGCACTTTGTGTTTGTATTTGTGGGTCCAGCTCCATGGTAAAATACTTGGAATGTGTGCGAGGCCTAGGTTCACTCTCCATTGAGCAAAAAAAGAAACAGGCAATTTAATTCCAATTTAATAGGCATATTCAATAAGCTACTTCTATGGCCATGCATAAGTCATCACTGGGACTGATGGTGCCGGCCTTGTGTGCTGTGCGCACAGTCTTCGTGTGGCTGTTTAATCTTGTACTGTGTCCCAGAAATAAGCACTGTCACCAGCTCAACATGGATGTTCTGTAATGGTCAGATGAGCGATGAATCTCAGCTGATCTCTTGTTAAATATACTAATTTGTTTGTGCAGCTACTAAAACTGAGGGGAAACCTGCTGATGTCAAAAGGATGACTGCTAAGTCTGCACCAGGTAATCCATAATACACCTAACTTGAAGCCGAATGCGCCTTCCCCAGCTCTACCCCTTCATGAACTCCTGCTACTTCTCATTTTTTTGCAGCTGACCTGAGTCGCTCAAAGACCACCTCTACCAGTTCTGTGAAGAGAAACTCCACTCCCACTGGGTCAGCACCCCCAGCAGGGATGACTTCCACTCGAGCCAAGCCCACGCCCGCACCTTCCCGGCCTTCTGTGGCTCTCTCTGTGGACAAGAAGCCCACCTTGGCTAAACCTAGCTGCTCAGCTCCCAGGCTGAGCCGCCTGACCACTACTGCTTCTGCCCCTGACCTGAAGAGCGTTCGCTCCAAGGTTGGCTCTACAGAAAACATCAAGCACCAGCCTGGAGGAGGCCGGGTAAGTCTAGGGCTTGGGGATCTTAGCATGCTGCCTTCTGCTGCTTCTCTGCCACATTCAGTCACCAAAGGTGTTTCCTAGGACACTGTGTTTAGCACCAGGAAATTCTAATTTGAGCTCTTGGCACCACAATATCAGGGTGGCGTAGCATGAGTTCTATCTTTTCTCTTCCTATGAGGAGCTCCTGTTCAGTGTGTTAGGATTTACGTTTATATTTCTCTTTGGGAAAGAAAGAGTAGAAAGAGTTTTCCTTATTATAAAAATTCTAGAAAGCTGGACACGTCGTTCCTGCCTTTAATGGGAGTACTAGGATGACAGAACAGCAGAATCACTATGGCTGGGCACAGGGGTTAGGGAGCATGGAGAGAAAACTTCAGAAACTATAAGAGGCCTTGGACATGAACCCAATTATTGTTGGTTATTGTTGATTCTTAGACACACTTATTCCTTTGTCCCATGATGTCGGAGGTCTATGTCCAATGAGAACTGGGTGCTCTCTGGTGTCCCAGAGGAGCTGTGCTACGAAATGAACCACATACTCTGGCTTTTCTAAACCACAGTGCTTCACAATTAAGAAGGTTGTGAAGCCAGGTTGAGTGGCACAACTTTAATTCCAGCAGAGGGAGGCAGAGGCAGGGGGTTCTGAGTTCGAGTTTCATGACTACAGAGAGAGACTCAGTCTTCTTTTCTTTTTTGGGGGGTGGGTGGGGGACAACGACAACAACAACAACAAAGAGTGTCCTAGGGCCAGCACTTACCACCAGACCTGACCACGTGAATTTGATCCACAGAAACCTGAGATGGAAGGGGAAAATTGACTCCTACGAGTTCTCTTCTGACCTCCACATATGTGCTGTGGCACAAGCGTCCATGTGCATGCTTTCACATACACAGTAACTTTTCTAAGACTCCTCCTTAGAATGGATCACAGATTTATGTATTAAGTGTTAGCAGCTATTACCCGCGTTGTGGAAAAATTGGTAGCAAAGTTCACCTGAGATTCCTCATCCCTGGAGTAGTTACAGCCTCCCTTACATCCTCTGCTAGCACTTGAACTCTTCTGACAGTGTCTGGAGTAGGATACTTAAATTGCATTAACCCAAAACTCTTAAAATTGAGTTAGGCCTGGAGTGATGACAGTAGTTAAGAACTCAGGCTTATATTTAGTTCCTAGAATCCACACAGTGGCTCACAACCATTTGTATGTAACTCCAGTACCAGGGAAGCCAGTGCCCTCTTGTGGTCTCAGTGAGCACCAGGCATACACATGTTAATGTGTATGCAAAATACTCATACACAATAAAAAAATTTTTAAAGTATTTTAAAGAAATTGAATAGGCATAACAATGCAGCAGAATTATGGTTCATGTGGAAGACATTGATAACAGACTGGGATCATTCTGGAATAAGGGCCTCAGAGTTGCTTTTGGTAAACAGTGGTGGCTGTGGCACAACCCAGCCCAGTGTCTGGGCTGAGCCAAAAATGACCCTTGTCACCATCTTTGCTCTTAAGTTTTTTATGCTACAAAAATGTGAGGTTTTAAATAACTTGGGCTAGTGATTGGGTTGTTGTCTATTGTAGTACCTGGCGAATGTGATGCTTACCCTCACTGGTGACTGAGCATGTGCTTGGACACAGAAAAGCATTAGAGCCAAGAGGGCACTGACATTTAAAGTGACAGTCTCACCCCTGCTCACAAAGAATCCACTGATTTGATCTTCTCAGCCTTTGAACTCATTCTCCATAATTGCATGATCTCTTCTTTGTTTCAGCTTTGGCCTGTAGTTCCTCTTCCTTGTGCCTCTTGCTCAGGAATCTCTGGATCTCGTCTGGGAGTGTGTTGTCTTAGGGGCAAGGGGGACCTGCTTTTTTCTGCCTGGCATCCTGACCTTGCTTTTTTCTTCTCCCACTTTCTTCCTTCCTTGGCATCTGGGTCTCATCTTGGTTTGAAACTTGCCCCTCCCCCCTTTATCTCCATCCAGGCCAAAGTAGAGAAAAAAACAGAGGCAGCTGCCACAGCTGGAAAACCTGAACCTAATGCAGTCACTAAAGCAGCCGGCTCCATTGCGAGTGCACAGAAACTGCCTGCTGGGAAAGTGAGTTTTGTTTAGGCTAACCTCTCTGAGGTAAAATGGGTCATCATTCTTTCTAGCCTGAGTCATTTTCCCTTCTATTCTACTTTGTTCCTGTTCTCACCTAGTTCCTACTTCTTCCTGTGTTCCTTCCTCTAGTTAATGACTCAGCCATTGGATAATTTTTTATATCAACCCTGAAAACTAGCCAAGTTGTGAGATCATACCCCATTGGGGACTTGACAATCACCTCCTTGACATTTGAAACTCATCTAAGATACATACAAATCCATCAAAGCCAGGTTCTTCCTCAGAAGCCAGGGCAGTGACAGTACCCGAACGCTGCTGCCCCGTCCTCTGACCATAAAGCTTCTGCTGGGTCTGCAGACAGAGACACCTGTTAAAGATGTGAAAAAGCTAAGAAATGAGAAGAGCATGCTAATGTGTCCCTGTTCCTCAGGATGGTTTCTGTGTTCTACAGGCAGCACAGCATGTTTCATTTCCAAAGATCCTCTTTTTCTGAGGGGAAGGAAGGAAGGAAGGAAGGAAGGAAGGAAGGAAGGAAGGAAGGAAGGAAGGAAGG
>NW_026586383.1:282469-315956 GCF_907164565.1 Psammomys obesus
AGGAAGGAAGGAAGGAAGGAAGGAAGGAAGGAAGGAAGGAAGGAAGGGCCTTTCTTCTTGAGAGCTGAGGAACTCTGTGTGTTACTCAGCTCCAGGGCTAAGGGGTTGCAGCGCAGCCTGGCTGTGCCTTCCTTAATTGCACATCACTGTAGCACCATTTCGGTGGCTCTTTTTGTCCGTGCATCTCATCAACACAGAATTATACTTCTAGAGGATTCGAAGGATTATAAAACCAGATATGCTGGCTATAAACCTAGCAGTGCTATGGGTGAGGCAGGAGGACCAGGAGTATGCTTGGGGTACATAGCAAGTTCCAGGCTGGCCTTACCTACTTCAGACAAACAAACAAACAAACAAACAAACAAACAAAAATGAAGTCAGTCCTCATCTGTCAGTGTTTCCAAAACAGATGGCTGAGATGTCTGAGCTGCTAAGGCTATGGCCTGTGCTCTCCCTGGTGTCCGGTTCAGGATTCTGTGACCATTTGCCTTCTTCAATGAACAATGTGTCTTCCTTCCTGTTAACAGATCTGTGCTGTTAGCCAGCTGCCTAACAATTCTTAGAGCAGCCTTTGTTTCCGGGAGTAAGTCTGGTTGCAACAGTTCCAGGCCCCAGATGGGAACTGGCTTAGAGCATCAGTATCTATCCTTACTGAAAAATACAAGAGCCCTTGTGTCCAGCTTTCAGAGAAAGGTCTCACTCAACAAGAAGGTGGGGCCATATTTCTGTGGGCTTCAGGGTCCTGTTGCTGTGTGAGTCTTTAGAGACCCCAGGAGCAGTGAGGATATCCTCATAGCACTGTGCAGCATGCTTTTGTCTCGTGTTGTTTGCTCACTCCCTTTCTTGCTTTCACATTCCTTTCCTGTTTTTCAACCCCTATTCTAATGAACAGAAGTTTAAGGACACTCACATTTGGACTCTCTGCCTGCTCTGTGTCAGTTCTAACTAGCCCTCTCCCTCTGTGTTGGTTTTTTCCCCCTTTTTGTTTTCTAACATTCCAGGTCCAGATAGTCTCCAAAAAAGTGAGCTACAGCCATATTCAATCCAAGTGTGGTTCCAAGGACAATATTAAGCATGTCCCTGGAGGTGGCAATGTAAGTATAAGCTCTGGCCAGTTGGCTAATGAGGCGTAGTCCCTGTGGGAAACTTGGGTGGGGGAGGGGGAAGGGGAAAGATGGGAAGAAGACACCGAGAACCTTCCCTCATGTGACAGGATCACGGTGGCCTGGGTTGGGCCCTTGCCAAGAAGCGGTCCTGACAAGTAAACAAGCTGGAGGCCCATATATATTTTTATGGGTGTCCTGATGATTCCCTAAGACACAGCTAGTGATACTTCGGTGGCCTCACCTCACTGCCGTGTCAGAGGCTTTGTATTATTCTCTAGCGCCATTTGCTGGGGACGCACAGACTTGACTGTGCGCCTGGGCAAACCCCTGCCCTGAGACAGGTGCCCGTATCCTCCCAAGGCCTGTGCTTGAATCCTTTGTCATTGTAAAATTACTGTTAACCAGAGTTCATCCTACCATTCCTGCTTCTATCTGTATTCTCCCTTTGTGTTCTCTTTTCTTTCTTCTTTCCTTCCTTCAGTCTTCTCCTTTTAGTCCCTTTTGTCTGTTCCACCTAAACATCCTTGTTATCACATTGCTGTTCTGTGTTAGCTCTTTGTGTGTGTTGGGGTGCCGGTGATTGATTACAGCTTACAGGGAGATTCTGGTTTGGGGAAAATGGCACCAGAAGTCGTCATTTAGAGGCTGTTTCCCACTGACAGGGCGTAGGCAGATTGGAGTCTGCAGAGCACTACCTTGGGCACATACTGGGCCACCTACATATGGCCCCTGCTCTCGACTCCCTTTCAAAAGACACTGCCCATGTTGTTTGTTTGTTTGGGGTTTTTTTTTGTTTTGTTTTGTTTTTTTGTTTTTTTTTTTCAATATACTTTGCTCCTCTTTGCCATCCTGAACACTCTGTACCACTGTTCTCTATGCTCAGACCATTCTGTCCCGGGTCTGCAAACACCCTCTGCAGTTTCATTTTCAGGAATCCAGCCAAGAATATTCCTTCCTACAGTTAAACCTCATAGTGTAACCAGGAAGCATGTTCTTCCTGGTTAAAACTCACTATGGTTCTACTTCTGTTTTGTTTTGAGACAAGATTTCTCTATGTAGTCTTGACTGTTCTGGAACTTACTCTATAGACCAGACTGACCTGGAACTCAGAGCTCTGCCTGCCTCTGCCTTCCTGAGTGCTGGGACTAAAGGTGTGTGCCACGACACCCACCCCAACATGAGATTTTATGGAAGTTTGGACTCTGTTTCATCCTTGTAAGGTGGAGAATAAGTGCTCAGATCTGTGGGCTGCTCACAGCGTGTATTGGTGCATGTAGGATGGCACAGATCAGCTATACCCTGTGCAATGCAGAGGTAGAGCAGAGTAGAGTGGCCTGTGATTGCTTGTATATTGAGGTGTTCCTTCAAGAGATAGATAGGAGTTTAATGTGATGGCACACTCCTTTAATCCCAGCACTTGAGTTTGAGTCCAGCCTGGTCTACATACTGAGTGCCAGGACAGCCAGGACTATATAGAAAGACCCTGTCTCAAATAATAAATTAATAAAATCAACCAAGCAGAAAAGATAAATGTGTGTTTTTGCCGGCTGTCAGGCTTCACTGTGGAGAGGAGCACCCAGTGAAGGAAGCACAGGTCTTAGACCATAAAAGAAAGTGAAGAAACTGACTACAGATGCTTCCAGCTGCCAAGCAGGGAGCCCTGTTAAGCCGGTAGACTAAGAATACCTTGAAATTTAATAGATGGGTACATCTGTTAGTATTGACTGTAAAGGGTCTGTTTCCTTTAATCTTAAGGTCCTTTTGTACTCTACAAGTAACTCTCCTTTGCTTTAAGTTACTGTTTTTTGTTGGCCTTCATGGGGTGGGGGGCTGAATAAACTGCATGTCTGCTGACTCCTGCCGTAGTGCATGTACAGAGTTCAGAAACAGCCTTGATCCAGCTCCTGCACTGTGTTTATTGTTATCTGCTTCATATCCCGGACAGATTGGGGAGCTCCTGGAGACTCTTGTCTCTTACTCCTTTCTCACTGTGTGAGCTGTGATATTACAGGTGTTGTGTATGAATCTAGGTTTTTATGTGGCATCTGAAGATTTGAACTAGGTCCTCACATTGTATGGCAAGCACTTTTATCCATGGAGCTATCTTTCTAGTCCATAAACAGGAGTTAATTTTGCCTGTTTCATTTAGGGTTTTTTTTTTTGTCTATAGTTTTCTCTAAATTGGTTAGGTTTGCATTTTGCTTGCGCAGCATCCTCTCCATCAGGTAGCAGTGGTGTCTGCGCCGTCAGGGGACTACAGGATTCCAGCCTGGGCTGGAATACAATGTCTTAATCAGAACTTTCCCTCATTAGCTTTTCTGTCTTTGAAGATTAGCTAGGAGATAAAGAAAGGGGGTAACTTCACATTTTGGAAGGAGCCCAGTCCCAGACTGACAGAGTGGCCTCTAGTTTTCCAAGGAGATCTCAGGGATGGAGAGTCACCTCTGCTTCAGTATATACTAGTGGACTGATTCATGGAACAGCCAGGGTTTTGGCTGGGGACGTGCACTTTCCGAGATTCCCAGGACTAAGTGTACCGTGAAACAGGATAGTTGTCTTAGACCACATGTTCAAGACCAGTTATGTGTGGCTTTCAAACAACAAAAAAGACAAAACATTAAGTCTTGGATGGCTTGGAATTCGTGGAGCTAGAGCTGCCTCTGCTTCATTGAGTGCTGGGATTAAAGGCATATGCCATGATAGCCTGCATGGTATACATGATCTTGTCAGCAGTTCAGTCTGTTGATTATCTTTTAAACAGACATAGTATCTGTAAATGAAAGCCTATGGGAAGCCTGAAGAAAGCCAATTGTGCACGGTCAGAGCAGACTCCCAAGCACAGGCTTAGGGATACACAGGACTGTGCCTGCAGCACTCCTCTTGGCTGCTTGAAAGGAGGTAGCTAGAGTTCATGGTGAAGTGTATATCTTCCGTGGCTAAAAAGCACATCTAATTTCAGCATCTGGAGGCTAAGGCCCACATCAGCAAAGATGACCTTGTCTCAAAACAAAGCAGAGTATATGTTGCTAGCTGAGGATACTGCTGTTTTATTGCGGTTCTTGTTTGTTTGTAAAAAATGTACCGAGTGGGGCTGGAGTGGCTCAGTGGTTATTCAGTTCTCAGTACCCACGTGACCACTCACACCCGAATGTATCTGACTCCTCCAGCCTCTGTGGGCACCATATATGCAAGTGTTGCATATTTACACGTGGGCAAAATACTCACACGCTTCCAATAGAGCCACATTTAACACAAGGTGTTCCAAGATTTAAATTGATAACTTTATTCTGCATTTAAAAGATCATTCTTTTGCAGTGATAGAAAATAGCCTAAATGCTGAATAGTAGCTGTGGTGTTGATGTTTGCAGCATAGATCATTTTTTGTGGTCCTTTTGTGCATTCTGTTTTGCTGGGAGACGGGTTGTGTCATGAAGCCCATAGGAGTCTATAGCCTTACAGTTGGCCTGGGGACATGCTCTGGAAGGAAATTCAGTAAGTTTTAGTCTAGGGTTTTCTGGGCAAGGAGTTTGATAGGTAAGGTTTTGAGATGGAACCAGATGGGCATTTTAGGAGAGCCTTGATTTTGGTGTTGTACCCTGCACAGTAGAGCAGTTCCAGAGGTGGGGTCAAAGGTAAAGAGAAGGCCATAGTAGATCATGGGCTCCTAAGTACTTTAAGAGGTGGCCTTGACCTTGAACAGACTGAGAAAGGGCATAACTAAGGGAGCTGGTGAAGGTGAGGTGGGCTCATCCATGACTCGTGCCTTTTCTCTGAGTATATTTGCTTTCCGTTCTTCTGCTTAGGTTCAGATTCAGAACAAGAAAGTGGACATGTCCAAGGTCTCCTCCAAGTGTGGGTCCAAAGCTAACATCAAGCACAAGCCTGGTGAGTGACTGCCTGTGCCTAAGACTCCCTCGGCAGGTAGACCTTCAAGGGTCATCTGGGTGGCCTTCCCGCTGGGAAGTTTGCATGACTTCAAAACGAGGAGCCTGTTCTGGAGAGGTAGCACAGCATTACAGTGAGCGCTACATGGATCCCTGGAACCCTCATAAATGTCACTGGGCCTGGCAGCCAACATGTGCTTCCAGTGCTTGGAAGTAGAGACAGGGTGCCCAGAGCAAGCTGCCTAACTCCACAAGCCAAGGCGAGTTCTGGCTTCAGTTGAGAGACTGCAAGGAAGTCTAACATTTAACCTTAGGCATCCATAAACATGTGAGCCCCCACACGTGCACATACATGCATTCATGTACTCCACACACACATGAAAAAGAAAGAATTACTTCTGAATTGACCTCATACCCGGGGTGCCTGGTAGAAACAGCACAGCTTTCCGTTCCTGCCAGAGATAGCAGCTGGGTGCTACTTTCTATTGAAGGAGGAACAGTTTGTTAAGGCCATTGTCACAGCTGTCCCTTGGTGATATTTACATCCTGTCCCTGGCAATACTGCATGTGATGTGCCTGGCACTGTTGGCCTGGGCTAGCCTCCCGCTTTAGCATTCTGGGAGCTGGTGCTGACGGAGTGGTGGTTCAGACTCCTCAGATCCAGTAACAGATGAAGCCCCAAGCAGAGGTCCTGAATGCCAGTCTTGACAGGAGAGGGGAGGGCATTTGGAATGCCGGCTGCCCCTGAGGACCTGGTAGCAGTGCCCATGGCATTTCCGTCTGGCAGCAGCATTGTTGACAGTGTCCTACAGAGGCTTCTGAGGGCAGCCTGGGGTCTTGCTATGGTTCAGGCACTGGTTCCTGGTCCACAGATAAGGGGTTGTGAGGTCTTGCTCCAGAAGCTGGCACACAGCTGGCACAAAAAATTTCCTTCTTCTCAGCGGATTCCAGTCAAGGTTGTTTATTTTGCTTTCTTGCTTTTGGTGTGTGTGTGTGTGTGTGTGTGTGTGTTTTTAATTTGTTTTATTTTTGGCAGTGTCTCACAGTGTAGCTCAGCTAACATGGAATTCACTGTAGCCTAGGATGGTTTTGACCTTGTAGCGGTCCTCCTACTCACCCTTCCAATTATTGGGATTGTGTACTCTTTCGTGAGGGACCAAACGCTGCTATCCTTAACTAATTATTTATTCTACTGCCCTTTTATCTGGAAAATCCATGTATGTGAAATGGCTTTTGCCTAATGGCGCTGAGTGAAAGGATTGCTTTTGCCCGAGCTAGCTCTATAGTGGGGAAGAAACCTTTGAGTTTGTCAGCTATCTGATGGTGTGGTTTTATCTACTTCATTTGGGTTCTTATGCCTCTACTTCCCTTCCAAACCCCCAACACTAGATAGGAAAGAAAGAAGGTTAGAGGGGAAAGGGGATGTAGACTTAGTTCCTTGGGGCAAGTCCAATTTTCCTAGTCAGGGTATTCAGCAGTCCAGCAAACAGCAAATGCAGCAGCAGGGAGAGCACCCCCGTCCGTTGGCTCTGACACTTATACTCTTCAGAGTCGTCAGAAGTAAACTGTCTCCAGCTGGCAAAGACCACACTCTCCTCAGGGCCTGAGACAATCATAGTTTACAGTCCCACATCCCATACCTGGGTGAAAACAAAAACATGTTTTTATAACATAACTGAGTTTTTAAAGACACCGACACTTCCACTACAGGTCATTGTGGGCTGAGGACAGATGGGAAGGGACAGACAGATGAGTTTCCAGCCCGGTCTACTCTTCTTCCTGAGCCCGAGTCTATCAGGGTCCTCTCGTTCTTGTTCTTGTGTGCAGTTCCTTCACTTTCACCCCAGAGAGCTTTTTCTCAACTCATACTTCTGAGTCTACTTGCTCTATTTCACTATTCCTCCTTTTCATTCTGTGGCCTAGGCAGTCAATATCTATATCCTGTCCCTGTCATTCACCAAGCATCAACCTGAACAAATGAAGAGTCATGGCCCTGGCTGATGTGGCCCTTATGAGAATCAGTGAGACCTGGAGAGTCCGGAGCTAGCATCAGGCTGGGCCTGCAGTGGCTTGAGGACAGTTTTCCTTTCCTGGGAGGAGTGCCACTGCCTCTTTTGTCCTTACAACCGCCCTGGAGATGGACATTTTCTTGTTTCTAGAAGGGACACAGAGCCATCCATGGTCAGGCTCAGGTTCCTGTCTAGGCTCCTGGCTTTGCTTACAGGTATAATCTGGCACCCTCAGTGACCAGTTCTTTTGTTGTTCCAGGTGGAGGAGATGTCAAGATTGAAAGTCAGAAGTTGAACTTCAAGGAGAAGGCCCAGGCCAAAGTGGGGTCCCTCGATAACGTGGGCCACCTGCCTGCAGGAGGTGCCGTGAAGGTAGTGAGCAAGTCTCCAGGATATAGCTGGAGTGGTGTGGCGACCTTAAGGCTGGGATGGAGCTTAGCAGGACTGTCACCGCCCCTCGGTTTCGGGAGTCACATGTTCAGTTACGCCATTGCTGTCTCCATTTCACCGTTAGTGAGGCAGAGGAGGTGAAGAGCCAGAAGCTGCCTCTCAGCTGGTGGCAGTGTCTATTCCCAAGAGCTATGGCCTGCCTCATTGGACTCTTCCCAGCCATTTTCTGAGGGAATTTTGGGTGGGACACAAATGACAAGGCAATCTGGGGTTCTTCACATGGTTCTATTGACTATTACTTTTCAACTCTCAGAGACAGGGCTGCTGGAGGTACCCAGACGCTGGAAAAGCATTAGAGCGGAGGCAGACTTCTTCCATGTCTGACACTGGCTGGGCCTCTCTCCTCTTTCCTCCCTCTCCTCTTTCCTCTCACCTCTTTTCACAGTGCTGTGAGACTCTTTGTTTTGCCAAGATCCCATCTATCCTTCATTCCGTGTCATGGGCAGGTGGGGAGACCCATTCGGGTTGTAGCGTACAGGCTCCTAAGTACAAGGCTGCAGCTCTGGTATTCAGGGGAAATGGGCAGGGAGCAGGGACCAAGCCATGTGTATGCCCCTTCCCTCGATGCCTGCTCACCCAGCGCTGGCCATTCTGTAGCTATCTTATCCAGTTTTCTGGTTCCAGCCCTGGTTCCACCTCAGTGAACATTTCAGGGGGGTAAGGGGGATGAGGGGGACTTTGCTCTTAAGTTTTGACCCTCTGGGACTTGAGAGGATGCCATCCTTCAGTCTGTCTAAGTGAGCCATTTGGTCACTTGTTTATGGCCGCAACATTAAGTCACTGCAGCCCAGGCTTTCTGTGTCAAGTTTTGTATTACTTCCTTTTTTCACCTTACCCCCTATATATCCCTTGTCTGTCTCCACTGTCCCCTGGTATGCTTTCTGGGACATGCGTGGTCTATCTCACTAAAAGCGCCCACTCTTCTTCTGTTTTATGCTTGACCCATGCTGTATATATCCAGTGTTGTCCTCCACAAGCCCCTGAAACGCTTCTGGAACACACCTCTTTGAATACCTTTTTCTGCTTCCTCTGTGTCCATGGATGCTAGGACAATGCCCAGCATAAAAAGTGCTCTGTCGTGAGGGGATCTTACCACACAGAGAAGCAGGCAGGGTGCTGCCTACTTAGTTACCAAGGGCCCTCTCTAAGTACTGGGCCAACCCTGCTTCCCAGCTAGGCATAAACCACTGATGTGTGCTCTTCAGGGTTACTGCTGTCTGTTGTTGTTAGAGCCATTTTTTTATTTGGTATCAACTTTAGAGTCACAAAGTTCCATAAAGAGACTCCCAAGAGGGCATTAGCTCAGCCAGCTCCAGGCTGGAGAGTTAGTGTTGGAGAAATTAGAGGTGGACATCTGTGTAGAGCTGGTGGTTGCCGGGGTGTGTGGGCCAGGAAGTCTATGTATGAAATCACCACCATCACCCCATCTCATTCCCTCCCCAACTGACCCATCACTGTCTCCCCACTGTTTCATTGTAGACTGAGGGCGGTGGCAGTGAGGCCCCTCCGTGTCCAGGCCCCCCCGCTGGGGAGGAGCCAGCCATCCCTGAGGCTGCGCCTGACGCTGGTGCCCCTACTTCAGCCAGTGGCCTCAGTGGCCACACCACCCTGTCAGGGGGTGGTGACCAAAGGGAGCCCCAGACTTTGGACAGCCAGATCCAGGAGACAAGTAAGTGGCTGGGCTCGGTCTAAGGGCCAGCCAGGGGCCCTGTCACTGGCTGAAAATTGAAACTCCTTTGTTTTATGACTGGAGTGTGACCTAAATTTTAACAAAGTAACCTTTTATCTTCCAGGCATCTAATGATGACATTCTGGTCTCGTCTTCCATCTCCCCTGTGTTCCCTCTCTTGTCTCCCCCTCCCCCATGTTGCCCTCTCCCATCCCTCCTCACGTGTCACTGCAGATTGAGACCTACAGGCTGACGTTCCGGGCAAATGCCAGGGCTCGCACCGACCATGGGGCCGACATTGTCTCCCGGCCTCCCCACTTCCCTGGTGGCCCAAGTTGGGGGCCCCGGCCCCTGGGCTCCTATTCCCGGGCTGTCTACTAGACTTGTAAGCCCTTGGGCGCCGGGCAGCCCCTTTAGGCCTTCTTCCCGCTCGCCTCGCTCGCTCAAGGCAGCCGCAGCAGCTCCGCTGCCTTCACACCTCCTTCTGGACCCACCTCTGCACCACTGCTCCGTAGATAATGTGGGAGGGGTGGGAGTCTAAGGGGATCTCTGTGGGATCTAGGGGCAGGGAGCTGGATTCTAGCCTCCACGGTTTGGTTTTTTTGGACCAAACTGGAAAGAAACTGACAAAACACTCCCTCTCTTCCCTGGTTCAGCCTGGAGGGACTAGCAGAGGTGAACTCCAGGTGGTGACCAGCACTGACCGAATCCCCTGGAGCCTAACAAACCACTGCCTCTCCTTGATGACACAGTGCAGGCCACCGTGCAGGTGGCACCAGGCCCTTCTGCTGCCCCCGCCTCAAGTTAGCTAGGGGTCAGTACTTGCCCCACTGCTTACTCTACCTGATTAGCTGCTGTCTCACTTTTTCTTTTGTGTTATTCTTTTTCCCCCCTCCTAATAACCTATGAACTGGTGGTGTAGTTTGCAGGTTGAAGCCATGTCTAAATGAGAGTTCTCAGTAGGTAGTGGAGGAAGCGGGGAAGGAGATCCTGAGTCTCCACTGAGGAGGCTTGCAGGCATTAGGGGCTGCCCTACTCCGGGCAGTTTGGGACCCTGTGGGAAGGGAAGTAAGAAGTGGGGCTACTGCCAAGTGAACAGTGGGACAGCTAGGGTGGGTCAGTGGGACTGGCTGTGTTGGTATTGTGTGTATGCTGCTTTTCTAACCAAGAGGCTGGTTTTGGTCGTCGATGTGTGATACAAAAAACCAGGGCTGGAGAAATAGAAGTGGAGGTCAAAATCCCTGGCCTGCACCTGTAGGACATGGTACTTGAACCCTCATGACTGGGGGAGCCTGAGATGTCCAGAACGTATGTTGAACAGTGGGGAATCAGGTGTGGAAATTTGAAACTAAGATGCATGAGACTGGGGCCATCCCACTTTTCTTCCGGTATGACTGGAAAGAAAGAGCAGGAGAGGCCAGCCATGGTGATGCAGCCATCCCAGCATGGTCTGTTTATGGGTGGGATGGCTGCAGTGTTGAGAAAATCCCAGGAATTGTATCAACACAAGATTCTTATTGCACTTGTATTTTTTTTTTGTATTAAAGTTTGCATGGTTTCTAATAAAGGGTTCAAACCTAAGTTTGTAGTGAAGTGGCCTGGGAGTGTTTCAGGGCTCCTCTGGGGGGGGGGGGTGTCTTCTGCTGGGCAGATTTGCCTCTCAGGAGGCTGACCCACACCTGACCCCCTGTTCCCTCCCCGACACAGCCTCCACCTCTGCTTCAGTGTAGCTTGAGCAGGAAAAGGTCTTCACTATCTCTGTGCCAAGGGAGGGCATCCCTGGGCTGAAGGTCCTCTCCGTTTCTGAGGCAGCAGTCTCTTTTCAGAAAATCTCGATACCTAATCCCTGGCTCTTTGCACACACACAAGAATTGCTGTGGCCTCTAGAAAAAGGACTGCCTGAGCCATCTGTAGAACTCTTCTTGGAGCCTTCATTGTATTTTGCACCAAGAAGGGGCAAGATGGAGCTGGGATGGATGCAGCGGTCCGGGACCAGGGTGGTGATGGCTAAGGGCATAAAGGTACTTGCTACCCTCCTTGATGTTGATCCTGGGGCCTTGAGGATGCTGAGATTGACGAGAAACAGGTCCACCTGCCAAGAGAAAGGAAGGTGGCCCAAGCTCTCTAGGCAGGTCCCTGGACGGGTCCCACCAGCCCGAGAGAAGCAGAGAAGGCTGGTCTAGTAGACTGGGACCACAGGCCGTACAATGTGTAGACTTTGAAACGTTTGGGATAAGATCTTTCTGTACTTTCCAGTTTGCTCATGGCTTAGCCATTACCTGTGTCTGTAGTCGTTGTACTGATTTAACCAATAAAGCTGCCTGACATCCCGCTATGTAGGCTGAGTTGCTTCTGTCAAATGTGGTCCCCATACCTAGACCCCTTGTACCCAGTAGCGCACATTGGCTTGATGCCTTCAGCCCCTCCCTTACCTGTGAGAAATGCCCAGTGTCCCTGGCAGGACTCACATGGATCCTTGTTACATGTAACAGGCCCTGTGCTGTGGGCTGGCCAAACAATGTGTTGACAAATCTGGTGGCTTATTCATGGGACTTGGGCCACAACAGTGAAGCATCTGTCCATTCCCCCTGATTTGGGGCCAAGAACCCAGATCCCCGAGAGGAGCCCTTGGGGAGGACATCGGCACTCACAAGGGATAAATATAACTTTATTTTAAATAAACATTTGCACTCTGTACACAGCCCCAGCGAAGAGGGGCTCAGTCATCGGCTGTCTTGCGCACGTCAAAGCTGCCACAAGGTCCTCGCAGCAGCTCTGCCAGCAGTGCAAGCAGCTGCCCGTGTTCCTGCTGCACGCTTAGTGGAAGTGCAGCTAGCTCACTGCGGAGGCTCCGCTCTACCATTCGGCCTAGGGCTCGCCGCAGCTCCCTTAGCAACCGTACAGTTCGTGAGTCCCCTTCCAGCCGCAGCAGGTCACTGTCACTCAGGGAGATGGTGGCCCGGCGCCCATCATCTGGAAAGAGCAAGGACGGACGGGGCAGTATATGTTGGGCCAGGCCTCTTGGGGGGTCACGAGTAGCCCTTGGGGGGGCGGAGTGAGCGGTACCCACCTCGGATGTGGACGTCCCCATCTGTTAAGAGCAACACAGCTAGTGGGTGCACCTGGGAGGAGTCTCGAACAAACACGCTACCGTTGGACTTGACAGCCATGAAATATGTCAGCCATCGGCTCCGTAACCGGGTAGCCTCCCTAGGGAACAAGGTGCTGTGTGAAGCTACACCTCTGGCATTCTCTGGGGCCCTTTGTAGCTAACCCTGACTGCCACCCACCTGTTAATGGTCGACTTGTGCAGCAAGATGTTGCCAGATTTGGTCCTGTAAGTGACACTGTTGGGCTTGAACTTGCCCTGCCGAGTGACCTTGCCTTGCCTCACCTAAAGGGACAGGGGAAAAGATGAGCAAAGAGCTAAGGGTAGAGACAGGTGGGGACCTGGTGAGCTCCCAGGCCTAGAGGAAGCACCTGGATGAGGTTGGGGTAGAGGCCAGCCATCAGCACACCCTTCACCAGCTCCTCTTCCTCGCTGTACTCATTGCACTGAGCAGAGGGCAGCGTGCAGTCAGAAGGCTTTCCCACTAGGAAAGCCTCATAAATATTCTCTGAGAACTGCTTGATGAGCCCTAGGGAGGCAAAGCATAGTGTGAACAGACCCTGCCTCAGATGGGAGCTCTGTGGGCAGGAGGTGCTCAGGACACACTCTTGGGGGTCAGGCTGACCGTGGATGAAGCGCAAGCTGGGGGCGTACAGAAGGTTTTCTTCCAGGTAGTTCTCCCGGGAGGTGCGGTCCTGCCAGCGCAGCACCTCCTCCCAGCCAGCCACAGCCCGAACGAAGGCCAAATGGTCACTGCCACTGTCATGGCTCAGCAAAGCTTTCACCTGGGAGAGAAGAATGCACAGGGGTCAGGAGGGTGACTGGAGTCCACCTCAGGACAATGGGTGAGGTACGAATAGACAAAGAGCAAGAGAGCTACAGGAAGCACTGGGTCTAACCTTGTCCACCTCTGCCCGATTCTGCAAACTGCTGCTGAAGGGGTCCCGGGTAAGGCAGGAAACAACCACCAGCAGTGGGTGCAGGCAGCGGAAGATGGCAGCCAACACTATGGCCTTGGCCAGTCGGGGGTCAGTAGAGATGTGGGCCAGGCGCTGCCCCAAGGTGGTCAGGTATTCCCGCTGGTCCAGCACCCCTGCAACAGCTCAGCTGTCAGTCCCACCCATGAGCCATCCCACAGCCCGACCACTCCCAGCCTTCATTCACCAATCTCCTGGAGCAGTATCACGGCCTCATCCACTGCCTTGATATTCGGACTGTCCACAGCCTTGGAGAGGAACTCCACTGCCTAAAGCAACAAGAGCCACGCCCCATGAGCCGGTGTCCCACCCGCCTTGTCCAGGAGCCAGCCCTCCCAGCCCTGCCTCTGCCGCACCGTCTTCTCAGGCATGTGGATCTTGGCTTGCAGCACCAGGTTCTCGAGAGGCGTACGCAGGATCTCTGGCACTTGGAAAGGAACCATTTTCTCCAGCCTGCTCCTCGGGAACAAGTGGTAGGCAAAACCTGACTGGCAGCGGCCTGCCCTGCCCCGGCGCTGAATCACATTTGCTCTCGATACCCACACGGTCTCCAGGCAGGATACCTGGGGGAAGGCAGGAAACCTACACATTCTACAGGCCTTATCTACCCTTCTCCAGTCACCCTCGTCACCCCTCACCAGGGACATTTCTCCTAAGTTTGGCCTTCACACAGAAAGGATGTCGACAACAGATCGGGACTAGGGGCAACCTCAGAACTGGAGTCAGTTCCCCAATGGGCCCAAGAGAGGCGCCACCTTGGTCTTGAGGTCATAGCGTTCCTCCTTGTGCAGACCGCTGTCTACGACGTGCACGATGTCGTTAACTGTGATGGAAGTCTCGGCAATGTTGGTGGCCAGCACAATCTTGCGCACACCAAGTGGAGGCTGCTGGAATATGGCCTTCTGGTCCATCATGGGGATATTGGAGTGCACTGGTGAGCAGCAGATGCAGAAGAGTTTCAGGCACTATTCCAGCCACAAGAGTCTCCTACTGAGCTGAGGGCGGGCAAGAATGCAAATCCCCCACCTGTCCCTGATGAAAACTGAAGCCCTTTGGTGAACTAGACCTCTGGTGAGAAATGGTCAACTAAAAGTGAGAAACCCGGGTCACCTGAGTCTAAGTCACTCCCTCGCACAGAGAGCAGGACTGATCAGGATGCACACCCAGACTCTCACCTGGCAGGATGAGGTACTTGTTCTCATGCATGCCCAGGGCCTCCTGGAGCCGTTGCTGCACTCCTTTGATCTCTTGCCAACCAGGCAGAAAGCACAGGATCCCACCTGTAAAGGGGCCTGCAGCCATGAGCTGTTTGGTCCAGCTAGTGGGGAAAGGGGGTAGCTTAGAATCGGGAGAAGCACCCACCTGGTTCCCCACGGGCATCGATGTGCAGAACCAGTTCAGTCACAAGGTCCAAGTCAAGTGCACACTCATCTTCAGACTGGGGTGGGGAAGAAAGGCCAGTCACTGTTATGCGGCAGGGGTCGCACATAGAACACAGGGAGGGTGAGCTACTTGGTATGTGAACTCTAGCCCTCACATACTTGTAACACACAGAGGCAGGATCATGCCGCAGTTTTTATCAAGGAGACGGTCTTGGGAAGATAACGCACCCTATCTACCATGGAGGACAGGGAAGAGAGAATTCAGAGGAAAGCTCGGGGACCCTGGGGCATGTATGGGGGTATCCCTCACCTCGTGGTGCCGATGCCGATGTGGGTACTGGTGTTTGCCCAGCTTGGCCAGGATGTCCTCCAGGTAGTGTTCCTTGACAGGGTACATGAAGCCAGGCACCTTGATGACAGGGCAGCCCCCAAAGTAGCGGGAGAAGCGCTCATTATCTCCTGTAGCACTCATGAGCACCAGCCGCAGGGAGGGGTTGAGCCGCTGCAGGCCCTTGAGCAGAATCAGCAGGAAGTCTGTGTTCACATCCCGCTCATGGACCTCGTCGACAATGACGTGGCTCACACCTTCCAGGCTAGGGTTGCTCTGCAGCTTCCGAAGCAGGATTCCCACAGTGCAGAAGAGCAGCGCCCCGCCTCGGGCTGGGGGCTTGCTTTCCAAACGCACCTGAAAGCCCACGTTCCGGCGCAAGGAGGGACCCAGTTCATGGCTAACCCGCTGCGCCACAGACACAGCTGAGATACGGCGAGGTTGCGTGATGATCACGTTGCAGCGGGCACCTCGGCCCTCAGTTACATAGCGCTCCAATAGCAGCTGAGGGATACGTGTGGTTTTCCCACAGCCTGTGTCCCCAGAGATGACCACCACTGGGTGCTGTTCAATGGCATTGAGGATAGTGTCCCGATGAGGGTCCACAGGTAGCTGGGGGGCCTCCTGCCAAACCGGCCCTCTCCTCCGCCACAGCTCTAGCAGGCTCTGGCTGAGACGCAACTCCTCGGCTTCCGACAGGGGCATGTATGGCTTGCCTGTGATAGGGTCACTCAAGGGCCCTGAGTCCTTGCCTAAGGGCAAGATGTCATCATTCTGCAGCCGAAGTTCTGGGGAAATCCATGAACTGTCCACCGGGTACTAGAGGACGAGGAAGCAAGCAAAATGATAGAAGTGCCTGTCTTCCTCCATGCAGTCAGCCCCTCCAAAGGATTCACCTGGGTGGGATGTTTAGGGCCCAAACCACAGAGCGGAGAACTTGGTTGGGTTGTGACTGCCCTGACACCCTTGTAGGCATAACTAAGGGGACTTAGGGCAGGGGGCTCCGAGCTCCCTGCTCAGAGGGAGAAATGGATCTTATGCCTGTTGCAGGCAGAAGCAGCCTTCAGTCTGGAGAGGGAGACAATGGGATGGAAGGCAGGACTCTTACATGACTCAGGAAGGCCTCTATCTTGCGAAGGATGGGCTCGGGCACCTGGATGGTACATGGCCGGCGCTGGGTCTCACCCAACTCACGCAAGGAGGCCAGGTTGTACATGGCATGGGTAAGCGGCTCGTTGTTCCTGTCCACCAGGCCCAGGCTCTGTAGAAGGACATGTATGGCTCAGTCTATGGTCCTAGACCAGGCAGGCTTGGAACTGAGGGATGTGGTAAGCCATCATCTTTGGTTTTAGTGAGGAAAGGAGAAATGTAGAACCAAGACAATGTTAACCTCCACAAACCTGTAGTTTAAAAAGCCAACTAGTTAAAATTGATTTAGGAATTAAACTTTATCAGGCATAGTGCTACTACCAATAACGCCAGCGCTGAAAAAGTAGAGGTAAGAGGCATGGCATAAATTCCAGGCCAGCCTGGGCTACACAGTATAACTCTTACAAGTTTAAAAAAAATTCTTTAACAACTAAATGTTGCCTAGACATGGTGGCCCCAAACAGATTTCTCTGGTGTAGCCACATCCCTTCAGCATCCCAGAAGACCAATCTCATTCCCACAACTCCCAATACACCTGAGAAAGTGAGGCAGGCCCTTAAGGTCCACACTCCACAAGGCTCTCCCTGTGCGGACTCACCATGGCTTCCCCACCCAAATCCTGCTAGCAGGTCATGCTGCTGTTTCTGGCCAGTGCCGTCTATGAGGCCATCATACGGAAGTGCATGGAATGTCCTGGAAATGTCTGAACATGGTAAAATAGGCCCTTTAAAGGAAAATACCCGCCTGCACCTTGTTTTGTTTTGTTTTTTTGTGACAGTGTTTCTCTCTGTATCCCTGGCTATCCTGGAAACTAACTCTGTAGAGCAGGCTGGCCTCGAACTCAGACGTCTACCAGTCTCTGCCTCCCAAGTGCTGGGATTAAAGGTGTGTGCCACCACGGTCCAGTCAGGTTTCTTTGTTTTGTTTTTTAATTTATTAAATGTAGCCTTGCTCCAGGCAGTGGTGTCTCATACCTTTAATCCCAGCACTTGGAAGGCAGAGGCAGGCAGACGTCTGTGAGTTCAAGGCCAGCCTGCGCTACAGAGTAAATTCCAGGACAGTTAAACTGAGAAATCCTATCTCAAAATAAAATAAAAAGATAAAATATAGTCTTGCTATGAGCCCAGATCAGCCCTGCCTTGTCTCCCAAGTACTAGGATAATGTATGCAGCTCCACCAAGTCATGGACTCCTCATTCTCCAAGCTGACAAGTGTACCTTTCACCATCAGAGGGATCTAAGACATGGCTCCAAAACCAACTTCACAAAGGGACATCCGAGTGCTCAGCAGAGCAGCTCATGTCACACTCTGCAGCCTAAAACTGAAGCTCTATCATGCTTCAGATGAACTTGCTTCTCTTGTTAATCAGCACAATGCTAATTCTAAAGATGTGGCACCAGACAATGCCAGAGCTCTTTCAAGGGAACTGTCATAGTGGTAACAGTGGCCACCGAGCGTGTATTCAATCCCCAACACTGAGAAGGAAAAAGAAGAAAAGTTCGCCAGGCTTAGTGGCAGCTGCTGATAATCCTACCATTCAGAATGCTGAGAGAGGACTGAGTTGTAAGTCAACCAGAGCTACAGGGCAGGTGCCAGGCCAAGCTGAGTTCTAGTGCAGCCCCGGCTCAAAAGAAACTGGGTAGGGGCACGCCGGGATGCAGTTAAGCTGTTTGGTTGGTCAGCTGCCTAATATTGCCTAAAGCTCTGGCTTTGGTCCCCACATTTAATGGTGGCACAGGCACCTGTGCCTGTGAACACAGAAAAACCAGAACTCAGGGTTATCCTCGGCTGTGTAACAAGTACCAGAGCAGCCTGGGACACACCAGACCCTGCCTCAAATTAAAAAAAAAAAAAGAGGGTGTGCCTGCCACCAAGTCTGATGACTTGACTTTGATCCCGAGGATCCATATGCTAAAAGAACTTACCCTGTAGAGTAAATGTTTCTAAAACATGGGGGTGGGAGGGGGAGACACAACCTGCCAGCCATAGGCCACACTGCCATCACCTTAAAGTCACTTTGTTCTTCAACTTTCATTCTAGATGCACATCAGATTATTCTCTTGGCCACCAAGGTTAGATGGATCTCATCTAACCTCCTAACCCACGCTGTTTCTTAGCTGTCTGCCTGTGAGCTAGCACTCTGGTTTCACCGAGGCTCCAGCCAAGTGCTGAGCTCATAAAGTCCCTGCACAGAGGCTCTGCGGAAGCAGACATGGGAACAGCAGTGACAGACACAGGCAAAGATGGGCGACCAGATCTTTTCCTACCTGAGTACAAACAGCCCAAGGCCTGGTGTGAGTTTAATTTCCTAGAAAAGTGGACTCATCTATCAAAGGGACTTACCTTCAATTTCTTGCAAGCCAATGCTGCTGCCTTATTCTCAGCCTCAGCTTTGCGGCGCCCTTTGGCAACAAAGGTCATGGGACAGGGCCAGAGCAGAGTAAGCGTAGCCAGCTTGGTCTTGGTACCCACAGTATGGAACTGCATGAGGTTCTACAGGGAAGGGAAGGGAAGGGAAGGGAAGTTACAAAAGGTGGGTTGTCTAAGCACCTCATCCTAGAGATGAAGCTCACCATAATCTCTACAGCCAACAGCCACACCAGACTGGGTACAACCAGGCATGGTTCTGTATTGTGACTTTCCTTTTCACTCTGCTTTATGCCCTTCATCCATCAATGACCCTAGTTCTGAGCTTGCTTCTCAATTTCTGTAGTAGAAGATGGCATTCATGCAAAGCCACTATCTGTCTTCCTAACCTAACATGTGATTGGTACTTTCAGGAAAGTCTGGAGCTGAAGCTGTTAGCATGACCCAAAATCTAGGCACTTCCTGACAAGAGGCTTTATATCTCTGCTTTGGTGCTCTTCTGAGACCCCTGCTGTGACATCAATGAAGACACAATACACACTTCAGGCACTCTGTTCCTACTCTTTGGCACCCCTAACCCACTTCTAGTTAGCAGTCCCCAGCCTATACCCTGTATGGCTTTCCCTCTGTTCCTGATGGTTCATCCTTCCCCTCCATCAAGGATCCTATATCCTTCTAGCTGGCCTAGGTAGGAGCCGAGACAGGCACCCCCAGCCCTGCCCCACACCTGAGGCTGGCTTCCTGCCTAGCCCTGGGAGAGCCAGGCACAAGAAAGGGGGCTGCTCAAGCATGCACTTCTGGGACAGCCAACTCACCTTAGCTGTGGAGGAGGATGTTGCAATCTGAATCACTTTGGCCAGAAGGTTCTTGGGAAGTGGAAACTGGGTCAGAGCTCTAATAGCACTGTCATCATCTGTCATTTCAAAGGAGCCCCCCCTACGAGGACAAAGAGTTGCGGTAAAGAATCTGTGTCTTCCTAGGCAAGTTTCTCTAGGACTCAAGGCTGGGCCACAGCGCTGGTGTAACATGCAGGCAGGAGGCAGGAGATGGTGTGGCCAGGGTCCACTGCCTCTGGAGTCACATTACAGAGGCCGCACGCCCACGCTTCCCCAGAGAGAAGCCGGCAGAGGGACAAGGCGAACAAAGTGACTGCTGAGCATGAACTGGAAAGAAAAGGCCACGGTACTGCCTGCAGGAGCCCAGCCACAGGCCAACTCGGTAGTGGACTATCCCATCCCATCCCCCAATATAGGGGAGACACTGAGCAACAGGGTATAATGACTGAAGCGTTAGGCAGAGCCCTCCCACATGTGAAGGCTCAGAGAATACTGATCCCATGACAGGATGTAACCAGGTCCCCACATCTCTCTGTCACAGCAGTACCTTGAGTCCCTGAGTGGGTTGTGGGAATCTTGCTGGGTCATGGACAGAAACTCTGTCACATCAATGGTCCCCTCTTCTAGCTCTTCTTCCTCATCTTCCTCTTCCTCTCGGCCTAAGGATCGGGATAGGCCTCCAGGACCCCCTGGCCGAATGTTCTCGGGATTCAGCTGCCGCCAGGAAGTTGGAGGCATGGTGGGTTCTGGGCGCCACCAGCTGTCAGCTGGAGACCCAAAACGATCAGCTAGTACTCGGTATTTGGCTGCATCAAACAGTTCATTCCGTGGACCAAGCAGACCCCAGCCCTGTCAAATAGAGAAAACTGAGGATCATAACATCACCATACCTCAGCCTGCCTGTATTCTTCTATACACACTTCAGCCCTGGCCAGAAATGTAAATACAAAAAAACATTTTAATCCAGGCATGATGCTGTACTCCTATTAGCCCAGCAAAATGGAAGCTGAGCGAGAAGGATCTTGCAATCTAGTTCAGTTTTACTTACACAGTGAGACCATCCCAAAAACCATAACACCAGAAGGAAAGGGAGGGAAGGACAGAAGGAAGAAAGAGAAGGAAAAAAGGAAGAAGACTTTTAAAATGTCTAGATTTGCTAGATATGATGGTAAACGCTAGGTCTCCCAGACCAAGGCAGGAGGATCACTTAAAGCTGAAAACAATCTGAGCTGTTGGACTTGGTCTCAATAAACAAAAGTGAGAAATGAAAATAAGTTAGAGGCTCGAGAGTATAGTCTGACTAGTTTTCCAAGATGTCCTGAATTCAATTTCCCAACAATCACATGGTGGCTCACAACCATCTACACCGGGATCTGATGCCCTCTTCTGGCATGCAGGTGTACATGCAGATAGAGCAGTCATATACATAAAATAAAAAATTAAAAAAGAAAAAGTTAGAGCCGGGCCTTGGAGGTGCATGACTTTAATCCCAGAACTTGGAAGCAGAGGCAAGCAGATTTCTGAGTTCGAGGCCAGCCTGGTCTACAGGAGTTCCAGGACAGCCAGAACTACACACAGAGAAACCTTGTCTCAAAAACAAACAAAAAAACTCAAAACAGTGCTGGAGAGATGGTTCAGCGGTTAAGGACATTTATTATTTTTCCCGAGGTCCTGAGTTCAGCTGCTGGCACCCACGTATGGTGGTTCACCACCTCCTTTAACTTCAGCTCCATGGATGTAAGTACTCTTCTGGCCCCAGGGGTACTTGGGCACCTGGAGCATACATGCAAGCATGCACACACACAAACAGTCAAAAACAGAGAAGAGACTGAAGAAATGAGGCCACTGCTATCTGTGCATAGTAGTGCATTAGTGTGAGGCCAGCACTGGGAGGATAAAGCAGAATGATGGCCCTGAGTTCAAGGCTAGCCTAGACTATACAGTTGAGACCATGGAAAAACAGGGAACCAGAGCTGGGTGGTGGTGGTACACACCTTCAATCTCAGTGCACGCACACATCCCTGAGTTTGATGCCAGCCTGATTTACAGAGCTAGTTCCAGGATAGCTAGAGCTACACAGAGAAACCCTTTCTTTAAAAAAAAAAAAAAAAAAAAATCAACCAAACAAAAAACGGAGCCGGAGGAGCAGAATGTACAGCACATAGCGATCTGCAAAGCTTCAGTAATAGGGCAGTCAGCAAATGAAGAGCTCCTAATATCAACTCGACAGCACTTCCAACAAAAGAACCCTATTAAAATATACTACAACATCTAAAATGTTTTTAAAACCATCTGTAAAACAAATATTCAATATGGATACAAAAGCCAACTAAGCTGCACTGGGCTTACTCTAGGAGCCAGCCAACAAAGAGATCAAAGAGTAGGCCGAAGAGCTAGCTCCGCCTGAAAGAGCACCTACTGCTATTGCAGAGGGCCGTGCTTCGTCTGGGCACCTCACAACAGCTCAAGGTCTGATGCTCACTTCTGTCCTCTCAGGTACTGTATCCACCTGAACACACTGATTCTCACACACACATCCAGCAGCTTAAATGTAAGAGTAAGGCACGGGAACAATGGCTCAGTGCTTAAGAGCACTGGCTACTCTTCTAGAGGACCTGAATTCAATTTCCAGCACCCATATGACCGCAGTCCCAAGGGATCTGACACCCTATTCTGGCCTCTGTAGGCACTGTACAGACATATATACAGGTAAAACACCCATACAAACATACACACAAACAAATTAATTTGAAAATCTTCAAAAAAAGAAAAAAAAAATCAAAGCACTACAAAGACAGTCAATGGTAGAAACCCTCGCCCCGTGTGTGGCCCAGGTTCAATCCTCAACATCGTACAAAAACCAAATTAAAAAAAAAAAAATCAAGAAAAAAAAATGCCATTTTTAACAGTATCAAAAACAATAAAAAACTTGGATTAAGATGTTTATCCTAGGGGCTGGAGAGATGGCTCAGTGGTTAAGAGCACTATCTGCCCTTCCTAAAGACCTGGGTTCAATTCCCAGCACCCACATGGCAGCTCACAACTGTCCCTTACTCCATTTTCAAGGGATTTGCCACCTTCACGCTAATGCACATAAAATAAAATTAAATTAAATTAAAAAAAAAAAAAAGGTGTTTATCCTAAGCTGGGCACGGGTGATGCACACTTTTAAGCCCAGCACTCAGAAAACAGAGACAGGTGGACTGCTGTGAGTTAGAGGCCAGCCCGATCTATAAAGTGAGTTCCAGGTCTGTTAGGGCTACAGGAAGACACCCTGTCTCAGAAACAAAACAAAACAAAAAATCCAAACACAAACAAAAAAACCTAACAAAAACAAAAACTTGTACATTGAAGACAATAAAATATTGAAAAACAATAGTAAAAATATCAAAACTGAAATGAAAAATGTCAAACACAAAAATTCTAAAACTTACCAAAAAACAAAAAACCACAAATGCTCCCAACAATCAAAATAACCTTAACGATGTGAAGAAATCCCACTTCCTAATCTTAAACTACAAAGTTATAATAATGAAAAGAACACAGTGGGTAGAGCGTCCGTCTGTAATCTGTTTGCCCTTTCTGACCTTCAAGGGCATGAATGCACCCAGGCCAGCAACACACACAAAATCAGCATCTTTAAAAGAACAGTAGTGGCGGCACACACCTGTAATGCTAACATTCAAGTAGACAGCCAGCCTGCTCTACAACAGTGAGTTCCAGGCCAGCCAGGCTACACAATGAGACCACATCTCAGACTGGAAAACAAAACAAAACAAAATAAAACTTTTTTTTTTTTAATTTTACAGTAAGACAAGGGCTGGGGAGTTAGATAGATTAGTCAGTAAAGTGCTTGTCACACAAGCATGAAGACCTGAATCCAATCCCCAACTTGATACAAAGCACGGGGGGGGACACACTCTTAAGTCCAGGGCTGGAGAAGCACGCAGTTGGATAATGGACATGAAATTCAGCCAACCAGCCAGGTCACAGAGAAACCCTGTCTCAAAACAACAATGTAGGCAGGCCAGGTGTGGAGAGGCATAACTTTAGTTCAAGTATTCAAAAAGCAAAGGCAAATGTACCTCAGTGACTCCCAGGCTAGCTTACATAGGTCATTCTAAGCCAGCCAAATTTCACAGTGAGACCTTGTCTCACACAAGCACCCAAATAAACAGAAAAACAATGTAAATAACTCTGGGGGAATGACGCCCGTAATGGGCCTCTGTCTACACACAGGCACATGTATCTCTCTCTCTCTCTCTCTCTCTCTCTCTCACACACACACACACACACACACACACACACACACACACACACACACACACGGAAATAGGAAGGGCTCAGTACAGGTGAATGGGTGAATGACTGAACACTTATCAACATCTACCAAGATGTCCCTGGAACCAAAACTACTGCAAGAGAGAGAAGGGGCTACGTGTCTCCCGGGCCTGAAGGCCTCAAGGAAGGAGGCTCACCTTGAAGAGCTGGCAGGCTGCTGCTGCAGCCTGCCGCTCAGCATCAATCTTCTTGCTGCCATAGCCTTCTACCTCCACACTCTTGGGCCACTTTATGTGCAGGGTGACTTTCTGGGAAAGTGAAAAGAGAATAAAGAAGTGGGAATGGTAGCCCACACAGTAATCCTAACATTGCAGAGGTAGAAGCAGGAGCATCAAGTTACAAAGTAAATTCCATGACAGGTTGGGATATGTAAGACCCTGTATCAAGAATAAACAAGCTGGTGTGATGCCATAGGCCTTTAATCTCGGCACTCTGGAGGCAGACCCAGGTGATCTCATGAGTTCAAGGCCAGCCTGGTCTACACAGTAAGTTCCTGGACAGTCAGGGCTACAGAGAAAAATCCTCAAAGCAACCAACCAACCAAAAAACTAAAAATAAAAAACCTTCACTTAGATGGTTTGCTTGAATGCTTCTGTAGGATCTAGGCTCTATGACACTCTTAGAGCAGGGAGTCCTCACCATCCCCTCTCCCCTCTATTCCTTGTTACAAGAGGGACCAAAGCCAGGGAGCACTCTTAGGCAAGATGAGCACTCCTTACCCTACCTGCTGGTTTGTGTCCTCTAAACAAAGCATGTGGACTTTTGGTAATTCTTCACATCGAATTATATTGTGAGAGTCTCGGCTGACTGTCCATTCACACTAGGAAAATCCATTCTACCTGGGCACAGTGACACACATCTATATGCCCCCTCTCCGTTCATGTGTGTAGCATGTCTTCAGTATCTGGGAAGCAGGAAGACCAGCAATCCAAGGCCGGCTCCTGTTACACAGCAAGTTCTAAACCAACCTAGGTTACATAAGACCCTATCTCAAAACAAAACAACAAAAATCAAACAAACAGGGCCGAATGTCTTTAATCCCAGCACTCAGGAGGCAGAGGCAGGTAGATCTTTGAGTTTGAGACTGAGTTCCAGGACAGGGAGGGCTGCACAGAGAAACCCTGTCTGGAAAAAAAGAAAAACGTGAGAGAGAAAAAAGTACAGCCAGACTCCTTTGAGTCAAACTAGCATTTCACTTAGCCATCAGCAGGATTACCTTTTTCTTCGGTCCATTCGTGTGCACATAGACTAGCTTGTCTTTTGCATGTGAGATGCCAAGGGCTCTTCCAATCACACTGTTGAGAAGGTTTTTGGGCTGTGGAAATTCTTTTAATAGGTCCCTAGAAGCTAAGAAAATAAGAAAGAAATAATTACAATTTTTTTTCTTTTGAAACTCCATAAGGGGTGTGTGTGTGCGTGTGTGTGTGTGTGTTTATATCAAAATCAATAATCCGGGCTAAAGATGTTTGCACAGGACCCCAAAGCACTCAATGGAGTTAGGAGTCCTTAGAAAAGGGCTTGATGGTCAATAAATCCACTGAGTCTGATGTCTGAAAGAGGGGGCTCAAAAAGCAAACAGAACAAAAACATCTTCTATGCATGCACAGGAAAGATGAAGACCCTCCTAAAGCAGCCCACACAGAAGGACAGGCAGATACAGGTCAAGACAAGATCCAGATTCTGAAGATGTCTGCACACTCAACTGACCCCCTCTGCACAAGTCCTCTCCAAAGCCCACAGAAAGCCTCACAGCCAAGACCCGAGAACGGTCCTTCCCTATCTTCCATAAGGGGGAAAGGCTGAATCAGATACTAGGAGGACCATCTCTTTCCCTTCACTTATTCTCTGTATTAACCTCAAAACACAAATGGCTGAGATTTCCCAGCACCCACATGGTGGCTCATAACTATTTATAGTGAGATCTGGTGCCTTCTTCTGGTGTGCAGGTGTACATGCAGACAGAACATTGCTTACATAATAAACAAACCTTTGTGGGGCACAGTGGCACATGCCTGTAATCCCAGCATGTGGGGAGGCAGAGGCAGGTAGATCTCTAAGTTTGAGGCCAGTCTGATCTACATAGTCCAGGGCAACCAATCATATACAGAGAACCCTGTCTCAAAAAAAAAAAAAAAAAACAAAAACAAACAAATAAACAAACAAGCAAATATTCATTGCTAGACAGGTGTTGAAAGCTTTTAATCCCAGCACTCGGGAGGCAGAGAACAGCAGATCTCTTTTGAGTTTCAGGCCAGCCAGGGCTATAATGAGACCTTGTCTCAGAAAAAAACAAACAAACTTGCTATTACTGTACGTGTACACAATGCGAGGTCAGAGGACAACACTGGCAAGCCTATACTTTCCCTCCACTGTGATCAGGGGATGGTACTTGAGTTTATCTATCAGACTTGTACAGCAAAAGCCCTTGTACCAGCTGAGGCATCTTACTTGAAAACATTCCTCCAAAATTTCTGATGTAATCTTGTTATCTACTTTGGGATATTTACCTGGGGCAGACTCTTGTGTCAACTAGCACAATAGGAGGGTCCTGCCTGGACCAAACTCCTAAATGCTGTACTATAAATCATGTAAGAATCAAGCAGTTTATAAACTGGTAGACGTAGCCTCAAGGAGAGCTGATCCCATCTTGCGCCGATACCTTAAGTAACCCACTAGACCTACAGATGTGCACAGACACAATCCCCAGATCTTTAAGAAGGGTAAAGGCCAGCTAGCTCACTCCACCTATCTTAATGGCCAGGATGTCCTCACCAGTTTCATTCTCTGCACTAGTCATGAAACGTAAGGCCACAGTCTACCAAAGACGACACTCGGTCTCTATTTGAAATTCTGAAATTCCAGGTGTATCTGGGGCTAAGTCCTACTGTGATGACAGAGCTAATCCCCAATGCCACCCAACCTGGCAGAAGTAGGATATTTACGTGTTTGCCCACACAGCCACAAGCATGAGTGCTGGGTTCTAGGTGGACATAAGCCGCATCAGGATTTCTAACAGCAAGACAGAGGCCCACAATTGTAACAAGTTAAAAGCTACTTTCAAAAATAGAGCCCTGACCTACCAGACCAGCAGCTGTCCCGCGCCCCTCAGTTGTCTTCCCTATTCAAGAACCTCGTAGCCCAATCTCTGCTACACGGCCCTCACCGTTCACCATGCTTCCGTCGCCCTCCCCAGGCTCGCTAAGGGCAACCTCTGATTCGACCTCGGCAGCTTCCTGAGTGCCATCCGGGTGGACGATGCTTGATGAGAAGCCGCGCGAGCGTCCTTGTCGCCCGGCAGCGCGGGGATCCGGAGGCCGCAGGCGCGGGGAGACGCCAGCAGCCAGCGCCATGAAACGCCTGGCAGCCGCCATCGCGATCCCACCAGTCCCTGCGGCTCCAGACCGCGACCGCACCTCCGACTCCAGCAGAGACCAGCGGGAGTACCGTACGCCCTCTGCTGGCCCGGGGGACTCAGGGCCGACCTGAGAGCAAGGAGCTAGGATGTCTGCTGGCCAGCATGCTGGGCATCTGGATCTCAAGCAGGAAAGGGAATGGGATGATTTTAGAAAAATAGGTATTTGTTCAACGTCCATTCAAAGAAATGAGCCAAGTCCCTCCAGGTCCTACACACGGCAAATTCCTTACAGGCTGCTTTGTAACGCCTGGCCTCAGTGCTAAGCAAGGCACCCAACTCCTAGAGATAAACCTGGCGAAAACTCTCTAATGGGGAAGACCTCTGGAACATAAACGGACTTAACCCCCTGGACTGGAGTCAAGAGTGAAAGCACCTACATTGGGGCACAGTACCAAGGAGTGAGCTAAGAGTCCACTCCTGGGCCTGGACAGAGTGCTCAGCAGTTAAAAGAACTGGCTGCTCTTTCAGAGAACCTGGGTTCAATTTCCAGGACCCACACGGCAGCTCACAACTGTCTGTAGCTCCGTTACGGAGGATCTGACACCCTCACACAGACACACATGCAGGCAAAACACCAATGCACACAAAATAAAAATCATTAAGAAAAAGAAAACAAGGTAGGTATTGTGGCTTAGGCCTATAATCCCAGCACTTAAGAGCCTGAGGCAGGAGGACTGGAGAGTATAAGGCCAGCCTAGGATTCAAAATAAGAACCTGTTTCTAAAACTAAAAAAAAATCCTGGTTGTATAAGTCAGTGATAGTGGCTGCAGGAGGACACAGGCTTAGTTGTTCACAACCCATAGGAAGGTGGAAGAAGATAACTGAATCAACAAAGCTGACCTTTGACCTCTACCCCAGATACATTATATACACACTTACACACAGTAACAATGAATAAAATCTAAAAAGAAAAGCTCATGCCAGATGGTGGTGGTAGCACATGCCTTTAATCCCAGCATTTAGGAGGCAGAGGTAAGTAAATCTCCAAATTCAAGGTCAGGCTGGTCTGCAGAGTGAGTTCCAGGACAGCCAAGGCTACACAGAGAAACCCTGTCTCAGAAAACAAAACAAAACACACACACACACACACAAAAACAAAAATTGGATCATAACAAGCATATGGGAAAATAATAAAAATAAGATATATTGAGTTTTAAGAGCTGAAGTCATCCTGAGCAAATATTTTACTCCGTAAACACCAGTGACTCTTGTATAGTCAAGGCAGCTGTTTAGACCAGCTTTTGGAAGGCTTCCATTTCTATGATCTCCTCCAAGCATTCAGAGTAGGAATTGGCAAACCATAGACCACAGACCAAATCCAGTCCACTGCTGTTGCTGTAAGGTTGTAGTTGTTAGTGTTTGAAACATAATCTCATTTGCTCCAGTCTTGCCTTTCTCCTTAACCTAAAATGATCTTGAACTAATGATCCTACTGAGAGCAAGGAGTACAGGACTGTGCCACCACGCCTGATTTATTCAGTGCTGGGGGTTGAGTTCAAGCTAGGAAAATAATTTTGCCAGCTAAAGTGCAGCTGTCTCCAGCCCTCTAAGAAGTTTTACTGGAGCACCGCTTTATTCATGTGCTTATATAATATCAATTACTACTTTCCTGCTGTCACGCAGAGTTAACTGCAACAGAAAACCATGACAGGAAAAGCTGAACAATAGCTGGGCATAGTGGCTCATGATTAATGGCAGCACTCAGGAGGCAGAAGCAGGCAAATCTCTGAGTTCCAGGACATCCTGGTCTACATGCAAAGCTACAGAATAAGATCCTGTCTTTAAAAAAAAAAAAAGATATAAAAAGGTTTACTAACTCAGAGATAGATATTTCTTTGAAATTATTTTTTTATTTTATTTTTAATGTGTATGCATGTTCGTGGTTCTCTCCTTCCAACGGATTCCAGGGATTAAACTCAGGTCATCAGGATAGCATGTCAATAACTGTTACACGCTGAGCCATCTCGCCAGCTCTCAGAGATATTTCTGTCCACTTCTGGATCAGGCAGGACATCTCCACTAAATGGAATCAAGGTGCAAAGGATCTGAGTCTGCAGGTGAATGTTTAGTAGCTTAACCTTTGCTTATGTTTTGATTCAGGGTCTTACTCTATAGCCCAGACTGGACTGGAACTAATTATGTAGCCCAGGTTGCCTCAAACTTGTAGCAATCCTTTTTGGCCTCGGCCTCCCAAGTGCTAAGGTACAGGTATAAGCCAAAATGCCTACTTTAGGAACTGAAACTTTAAAGCACCAAAAGGCAACAGGAAGAAACCCAAGATAACAGTGGATCAGGTGTAAACCACAGTACCTTTGAAGGAACTAAGAAAGGGTCTATCAATACCTAAAAACTGGGTCTCTCAGCCAGCATGTAGAACTTACTCAACTTATCATACTCCACATGATAAGACAGGGTCAAGCTGACCGGTGATAAGAAGAAAAAGAGCCACAGCAGCCAGGCAAGCACCCTTTCACACGGGAAGGCCACATATCCTGAATTGTAAGCTTCTGCAACAGGAACCAACATAACTGCAAAAGGAATGCACTGCAAACAGCAAATGTGGCCCTGGATCCGGGCAGATTGTCCTGCAGTAGTGCTCCATGACACAATTCCGGGCAGGAAGGAAAAGATGCAGAGGACACATACAGGTGTGTTTCTAGATATAGTAACTAAGTTCTAGATATATTCACCAGGACAGCTTTGGTAAAAATTGGTATGGGGAGTGTAAGACAGTAGTGTGGGGATGGTTTGTTTGTCCAGAGGGGCTTCTCTGTGCAGCCCTGGCTGCCCTAGAACTCACTCTGTAGACCAGGCTGGTCTCAAAGTCAGAGATCCACCTGTCTTTTCCTCCTCAGTGTTGGGATTAAAGACATGCACCAACCACCACACAGCTGGGATGATCAATTTTTTACATTCAATTCCAAATCTGACTCTAATGGGCTCTGCTCAATACAAACGGTCGCCGTCTTCCGGGTGCTATTTATTTTATTTGAACACCGGACACTATTTTTACCACATACCTTGTTTTTCTAGGGAAAATAAAGTCTGGGGAGATAAAGTCTCACGTACTATTGCAGCCAAGACTGATATTGAACTCCTGCTCTTCCTGCTTTCCCATTGTTAGATTGCAGGCGCCCCTGTCCACACCTAGTTTTCAAAGCGCCTGCTTCAGGGCAGAAGTACTAGTGAAGCCTCTAGCGTGCTGTGCCAGATGCAGTACCTGTAACCCTCTACTGGAAAGGAAAAGCAAGATTGTTTGAGCTAGAAGTTCAAAGCCACCTGTGCAATACTGTCAGCCTCCATGTCAAAAGAAAAAGGAGGAAGCAGAGGCGGAGGAGGCAGTGAAGCCCTATGTGTAAGTCCTACCACCACCACACACACATGCATGTGTACACACCCCAAGGAAACAGAAAGCAGCATGGGAGGAAGAAAGCTTAACAGTATGTGTAAATTAAGATGTCTTCTGTACACCCCAAGGATGCCTTCTGGAGACACAGCCAGAGAAGGAGCATACAGCACCTACGGGTCACCATGCAGGGCGGTTATCCATCCCAAGAGCATAGTATACTCCTTGGCATTCAAGAAAGCACTGCCTACCTGACTCCTAGTTAATCCAAATAACAATCTTTGAGTTTAACCACAGCACATCTGACACCCTCAGAGCCACTCACCTGCCATGTTGGAAATATTAACATTCAGCCTTTTCAAGTTACAGGGCATTAAAAAAAAAAAAAAAAGGCAATCAACTCTTGTTTAGAAATGGTAGGGGGTGGCATTTCTTAAAAACCTGTCAGGTGGGCAGAAGGGTTGGAGTATGCATTTCTACTATGCTGCTGTCAGAAGTCAGAGTCTCAGCAGAGCGGAGGACACTGCACTGGAAACATGGCCGATCACATGCCAAAGAAACTGTCCCTGACACCTTTCCTAAGTTCTTGAACTTCAAAGTACTTTTCAGAAGCTAGACTAGACAGGCTCACCGCAGATGTAGCAAAGACTCCATGACCTAAAACACTGTTCTTTCAACTAGGTAGAGGGATATGAACAGGCAGTCAAAGCAGGAAAGGGCACCTATCAAGACAAAAAGGCCACTAGGAATGCTGGTCTTAGCAAATGTAGGAAAGATTTAAATCAGCAGGGCGTGATAACATACACCTATAATCCCAGGACTCTAGGAGGCAGAGGCAGGCGGATCTCTGTGAGTTCCAGGCCAGCCTGGTCTACAAAACAAGTCCAGGACAGCCAAGGCTACACAGAGAAACCCTGTCTCTTTAAACAAAAATAATCTAGACAAGACTTAAGTCTGAGGGAAGGAAAAGATGCTCATGTGCTCTGACTACTGGCCCTATCTGTAGGTATGTGTTGACCTGAGGTGAACCATCATTCATCTGAGTATTGAGATATTCTTCCCTATCAAAAAGATAGACCATCTTGCCAAAGGACTATCAGATAGACTTTAATGTTAGTAAAGTGTTTTGAGGTACTCGGGAAGTTAGTATCCAAGCATCCAAGATGGAAGGGTCAGGTCTCTGTTGTGAGCCTGTTTCAAGCATTCGACCACTGAACCAGAAGAGTCTAAGAACTCCTACTAGCCTCAAAGCTTCTCCATCTGGTGCTTAACAGCTGAACTCATCCTACCATTTCTTTCAGGACAAACAAGGAGACCCAAAGAGACTGCAGAGTCCAAGCCACGTAAACAAGGACCATGAAAAACCTATTGTAAGTACTTTCTCACTTGGGGTCCATCCTTTGCCAAGCCCATTCCCCTGACTCACTTTCCAGAAGTGTGTCCCTGGTACAGGGTTTCCATTGCCACCCACCTACCCACAGATCTTGGAACAAGCTGTTGCCAGAGGCAAGGCTCGACCTTCCTTACCTCGAGAGATGGTCCCTCCAGGAGCAGGATTAACACACATGGGTGGAAGGCGGGGTGGGGGAAGCTTGCATTGGCGCTGCCTGTGCTGGGTCCGATCTGGGAAAAGAGAAAACAAATCAGGATAACATGTTCTCACCTCTCACAGCACACACCTCTGAGCTAATTCACCCTGAAAATCCAAGTGGAGCTCAGGACAATACTGGAGAGCCAGCCACAGGTTCTGAGGAACAGGGAAGCAATGATACAAAACAGTAACTGGTTTATATGCACACCAGAAATATCCTTGTAGAGGTCCCCTCTGACTCTCCAGAAGAACTCAAACTGTTCCCTCACCTACCCTTTATAAAAATTATGACTGTTTTCTTTTTCTGAGAGCATTTCCAATAGCATAGGCTGGCCTTGAACTCACTATGAAACTAAAAATAACATTGGCCCAAGTGCTCAAATCACAGGTCTGTATTATTACATCTGGCCTCTCTATGAGTCTTAACCTATAATCCTATATGCTTTGTTTTAGTCTTTTTTTTTTTTTTTTTTTTTTTAATAGACTTGGCTGTCCTAAGAACTGGCTGGCCTCCTCTGCCTCTGAGTGCTGGGATTAAAGGCATGTGCCACCACTGCCCAGCAATTTAGTCTTAAATTAGGAAAATAAGACTAGTCAAGGCATTCATGTTGGTGCATACCTTTAATTCCAACACTCAGGAGGCAGAGACATGCTTATCTCTATGAGTTCAAGGCCAGCCTGGTCTATATTAAAAACTGCAAGCTGTCCAGGGATAGACCTGTTCCAAAGTGGGGTAGGAGAGACAAACAGTTAAAAACTGAAAGCCACAAGATTCTATAAATCCAAAGGTTACTCTTTTCTACTCTGAGTATCAAAACATTTGCTTTGGGGCTGGATCAGTGGTTAAGATTGCTGCGCCAGGTGTATCCCAGCACTTGGGAGGCAGATCTCTGTGAGTTTGAGGCCAGCCTGGTCTATAAAGCAAGTCCAGGATAGCCAGGGTTCTGTTACACAAAGAATCCTGTCTCAAAAGAACATAAAAATAAAATTAATAAATGAAATATGATCTGAAGGTGGTAAGCATGCCATCAAAACCAGTGTCTCTGGCAGCCACATTTCCTCAAAGAATAAAGCCCTTGCTAAATCCTGGCTTCAGGAATAGGTTAAAGGTCCCCAGTTATTACTCTAAGACCGAAAACAAATTTAGAGAGTGGATGCAGTGATCCATACAACATTGGAGAGGCTGAGGGAGGAGGATTGAAATAGGGACCAATCTGAGCTACACAGTATGACTGTATCTCAAAAAACCAAGTCAGTATGATGTGATGGCACACACCTTTAATCCCAGCAGAGGCAGGCAGAGCTCTGTGAATTTGAGCCCTGCCTGGCCTACATAGTGATTTCCAGGCTGGTCAGGGCTATAGAGTGAGACCCTGTTTTAAAACAAACAAAAAGAAAGAAAGAAGGGAGGGAGGGAGGGAGGAAGAAAAGAAGGAAGGAAGGAAGGAAGGAAGGAAGGAAGGAAGGAAGGAAAAGAAAGGAGGGAAGGAAGGAAGGGAGGGAGGAAGGAAGGAAGGAAGGAAGGAA
>NW_026586383.1:315966-343582 GCF_907164565.1 Psammomys obesus
AGGAAGGAAGGGAAAGAAAGGAAGGAAGGAAGGGAAAGGAAGGAAGGAAGGAAGGAAAAAGAAGGAAGGAAGAAAGGAAGAAACAAACAAACAGAATCCCAACCAAAGAAAAAACCAAACCAAACACAAAACCTAAAACCAAAACAACACCACCAAACCACCAGCCAGACAGTGGCTTACCCCTGTAATCTTGAGAGGCAGAGGAAAAAGAGCACTGGCTGCTCTCATGTTCAAGTCCCAGCACCCTCATGGCAGCTCACACTATCTGTAACTCCCAGAGGATCTGATACCCATACACAGACATACATGCAGGTAGAACACTAATGCATGTAAAATACAAATCTTAAAAACAATACAGCCGTTTGCTCTAGATCCCCTAGATAATTGCCTTAGTCACCAAATCTTATTATTTTTTCCCTCTCAGAATAGGGCAAGACAGTTGAATAATCAATAACTGGGGTGTAGCCTCAGAGCTAAAAAGCAGGATCTACACTTACTATAATATAATTCATTCTCTTTCTAAAAGTGAACAACTAGGGCCTGGTGAGATGGCTCAGTGTCTGTCGCCAAACCAGATAACCTGAGTTCAATCCCCATATTCACACGGCAGAAAGAGAGAACTGACTCTGACCTCTACAAGTGTGCCACAGTACGCACAAAAGTAAATAAAACTATAACTTAAAATGTTAAAATGAGGCTGCACACCCCTTCCCCGATCGATGTGTGGAACCCACTGAGGAGTCACCATGTGTAAGGCCCACCCTCCTGAACTGAAGAATTAATGGACAAGAAGTTATCATTAAAATTAAATGGTGGCAGACATGTACAAGGAATACAGGGGGCTTTGATCCCTTCATGAATCTTGTGACTGATGAGTGTGTGGAGATGGCGACTCGTGGGTAACAGAATAACATCGGAACGGTGGTCATACGAGCAGACAGCACCAGCATGTTAGAAGCCGGAAGAGTCCAAACAATGTCTGTTCAGCAGAGGTGCTCACAGCCCTCCCTAAAGGGCCTATTTGACTGTGATGTAGAACTGGGTCATGTATATTTTCATATGAAACTTTTGCTAAATAAATTTTTGTGATACCCAGGAAAAAAATGTTAAAATGAACAACTTGTCACTCCAAATGTTTCATTTAGGAGACTAAGTGCTACATAACAGAGACCTACAAATTATATTTTAAAAAGTTTGACATCTATTAATGTGTGTGTCTGTATTGCATGCCATGATGTGCATGTGGAAGTCAGAGAACTCTCTGGAGTCAGTTCTTTCCTTCCACCACAGGTTCCAAGGCTCAGACTCAGGTGTGCACCCTTTGTAGGCCTTTACCTATGGAGTCATCTTTTCAAACACATATTACCTATTGTGGTTGAGAAAGAATCTCAGTATATAGCCACAACTGGCCTGGAACTCACAAATATCCACCTGCCTCTGCTTCCCAAATGCTGGGATTAAAGGCATGAGCCACCAGACTTGGGCCACAAATGACTTTTATACGAAGCTTCAAATTTTCAAGAGACATGAAGTAAAATTAAGCAGCAGCAGCAGCAGCAGCTCAGAGCTGCCTCAGCAACCCTGTTGTCATCAGAATGTTCCCGGTACATTCTTAGGACCATACTAGTTGCCTGCCTCGGTAGCCCAAAGCATCTTCCCATGCACAAGTGATTTCTGGTCCTCGGACTTGCACTTGTACAAGGCCTGTATTCGCCAAGTGAGAACTTCATATAACTTCAATAAGCCTTAAGATGCTTGAGGTATGTAGTTTTTACAGTGTTACACCTGAAATGCTGGTAGGCTCTTCTAGATTAAGGTTTAATTTTGAATTAAATTTCTGCTTGGCCTTAAGGGTAAGGTAGGAAATGATTGGCTCAACTTCCGCTTCTCCATTCTTATCTAAAAAGAGTCCTCACTCACATTCAGGGATACTACACATTAAATACAAAATAAAGCCAAAGGTTGGAGATGAGCTGATGAGATAGCTCAGTGGGTAAAGGCGCCTGCTATCAAGCCCGATGACTTAAGTTTGATTCCCAGGACTTACATAATAAAAGGAAAAACCAGCCTCTGTAAGTTACTCTCTGACTCCACATGAATACAGTGGCTAGCGCACATACCACGTGTGCGCATAAATATACAATTTAAAGATGTTTCATGTAGTGAAGTGTAGGTAAATGACTGGATGGCTATTATCTCATGAGGGTGTTCAACAACTGATAAGAAGTTGTTGGGGTGCTACAATGTCACCCAAACTCTTCTGATATATGGCTGGAGGAAATGTGAATTCTTGTTATTGACACACTGCTTTGTTTATAGATTTTCGTTTGCTTCTTTTTCTAGACAAGGTTTCTCTGTGTAGCTCTGGTTGTCCTGGAACTCACTCTGTTGAGTTCTGGCCTTGCCTTGAACTCACAGAGATCCGACTTTCTCTGCCTCCCAAGTAGTGGGATTAAAGGATTGTATCACCACAGCCCAACTTTTTGTGGACTTTAATCCAGTACTTTTATTTTTTTAAGATTTATTTATTTACTATGTTTACAGTGTTCTGACTGCATGTGTGCCTATATAACAGCAGAGGGCGCCAGATCTCACTATAGATGGTGGTGAGTCATCATGTGGGTGCTGGGAATTGAACTCAGGACCTCTGCAAGAGCTGACAGTGCTCTTAATTTCTGAGCCATCTCTCCAGCCCTGATTTTTGTTTGTTTTAAGGTATGGCATATTTGTGTTTTCTCTGGGTACACACATGCTACAGTGTATGTGGAGGTCAGAGGACAACTCACCCAACTTTTATGTGGGTGCAAACCCAGGCCATCAAGCCCATGCACCATATACTTTTACACATTCAACCATCTCCCCAGCCCCTGATCCAATGTTTTTTAAAAGTGTTGTACTAACTACGTAAGACTGAGCTTGGTGTCTGTGTCCTGACTTTGGTGACAATACAGCCAAGAAATCGGATTTTCAGTATGCAAGAAAGGGCAGGATGTTCTCAGAGAGTGGAATACCAGTCGGGGCCACAGCACAGGGAGTTCAAGGCCAGTCTGAGCTACCTATCAAGACACTGTTTCAACATAAAATAAAACAGAACAGAACAAAACAAAATATTATTGGTAAATACATAATACTCCCTTTCTTAGAAAGCAAGATCCAAAATTAGACCATATTATATCCTACAGTTACTTAATGATAACTCGGACTGTTTATTTGCAGGGGTTAGGCCCTGCTCGAAGGTCTTTACTGTACTAACGCATCTGATCCTTGAGATCCTGTCAGAAAGGTGCTGACTTCACCCACCTTAATAATAAGGAAGTAGAGCACAGAGAGGCTCAGACATCCACCGAAGACCTCTAGGCAGCCAGTGAGTATAAGACAGTCATGTGAACCAGAAATCTAGAGCCAGGTTTTCTGTTAAGGCCACACTGAGTTCTACAAAACAGCACTAAGAATGTCACTTTTAATTCCAGCACTCGGGGAGGCAGAGGCAGGTGGATCTCCAAGTTCAAAGTCAGCCTGTCTACAGAGTGAATTCCAGGACACCCAGGGCTACATAGAAACTATCTCAAAAAATAAAACAACCCCCCCCCAAAAAAAAAGTACTCCTCAAACCTTGGTCTAGAAAGTCAAGACAAATTAATTCTTTCTGTTTTGACAGAGTTTCTCTGTTTAGCCCTGTCTGTCCTTGGAACTCACTAAATGGACCAAGGTTGGCCTTGAACTCAGCCTCCCAACTACTAGGATTAAAGACATGTACTAAACACCCAGCCCAAGCAACTCCTTGTAAAGACAATTTGCCCCAGTGCTCTCTAACTGGGGCCCAGCCTGTAAGAATGTCAAAGAATGGCTGAGAGTATAGCTCAGTTGGTAGAGTGCTTGCCTAGCATGCACAAAGCTCTAGGATCCATCCCTAGCACTGCATAAACTGGATGTGGTAGCAGGAGGATGGAGAGTTCGAGATATCCATGCCTGTATAGTGAGTTTGAGGCCCGTCTGAGCTGTGGGACTCTCAAAATAAGAAGTGTTAAATAATACCAGGCTCTTCCTTTCTTCACAAAACCTGTGCTTTCAGAAATCCCTCCCACAAAAGAACTCAGGTCACCCACTTTTTATAGCTCAGTAGATAACAAAACCCAGAGGTTACTGAAAAGACATATATAAATGCCACTAGGTTTTCAACTCAAAAATTTATGCTTTGTCTACACTAATCTCCATTTCCATCTTTCTCTTCTTAGTACTTGCTCTATCTCAAAAAAAGGTCAACTTTTTCAGCCTCTGTGAAAACAGAGTGACTGAAGATACTCATGTCTTCATAGAGGCAAGAAGAAGCTGTTCACAGTCCTGGTACACTGGCCCTCCACCTGGCTCCATTCAGTAGATCACACAGGTCACCACTTGGCTAGAGGTTCCCAGCCTCTATCAACATAGCACAAAGCACAGACAACTGGGAGGATCTACTTAATCAACAGCGAAGGAAATTCTGTTCTGGTTCTAATTTATTTGTAAAACACACAAAGATGAGAGCCTTGTTCAGTTTTTATACACACACATACACAAATAAATAAATACAATTTGAACATTTTGGTCAGTAGTGGTGTCACACACCTTTAATCCCATCACTACCTAGCTCCAAGACAGGGCTATATACACACAGACACAGACACAGGCAGGCAGGCAGACAGACAGACAGACACACACACACACACACACACATACACACACAGACGAAAAAGGAAAAAGGAAACCAGGAAGGATTTTGATAAGCAATGGATAAGCAGGAAGGAGCATTTGGAGAGAAGGGAGGAAGCATGCACAAAGCCAGGACAAGAGGCAAGGCGGGTTCTGAGCGAAGGTAGGCAAGGTAAAGGTTTTGGGAAATTACCCTGAGAGGGTTAGAGGACTGCAAAGGGCAGGAGCTCACAGCCTTCACAGTGGCCAGTCACGTGGAGGCTTGGAATCACATGTAGAGTCCATTCTTACCTTTTCTGAATGAGTCCAGGCTGAACATTTCTGGCCAGGAGAGAAAGCTGGAATCCTGAGAAGGAGGGTCAAAAGGCCATGAATGTTGATTACTATTCCTGGTTCAAGAATCTGCAAAGACTGCAAGGGTACAAGAACACAAGACATTAGCCAAAAGAAAAAGGAAATGAAGCTATGAACCAGTGAGCCCCACAGCTGCTCCCCAGGCTTAAGAATCCGAAGCACCTGCCTTTAATCCCAGCACTCGGAAGTCAAAGGCTGGAGGGTCTCTGGGAGTCTGAGGCCAGCCTGGTCTACAGAGCTAGTTCTAGCCAAGGCTACACAGAGAAACCCTGTCTGCTTGCTGCTTTCTACCTGACAGCTTTCTTCTCGTTGCTGTTCTTAAACTCCCTAAGCCTGTTAAACAGAAAGCAATAGACATGTGTCAAGACATGCAGGGACTACCCAGTTACAGCACTGGCAGATTTTCTTGGACTTTCCAAGAAGAAACTAAGTTCCGTATGTACCTCCTATTGCAAGTGGCCTCAGGAAAAATGACTGAGGACTTAGGACAAACTGGGCTATTGGGCTTTCAAAAAACTAGCTGAGCCCTTTGGAATGAGAGTTGACTGACAATATCAAAAAGTAACCATATTAAAGTTTCAGAATTAAAATTTATTTTATGGTGGAGTCCCTATAAAATGAATGATAAATTTCTAAGTAATAACTGTCAATTGTATTATTAATAAGAAATTATAAATACCACAGCTACTGGCTAGAAGCCTTGATGCTTTTCTTTTATTCTCCTGAGGCAGGGACATGACCTCCTATTTCAGCTCACTGAGCACTGGGATTACAGGTATGCACTATTTTAACACATTCTACTTATTAGTACATTTTTTCCTCTAATTTTTTATTTATTTGCTTCATTTTTCTGAACTCTGATCCTCCTGCATCCACCTCCCAAATGAAGGAATTATAAGCGTGTACCACAATGCCTATCTTTTATTAATTCATTTAACTGGGGACTCTATCTAGAGATTACAGGAAAAAGTAAGACTCATAATTTAGTAATATTGTTTTGTAAAATACTCAAACTTGTACTTAAGAGATCTTTTTTAGTAATAGCACTCCTGGATTACTATATTTAAATTTACACATCTATGTAATGTTTTGCACATTAGGTTAATGTCCAACATTGGTAGGAGAGTAGGAGGTTCCTGACTGCTATTCCCTTTCATTTTCAACTTGTGGGGATGAGGGGAGTGAAAGGCCTAATCTTTCAAATTCATAGCACGACCGCCTCTCCCCCAGGGATGCTGCAAATTTCAGCCAGTAAGATACGTGCAGTCAAGAGAGAATACTTAAATATAATATCAGCCACTTACTCACGTAAGCTGGATCCTCTCTTTGCCAATCAAGTTTCATCTACTACAGTCTTATCCTGTCTCATCTCAAAAAATATGACATTCATGATATCAAACCAGTCAGGTATGGTGGCACACGCCTGTAAACCCAGCAGTCAGTAGACAGACGCAGGTGGATCTCTGTGAGTTTAAGGTCAACCCAGTCTATAAAAGTGAGTCTAGGACAGCCAAGGCTACACAGAGAAACCCTCTCTCTCGGAAAAAAAAAAAAAGATATTAAATCATCTCACTTTATCATGTTCTAGAACATTTCACAGAGCTCCAAAAGAAACATGCTTCCCTTGTGTTGCGGTAACGTTTTTTAAAATACTAGAATGACTCTAATAAAATTTATAGAGACATATAAATTCTAATATGTCAAATTTCTTCTATGAGGAAACACAACTTCTAGTAGACTGACTATGTGATGGCTCCGAACCAATAATAATGAACGATACTCCTAAGAGGACCACAAATGGAACCAACCACATGCTTTAAGGCGTGGCTGTGCAAATTCACACCACTGCTCTATAAGCAGGGCAAAGTCACCTTACCTTATAAAAGCAGGGAGGGGCCCAGATTTTGCAGGCTTTTGAACTGGAGTTGAATTCTCTCCTTGCTATTCCTCATCACGAGGCTGGGCCTCCTCCTAGAAAATATAATGTAAGGTCACTGGAGTGGCAATCCCCCTGAGAGACAAAACTGTACCATCATATAAATCAACTTACTAACATTAACAAGTTTTTTATATGATAGCCTCACTCAATGGGTCCCCAACCTGTCCTAGACCAACTAAATGTGAAATTTCCCACAGAGCATCCATAAGAAAATGTGTTCTCCAAGCCCAGAGCAAACCCTCATTCACTTTTCTAATCCCATAATATCTATAATATCAATTTATCTAAAATGACACTTCCAGACTGGGAAAATTACAATCATAATAATCTCAAATACATTTTCACAGTTTACAATAAACGTCCATAGACTTGACCTCATATAATCCCTGCAACTCCCCTGGGAAGAATCTTCTTTCCCAGAGGAAACTGAAGGGCAGACATACAACTTACCCAGGATCCCATAGCATCAGGAAAGAATGGAATAAGAACATCATGGTTTTACATGTTCATATTACACTACTTTTCTTACATATCAACCTGTAATCTCAATGTATCATGTTCATTCATGATTCAGGACAAGCACAGTCCAAAAGCTGATAAAATTTCGGACTACATATAGCTTCATAAATGAAAATACTTGGAAAGTTATGATCTTTGGGAGTCGGGTGGAGTAGGCTTACATAGATATAAACTTTGGCAAAGAATATATAAATGTACAAGTAAAAAGCATTATTATAAATCTAAATAATTACATGCATATATGTATATACGGTGTACATATATACACAATATTTTACATACATGTATACATAGGTATATAAAATCAGGAAAGGGTCTTCCCACCTGGAAGTGTCAAGACTCTGGGATTTAAGTGTAAATTATAAGATGTAGTCAAGCCTTGCATGGCACATGGCAGTGGAGTCACTGCCTTCCAAGAAACCGCAAGGGAAATCATCAGATAATGTATAATTTCATTCTGGCCAGTAGGTTGCATCCAAAACCAGGTTGAGACCTTGCAACCAGATTGCTGCAGTCTACCTGCTACAGTGCATGGCAAACACCCAGGAACTGGGGTTGTAAAGTGAACAGTCTCTGCATTGGAAAGTCGAAATTAAATGACCAATGTTGTTTACACAAGGACTATCTAAAAAGAGTGTTGACGCTGTACTCTTAGCTTGAGGATTTTGAGGACTCCTGGGACTCCACTGCAAACAAAGAACCCACCATGCATTAGGTCTTCCTCTGCAAAATGGGACAAGTCAAGCACCAGCAAACAAAGAACACCTCACCCCTTAGGCTCCCCCACAGACAAGGTCGGTGCAAAAGGGGCAATCCAGAGGAGTAAAAAAAATGCATTAGGCCTCCTCTTGGAGGAACGGTCCAGACCGCACAGTGGAAGGAGGGGCAGACAAAGGTCTCGGGGCACTCCGGAGACTTCCTCCAGGCCCAGCCTAGGGAAAACCGAGCATCCCCTGAGGCGAAGGCGTCGTCGCGCCAATGAAGCCGCCTCTCTCGGCCTCCTCGGAACCCCTGGCAGCGAGGCCCGCCCCGGCGGACCGGTCTGGCCCCCGCCCCGCCCCGGCTCCATGGCAACGGCAGGCCGAGGCCTGGCTGCCCACGGCTCGGCCCGGCCAGCTTCCCGGGCAGGCCTAGGATGCCCGGCCTGCTCCTCAGGCTCGCCAGCTACTCCTTCCCACTCTCCGCCAAGCCGCCGGCCGGACCCGGGACCCCTCCTCGCGCAGACCACCCCCGACCGTGTCAGGCTGCTTCAAGGGGCGCGAAAGGGTAGAATAAAAACCCCAATTCACCTGTTGTTACAGATGTGAAACAAGCCTCGGTGCACGGCGCATGAGCCGCGGGCCCCCCCAACCACAGCCGGACTACAACTCCCACCAGCGACGGCGCAGTCCCTTCCGGGTCCCGAGGCGGAAGTCCCGCCTGCGGCCCCGGCGCTACTCGCCCTGCGCCTTTCGCCTGGCCTCCTGTGTGGGTGCCGCTTCTTAGGGGCTCGCGAGGCGTTCTGCTTCCTAGGCTGTAGTGCTGAGTTCACGGCGCGAGATGGCCAGTCTGAGCCTGTACCCGGGCACTGGCCGGAGGACGCGCGGCTGTATCCCCAGACACAGGCGGGACTTCCGGCGGAGCGGCCGGGGACCCGCGCGGCCTATTCCGTGGGAGCCGGTGGGAGCTGGGGACGGATGGCCACCTCTGGTTTGTCTCACTATTCCCAGCCGCAGCTCTGTGTTGTGTCTTTTCTTTCCTGCGTCTCCCCTCGGCCTTCCGCACTTTTAGGGAGGTGAGCGATATTGCTTCACAGAGACAAACTATACCAGGGAAAGGACAGGGTAGCGCTTGCTGATGGCTTGTAGGGGTTGGGGGGGGGGGGGGGGAGAGAGGGGCGACTGCGAGCCTAGGCCACGGCATCGCTCAAGGATGAGGAAAGGGGATTTTCATGCTTATGCTCTGATCAGAATGAAGCATGGGTTCAGTGGAATCTGCCTTCAGTAGAGGAAACTCAGTGGCATCGCTCAGTCGTTCACAGCTGTAGGTACAGTATTTCAGGATGCGCCCTTTCGTGGTATTTGGAGAACTAGTACCACAGCTCGTACTTAAAAAGAGACAAACCAACAAAAGTATTGTGTGTATGAGTGTGGGTGTGTGCCAGGTGACATGCCGTCAGATCTCTTGGAGCTGGAGTTAGGCTGTTGTGGATCTGCCATTGTCTTAGGTTTGCTATTGTAAAAATACCATGACCAAAAGCGCTTGGGGATGAAAGATTTTTTTCATCTTATAGGTCACAATCTGCCACTGAGTGAAGTCTGGTCAGGAACTGAAGCAAAAGCCATGGAGGAACCGTTGCTTACTGGCTTAATTCTCATGGCTTGCTCATATAAGTTGTACAACCCAGAGCTCCATATTCCCCCAGGGGAGGCACTCTTTCAAAACCTCCACACTGCCCACATCAATCATTAAAAAAAAAAAAAAAAAAAAATGCTTGTTATAAGTCAGTCTGGTGAGGGCAGTTTTTCAGTTATGCTTCTCTCTAACCATATGGCTCTAGCTTGTGTCAAATTGTCAAGAACAAAACAAAACAATAGTTCACTGTGGCCATCAGGTTGAATAAATGTGCAGGATTTAGAGAAAAGTTTCTGAATGGGGTAGTGGTTCAACCCTCGTTTGCTACAAGTTTGAGGCCAGCCTGGGCTACATAGAGAGCACAGTCTCAACAAAGCAGGGAGAGGGTGCTGGAGAGATAGCTCAGCAGTTAAGAGCACTTGCTCTTCTGGAAGACCCAGGTTCAATTCCTAGCATTTACATCAAAGCTAACAACCCTCTGTAGCTCCAATTCCATCGGTGCTGCCTATACATCGTATATATTGGTAAAGGCAAGCACAATGCTCATACACATAATAAATGTTAAAAAAAAAAAAAAAAGACAAGTATTAGCTGAGCACAATGGTGCATGCCTGTAATCCCAGCACTCTGGGAGGCAGAGGCAGGTGGATTTCTGTGAGTTTGAGGTCAGCCTGGTCTACAAAAGTGAGTCCAGGACAGCCAAGTCTACACAGAGAAACCCTTTCTCGAAAAACCACAAAATTAAAAATGGGCCAGCAAAACAATCACCAGAGCCCACATAGCAGAAGAAAAGAACCAAATTGATAAAGTACCTTTGCTCTCTACGTAGGTGATGCTGTGGTGCACACACACACACAGAAATAATTGTAAGTTTGTATTTTATTTATTTGTGGTGTCCTTCAGCATCCACTTTATTACTGAACTACACTACCGAACTTTTAAAAAATTTTATTTACTTATTTAGTGTATGAGCGCTCTTATCTGAATGTACACATGGATGCCAGAAAAGAGCATCAGATTCCAATATAGATGGTTGTGAGTCACCATGTGGTTGCTGAGAATTGATCTCCGGACTCTGGAAGAGCAGACAGTGCTCTTAACCAATGAACCATCTCTCCAGCCCCACTACCAGACTCTTAAGAACTGAGGGCTGGTGAGACTACAGGCATCATCACACCTGCCTCTTTCCTCCACCATCCTACTTTATTTTCAGACCAGAGATTAGCCCGAGCATCTTAGTTAAGCCGCTTAAGTGCGTTTTATCGCTAGGCTAAACATTCCCGAGCTCCCTACCCTTTTTTTTTGAGACAGGTTATCATTATATTGGAGACCAGAGTGACCTTGAACTTAAGAGAACTACCTGTATAGGGAATGGAAGAAGCTCTGAGTAAATGTGTACTATTGACATAGGCAAGGACTCCAAAGCCTCAGCCCCACGGAAGTGCCAAAGTGAAGCTTGGGAACTGGCAAAGCTTTCCTCAAGGGTCCAAGTGTGAGTATGTGCAAACTACAGCAACTACAGCTTCCCCCGTGTGGTTACAACTGCTTGTTCATAGAGACGTCCTACCAAGACCAGCCAACCCATCCCCCTATGCTCTACCTAATAAACATGATGGGGGTCCAGAAGCCCACCTCATCCCAGCTTCCCTGTGCCTATGTCTGTGTGTCTATCTTCATTTCTTCCCTGCCTGAAGCCAGGGTTTCAGAGCCCAAGCTGAGTGGGATGTGGTACACCTTACTTCTGCCTCCCTGGTGCTGGAATTAAAGATGAGTAACATCTTGCCTGCCCCACCCCCATGAAATGTCAGGCTGTAAAACATTCTCAGTGCTTACTGGTTTCTGAAAACTGATTGTAGAAACAGCCACTTGCTCTTTGCTAAAATGTCATGGACACAGCCCAGCTGCTGTGCGTGTGGTGCTGACAGATCCAGAACAGCATCTGGAAGGCAGCCTATTTGTATTTTCAAAAACTATTATTATGGGCTGGAGAGATGGCTCAGAGGTTAAGAGCACTGCTTGCACTTCCAGAGGTCCAGAGTTCAATTCCCAGCAACCACATGATGGCTCACAACCATCTATAATGAGATCTGGTGCCCTCTTCTGGTGTTCAGGTGTGCATGCAGGCAGAACATTGTATACATTAAAAAAAACCTATTGATTATAATGTACATACATGATGGGGGGGGATATACATATGCCACAAGTTCCCCGCTGAACCATCTCTCTGGTCCGCATGCCTTTAACATGACAGCTTTCAAAACTGAGTGTTTGCCACAGAGTTCCCCACCTGGCTTTCATGCCCAGTTAACTATACTGCATGAGAGCAGTGCTCCCACTCCCTCAGACTGTTACTTTATGGGATGTGAATCCCAAATTACCTCTGCTTATTTCTAGATGCATAACTCGGCGATATCATAAGACACTGTTTTCAAAAAAATAGGATTTTTTTTTTCACTAATACTGGATTTAACATGGTGCTTGAATACGTTCAAAACAAAAAAGACACGTACTCAGAAAAGACCTGAATGGTAAGTGACAAGCAGGACAGTTGAAAATGAATAATCATCTGGGCTCAGTGTTAGGAAACTGTAGAACATCGAGGGTAAGAAAATTATCCAGCGTAGTGTCACACACCTTTGATCTCAGCACTCAGGAGGCAGAGGCAAGGGGATGTCTGAGCTCATGGTGAGTTTCAGGACTATGTAAGGAGACCATGTCTCAATAAACAAAATTGAGTCACATATGGTTTAAGCAGGAGTTTAGTTAAATACTCAAAAGAGGGGCTGGAGAGATGGCTCAGGGGTTAAGCACACTGGCCTGTTCTTCCAAAGGTCCTGAGTTCAATTCCCAGCAACCACATGGTGACTCACAACCATCTAGAATGAGATCCGTGCCTCATTCTGCCCTTCACATGTACAGGCAGACAGAATCATATATAAGTAATAAATAAATAAATTTAAAAAAAAATACTCAAAAGAGAGTGAGTTGCCTCAAAGCAGGGAGCACCATGAATTAAATAAGGGTAATGAGATGGCTGAACAAGTAAAAGCTGGCTGTCAACCCTGGCAACCTGCGTTTTGTCCTTAAAACTCACATGGTGCAAGGAGAAAACCAGACCCCAAATCCTGCCCACATAAACAATGTGTACAATAGTACACACATGCAGTTTTTAAAAGATTTATTTATGTATTTGTTATTTATGTAGTATTCTGCCTGCATGCCAGAAGAGGGTACCGGATCTCATTATAGATGGTTGTGAGCCACCATGTAGTTGCTGGGAATTGAACTCAGGACCTTTGGAACAACAGCCAGTGCTCTTAACCTCTGAGCCAGCTCTCCAGCCCCCACACGTGCATTTTTCGTAAGATGAGGTTGGTGACATAGTCATAGGAGTAAGGTGTTTAATTCTCTCTTTTAAGGTATTTCTTCCATTGATACTCTGTAAAAGACAAAGAAGATAATAAGTACTACAAAACCCATAATGTAAGTGATGTTATAAGGAAGTCAGGTGTGGTGATTCTGACCCTTTATTAGTTCACACATGGGAAAGTGTCCTGATGCCTTAGTTTCTGATATAGTGGGAACAACCTGAGTTCATTCAAGTACAAGGATGCTTAACCACAAAAAGCATTCTGTCCATAAGGAGGTCAAAATCTAGGGCAGTTTTCCTTGGATTATTTCAAACTCTGCCTACTAGGTATCACTTTTTTTCCTCCACATAACATCTCACTGTGCAGTCTAGGCTGTCCTCGAATTCAAAGCTCAGTGGGTAATTGTTCTTGCTGTGCATTTCTGGTGACCTGAGTTTAATCCCTGGGACACATGAAAAAGTGGAAGGAGAGAACCAACTCTACAGGGTTGTCCTCTACGTCCACATGCACACCATGGCAGATACTTCATGCACACACACAATTTTTTAAAATAAGAAAGGACATAATTTAATAAGATATAGTAGAGGAGACAAAAGAAACAAGTAACAAAACATGGTAAAAATGATAAGCTGTTCAAGAGGACATTAATGTATCAAACCATATCTATAAGCCAGTGGGATGACTCAGGATACTGACACTTTCAAAAAAGTCCTTATGACCTGAATTCAATCCCTGAAACCCATGTGAAGGTGGAAAGGGAAAACCAACACCACAGAGTTGTCTTCTACATGTATGCCATGACATTCATGCCAACACACATATTGTGTACATGCACATAGATAACTAACCAACTAGTAAACAAAAAACCCAGGTTTTTATGAGCAAAACATGGTAATGATTTGCCTATAGTAGTAGCAGCTACTTCAAAGGCTAAAATGAGTGAATCACTTGAGTGAGGAATTTGAGCCAGTCTCAATAACAAAATGTGTATAAAAAATATCTGTGGAGGTGGTGATGTACACCTTTAGTCCCAGCAGTTTGTAGGCAGGGGCAGGAAGAGGAGCTCGAGTCTGAGGCCAGCCTGGTCTACACAGCAAGTTCCAAGATACAGGACTACACAGAGAAACCCCTTTTCAAACATACCAAAACCAAAAAATGGGGGGGCTGAGGAGATGGCTCAGAGGTTAAGAGCATTGTCTGCTCTTCCAGAGGTCCTGAGTTCAATTCCCAGCAACCACATTGTGGCTCACAACCATCTATACTGGGATCTGATGCCCTCTTCTGTCTTGCAGGTGAATGTGCAGATAGAGCACTCATGTAAAATAAAGAAATAAATTTTAAAAACAACAACAAAATAGAAACTTCTTTAAAAAATAAAAATAATCTGATCTGAATGAATAAAAAGGTTTAAGTTTCAATGTTTATCAACCATTCATTGAGGGTACTCATTGACCAGCCTGTCTAGACAGTGTTTGGTTATGTACTTGAACTTAGCTGAAAAGCTGGAGAAGCAATTAATAGTTGGTTCCATTTGTGGAATGCAGTTCTTCTACTGACTGAAGGATAAAAGCAGTGTTTATTATTCTTATGACTCAAGGGCTTGTGCTTTTGTGCTTTGTTCAGATCGAATCTCCTCTTTCTCTCTCTCTCTCCTTTTGTTTTTTTTTTTTTTTTTTCGTTTTGTTTATTTTTTGTTTTTCAAGACAGGGTTTCTCTGTGTAGCCCTGGCTATCTTGGAACTCACTTTGTAGATCAGGCTGGCTTCAAACTCAGATCCTTGTGGGTCTGCCTTCAAAGTGCTGATTTAAAAGCAAGTGCCACCTCACCCAGCTCGTTTTTGCTTTTTTCAAACAAGGTTTCTCTGTGTACCCCTGGATTTTATGGAGCTAGCTCTGTAGACCAGGCTTGAACTCACCTCACAGAGATGTACCAGCCTCTGCCTCCCTCTGCTGGGATCAAGGAGAAACATTCACCTAGCTGCTGCTGCTGCTCCTTTTCTTAAGTAATTTAAATAATTTCTTATTTTTGAATTTCATAATTATATATGTATATACCTGAGTGAGTGTATGCTCATCTTGGACATACAGAGTCCTGTAAAGTCCAGAAGAGGACATTGGACCCTTTGGCCTGAAGCTAAAGGCAGCTATAAGCCACTCAGTATTCAGTGCTGACCACTGAACCCTAGTCTCCTGGTCCCCTAAAAGAGCAGTAGGTACTTTTAACTACTGAGCCATCTCTCCAACCCTGCCCCCCCTTTTTTCGTTGTTTTGTTTTTAAAGAAGTAACAATTCCATCTAGGGGTCATTTTCAATAATTTTAGTTTTAAATTTCATGGTTTTTGTGTATATACATGATATGCATGTGAGGGAGTAGATTGGTTTTTTAAAAGATTTATTTTTCTCTGAGACAGGGTTTCTCTGTGTAGCCTTGGCTGTCCTGGACTCACTTTGTAGACCAAGCTGGCCTTGAACTCACGGAGATCCCCCTGCCTCTGCCTCTGCCTCCCAGAGTGCTGGGACTACAGGTGTGTGCCTCCACACCCAGCTGGAACAGAGTGTTTTAAGGGCTGTAAATATCTTTTTCTTTTCTTGAGTGTGTAAATATGTAGGTATGTACCTTCACGACATGACATGCATGTGGGGATCTAATTAAATTTCCAGAAATCAGTTCTCTTCTATGTGGATTGTAGAAATCGAACTTAGGTTATCAGCAACGTTACTCATGTAGTCATCTCACTGGTAGTCTCTCGTTTTGGTTTGTTGTTGTTGTTGGTTTGGTTTGGTTTGGTATTTGGAGATAGGGTTTCTCTGTGTAGTCTTGGCTATCCTGGACTCACTTTGTACATCAGGCTGGCCTTGAACTCATGGCTATCCTCTTGCCTCTGCCTCCTGAGTGCTGGGTTTACAGGTGTGCGGAACTGTACCCCTCTAGTATCTTTGTTTTAAAATGATATACAGATACAGGTACAGTATTTATCATGTACTTTGCTATCTTGTCCTCAAATTACTATTTATTTTCGAAATTTGTCTCTTTTATGGAAGATGGCTGAGACAGAGGTTTTTTTGTGTGTGTGGGTTTTTTTGTTTTTGTTGTTGTTTTGACATAGGGTTTCTCTATGTAGCCCTGGTTGTCCTGGAACTTGATCTGTATACCAGGCTGGCCTCGAAATCACAGAGATCCACCCACCTCTGCTTCCTGTGTGCTGGGATCAAAGGTGTGCACCCCCACCACCTAGGTAGAAAGGTTTTATTTTTTAGATTTATTCTATTTTAGGAATTTGCTTGCCTGCCTTATGTGTGCCATATGCTTGGTGCTCAAGGAGGTTAGAAGAGGGCATTGGACCCCTGGAACTGGAGTTGTGGATGATTGTAAGTCACCATGTGGATGCTGGGAATTGAACCTGGGTCTCTGTAGGAGCAACAAGCATTCTTCACCACTGTGTCATTTCTCCAGCCCTGAGACAAGGTTTTACCATATATGCAGCTCAAGCTGAACTTGGACCCACAGACATTTATCCTCAGCCTTCCTAGTACTTGGATTATAGAGGTATAATAATACTGAGGGGGACCCTGCAGATGGTCACAGTAGACAGGGAAGCAAATTGGAAAGAGGTAAGAATGAAAACTTAGGTTCAGATTGATAGTCGGGCAGGGTCAAGACTTCAGGGAGTCTGGTACCAGGTGATGTATTCCCAATACATTTGAATAGTAAAATTTGAAGAAAAGATTTCTTGGTATAATGTAATCCCAGTGCACAAGGAAGCATAATTACAGTGAACCTCAACTCTTAGTACATGTCATTTCCTCTAAGAAGATGGATTCTAGAGATGGGCTACCTGAATTAGCTTAAGGGTCTGGTCTGGTCTTAGTCATACAGATAGCAGAGAGGTCATTTGGTCTATTAGTCAGCTCTGGTCCTGGTTGTGGGAGCTCGGGGAACCCCTACCTGTAAGGATCATTAAGAACTAGCCACATCCAGTCCCTCCTGAAGGTGTTTGATATGGCCTGGCACAATAAGTAACGCAGATCACCAAGCTATTAATCACTGCCGTTACCAGCTTTCTGGATGGAAGAACAGGTTTTATATTTTTCCCATTGGAAAGACGATCCTCTGTGCGTAACACTCCTGGTTTCTCTGGAGATCTGTGGGCACAAACCTTCATGCTGTGCTCTCAACACAACACTGTGCCCAGGTAGGCACCTTGCAACCTCTCCCTGGGGTCTCACATAGCCTAGGTTGTCCTTAAACTAGCTATGTACCTTAGGTTGGCCTTCAACTCCTCGTTTTTGTGCCTCTAATTCTCCAGTGCTGGGATTACAGACGTGCCACAATACTCTTTTGCTTCTTAGAAAATATATTTCATTACATTTGTGTGTAAATTGTGCATGTGAAGCCACATGAACCTGCATGTATGTTGGTATGTGTGCTGTAACATTTGTGTGGAAGTTAGAGGCCAACTTGTGGGAGTCGGTCTGTCCTACCACATGGGGACTCAGGTCATCAGATTTGAGAGCAAGAGCTTTTAGCCACTGAACCATCTCTCTACACTGCCCCCCCCCCCTTTTACTTAATTATTTCTTCTGTTTTTGTTTCTTTGTTTCAACCAGTTAGCCTGGGTATCACCATGTAGCCAAAGCTGGTCTTGAACTTTATTTCAATAATCTTCCTGCCTTACCTCTTCCTACCACACATATTTGAACACAGGGTTGTAGTAATTTCTCCAATTAACCTTGGACTCACTGTGTGGCCCAAGCTGTACTCCAACTTTTTTTTTTTTTTCCAATCCTCTTGCTTTAGCCTCTTGGGTAACTGGGGTTACAGCTCGGTATAACAAGGTCTCTGCTTTCCCATATATACATGTATATATATGTATGTGTACATATATATATATATATATATGTATGTATGTATGTATATGTATATGGGTGTTTTGCCTGCGTGTATGTGCACCAAGTATGCACGGTGCAGATCAGAAGAGGACATCAGATCCCCTGAAACTGGAGTTACAGATAATTATAAGCCACCATTTAATGCTAGGAATTGAACCAGGTCCTCTGGTAGAACACCCAGCGGACTAACTGCTGAGCCATCTGTGCAGCCCCTTTGTATTAAGATAGGATCTCACTTCAGGCTGGCCACCAGATCTGCCTGCCTGTGTCCTAGTGCTGGATTGAAGGACTAATCCAGGTGGCAGAGGTATCCCATGCCTCTTAATCCCAGCACTGAGGAGTCAGGGGCAGGTGTATCTCTGTGAGCTCAAGGCTAGCCTGGTCTATAAGGAAGTCCAGGAGAGCAAATGCTACACAGAAAAACCCTGTCTGGAAAAAAACTAAAACCCGACCAAACAAAACCCAAAATTTGCTGGGCAGTGGTATCACAAGCCTTTAATCCTAGCACTCAGAAAGGCAGAGTGAGGTGGATGTCTATGAGTTCAAGGCCAGCCTGGTCTATGAAGTAAGTCCAGGACAGCCAAGGCTACACAAAGAAATCGTGTCTTGAAAAACCAAATAAAATAAAGGACTGAGCCACTATGTCATAGCACTTTGTGTATGTGCTTTTTTGTTGTTTTTGGTTTGGCTTGATTGGTTGGTTGGTTTGGTTTTATGCGACAAGAGTCTCTACATAGCCCTGACTTTCTATTCACTTTGTAAACAGAATGTACTCAAATGCACAGAGATCTGCTTGTCTCTGCTTCTGAGTGCAGGGATCAAAGGCATTTGCCACTACACTGGGCATTTTAATTTTTTCACACTTAGCAATTGTTCATGTTTATGGAAAACAACGGGACATTCCAATATAAATATATAACATACAAACATTTGATTTCTAGCTTGGAGTGGCGGGTTATACCTGTAATCCCAGCCATGGAGAGGTGGAGATAATATGAGTTCAAGACAAGCCTGGGTTAGATCATATTTCAGGCCAATCTTGGCCATAGCAAGTTCTTGCCTCAAAATTATTTTTAGTTTTGTGTTGTGGAGAGGTCAGAGGATATGAGAACTTTCAAAAGTTGTTCTCTACTTTAATTTTTTTAAACCAGCCTTGGAAACTGCATTTTTTTTGTTGTGTGTGTGTGTGTGTGTGTTTTTTTTTTTTTTTTTTTTGAGACAGGGTTTTTTTGTGTAGCCTGGCTAGAACTCACTATGTAGACCAGGCTGGTCTTGAACTCAAGAGATCCACCTGCCTCTGCCTCCTGAGAGCTAGGATTAAAGAAAAGTGTGCACCACCACCACCGCTGCCTGGCAAACCACTTATACAAAAAAAAAAACCAGACTCTACCACCTGGCACTAGTTTTTTAACCTATGATTGCTTTTCTATTTTGTCCAAGATGCATTTTTCTTATCTGCAGTATCAAAGGTGTGCTTAGTAAAAAATCATGGTTCAGAGGTACATAGTGCTTCACAAACACCAGCTAGTAGTCTAGAGTTTGCCTCTTAAGGAGCATAATCCATTTTTTAAAAGATTTACCATGTATACAGTGTTCTGTCTGCATGTGCACCTGCAGGCCAGAAGGCGCCAGATCACATTATAGATTGTGAGCCACCATATATGGTTGCTGGAAATTGAACTCAGGGCCTTTCTGAGCCATTTCTCGGGCCTCATACTTTTCTTTTTAAAGCTTTATTTAAACAATGTTCTGTCCACATATACATCTGCAAGCCAGAAGAGGGCATCAGATCTCACCATAAATGGTTGTGAGCCACCATGTGGTTGCTGGGAATTGAACAAGACCTCTGGAAGAGCAGCCAGCGCTCTTAACCTGAGCCATCTCTCCAGTTCCTCATAATCCATTTTTTTCTTTCTTTTTAAAAGAACTTTTAATTACATTTTTTAAATTTACATTGCTTATGTGTGGGGGTGATTGTGCCATGACAAGCATGTCACCCAGGCTGCCTGTGGAGATCAGAGAACAACAGGCTGGTTGGTTGGTTCTCTCTCTGGCCATTATCCGGGTTTCAGACTGAACTCAGGTCCTGAGTCTCAACATTGCCCACCGAGTCATTTCAAAGCCCTGCTTCATTTTGTTGTTGTTGAGACAGGGTCTCTGTGTAGTCTTGGGACTCAAGACACCTCCTGAGTCCTGGGTTCAAAGGCATGTGCCACCACCCAGCTTTGCCCTGCTTCATTTTCAAAAGAATTAGGTATGGGTTATGTAGGTGTGTGAGAGTGCAGAGTTGGCAGGTCAAGGGATAACTGTGTGAAGAATTTCCTTTCACCTTTCTGTGGGTTCTGGGTTTCCAATTCAGGTTGCCAGGCTTTCAAGAGCTGAGCCAAATCCATAGCCAGAGACAGATGATTTCCTGTTCACTTGCAACAATCCTCCCAACTCATGCATGCAGCATCACCAGTGCTGTGATTACCGGCCATCTTCCTAAAGTATACACCTCACCACGTCATTTCCTCAAAGCTTGCTTCCCACATCTTATAGTAAAGTTCTGTCAGAGCACCTCGAAGAGTCCTTCACCGAAGGACTCTGACGTTCAGGGCCTTTGCTTCAGTTCCTTGTCTCGAGTGACCTGTCCTTTCTGATTACATTCTATTTACTTTTTCCCCCTCTAGTCTTTGTCCAGACAGGGTTTCTCTGTGTAGCACAGGCTAGCCTGGAACTCGGAAAACCGCCCGCCTCTACCTCCTGAGTACTGGGTTTAAGGCATGCGCCACCACCTCCAGACCGCCTCTATTTGTCATTTTTTTAAAGGTCGAAGAACTTATCAGACTTCCTCACTTGGAACTCCAGAAGTATGTTTCCGTTTCCAATACAGCCAGTCACACCGTTTACGATTTAAATTCAGTCTTCATATAGACCATTCATTCATTAATCAAGTATTACTGAATGTGTGTGGAGAAAAAGTTCTGTTCCCAACGCCGAGGATATACCTGTGAATAATAAAAAACACCAGGTTGTGGAGAGAACTACGAAGAAGGCATAGGGTGGGTGTGATCAGCTCTTCACTCAGGGACTGGTTTTCTGGAATACTTTTTTAAGTGATGGATTTGAGAGTGCCTGGCGTGCGAATGTCACAGGGGAAGATAACGTCGAGGTCGCACGGGTAGCTGGTACTAGGCCCAGCAGGCAGAAACCAGCTGATGTGGTTCGAGAGACTTTACTGAGCGTCCGAAGGGTGTGAAGCCGAACCTCCACGCAAGTCTGGGGCTTGGGTGCAGGTTTCCAAAGGCCTAAGCGGCCTCCGGGTGTAGCAGGACTGCCGGCAGGCGAGGAACTGCAGAACAGCAGTCGGGGTGGGCCCTTAGGCCCGCACTGCACACCCTAGGTGGGTTTCTCAAGTAGCGATACTTCCTCGTGGTTGTTGACCGCCTAACGAACGAACGCAGGAAGCCGGGGAGAATCAGATGCAAAGCGTAGGAAGAGCCGCGGCTCAGCGGTGAGAGGCGGACGGAAGAGGCGGGCAGCGGCTCCTGTAGCCGGCTGGCGGCGTGCTGCGCATGCGTCCGCCCGCTCGCACGGCCTGTCCGTTACAGCTGCGGCGCCCAGAAGGGGCGTGGCCAAGCCTCGGGGCCGGAAGAGGGTTGGCTGGGCGGGACTAGGAGGAGGAGGAGGAGGTGTCTGCGCGCGCGGGTGCGAACGGGAAAGGCCGCGAGGGCCAGGTCGGGCGGTGGAGACGACGGACGGTGACCATGGCCGCGACCGCGGGCGGAGGTTCGGGAGCGGCAGCAGGCGCCGTGGGTGCAGGGGGTGCGGCGGCGGCCTCCGGCCTGGCCGTGTACCGGAGGAAGGACGGGGGCCCGGCCAGCAAGTTTTGGGAGAGCCCGGACACGGTGTCCCAGCTGGATTCGGTGCGAGTCTGGCTGGGCAAGCACTACAAGAAGGTGGGTTCGCGCGCGCCCTTGGGGACCGAGGAGCCACGCGACGGGGGCTGGTGGTGGCTGTCGGCTTCGCGAGCCTCCGGCCGCCCCTCCCCCCGCGCGCGCCACGAGGGACAACAAAGGCCGGCTCCGCGCTCGCCACGCCCCCGCGGGCGGCTCCGGGCACGCGGCGACCGGGCCCTGGTGGCGGGCTGTCCCGGGCCGAGCGCTCGCGCAGGAAGCCCCCCCCAGCTCGTTGGTTCTTCTGTGCAGAAGCAGGTGGAGCTGGGCAGAGCCGCAGGGCGTGTGTCCCTGGTCTTTTGTTAGCCGCCTTAGGTGTGTGAACAAAGAGCGTTCAAAAGACTGAACCCAGCGTAGTAAAAGTAGCTTGAAGTTTTGTTTAGAGACCAGCTTCTAAGTGTTTAGGTAACTAAGGGCTTGCTACCCAGTGTGGATTCGCTAAGGGACCTTGGGTGATTGGCCTTGGGAATTAATAAATGCCGGTTTCAACCGTGCATTATAGGATTGATACAGGACTATTAAAAGTGATGGTTTTCCATTTCATTGCACTTTTGGTCATGTATAAAGATGTAAGTACAAGAGTTAATGGCCTCAGTTTATAACATCTATTTGTAATGTTTACATATTTTTTAAGAAATCCGTGTTTCTCTTTCGAATGCAAAATCTGCTGAGTTGTTTTACAAAGTTGTGAGTTAACCCTTTGTTAATACTTTAAATTTTTTTTTCACCTATTTATTTTGGAGGGTGCACTCTGCTCCTGTGTGGATGTCAAGAGAATTGATTCTCTCCAAACACCATTATAGGTCCAGGGATCAAACTTAGGTTATCAGTCTTGGCGACCTGTGCCTTTACCGGTGTGTATCCACCTCACCGGCCCCACTAACACCTGCAGTAAATATCGATGCAGTGAAACAGCCAGAGTACTTCCTCTACCTCTCTCAAACAATTGTGTTTACCCCTTCGAGGATCCAGAATTGGTGTTGAGATCTGCAAGCCGGAAGATGCAACCCTTGTGTTCTGGATCATAGTTGACATTTAACTGCCTCATTACTACTTGTTTATTAAGTGTTTGTTGAATGAATGAAAAATTAAACTAGGACCTGGGGATTTAAATCGTTTTGTAGTGTTTGATTAGCATGGGTTATGTCCCAAGCTTGAACCCCAGCACCATGTGAAAACCAGGCATGGTGACTCACAGCTGCAATCCTTTGGGATGTGTAACCATGAAGATCAGAAGTTTGAGGTCGTCTTCTGTTATGTAGGGAGTTTGAAGCTCAAGGCAAGCCTGGACCACTAATATGAGACCTTGTCTCAAAAAAACTTAAAAAAAAAAAAAAAAAGGACAGATTAGTCTGAACCATTTCATTTAGTGTCTGCAGCTTATCGAAGCCTGTTGGTGTTTGACAGGATCTTGGTTCCTTTGGCAATACACTGTTAATTTTAGTCAGAAATAGAGTTGACTTATTTCTGCTTGGTGTACACTAACCTTTGCCCTCTGTGTTCTCCCTCATTTGTTTTAGAAATAAGGTCTAAGTATGTAGATCTGGCTGTCCTGAAACTCAGTAGACTGGCCTGGCCTCAAACTCAGATATGCCCACCTGTCTTCTGAGCACTGGTTCACTGCGAGTTTCTATTGCATTTAACAGTGTATTTAGACGATGTACATTTAAAGATTTATTTCTTTGTGTGTGTGATCTGCATGTGGGTGTTCACAGAGGCCAGAAGAGGGCCCCTATTTCCTTGGAACTGGAGATAAGATGCATGCTATGGGTGCTGGGATTCTGAACTCAGGTCCTCTGGAAGATCAGCAAGGATTATTATCTGCTGAGCTGTCTCCAGCACCAGAACAGACATTTAAATCTCAGAAATCAATATGAAACAACTGAGACATTGCAGGTCTCTTTTCTTTTGAGCCCTGCCTGGCCTACAAAAGACTTTACTTCAGAAGACCACAAAACCCCAAATCACTGTAGTCAGAAGCCCCAGAATTCTCTTTGTGGCCCGGAATGGTCAACTTCTTCTAATTCTAGAGTTTTGAATAGTGGGCTCAAAAAATTAATTTTTAGTTTATATGTGTGGGTCTTTTGCCTGCATGCGTGTCTTTGTACCAAAGTTTGCCTGATGTCCATATAAGCCAGAAGAGGGCCTTGGATCATCTGAAACTGGAGGTGACATGGTTTTGAGCTGATGAGTGCTGGGACTCAAACCTGGATACATACTCTGGAAGAGCAGCCATGCGCCATGCTCTTAAGTGCTGAGCCATCTTTTCATCTCTATCAAAGGTCTTATATTTAATTTACTAATTAGAAACGACTTCCTGTCTCTACCATTGATTTTTCTTCTTTTTTTTTTAAATGATTTATTTTTATTTTATGTGCATTGGTGTTTTATCTGGATGTCTGTCTGTGTGAGGGTGTGGAACCTTCTGGAGCTGTAGTTACAGACAGTTGTAAGTTTCCAGTAGGTGCTGGGAATTGAACCTGGGTCCTTTGGAAGAGCAGTTAGTGGTCTTAACCACTGAAGCATCTCTCCAGTTGGTTTGTCTTTTTCTTTATGGGTGTTTATAAGTACTTTTTCTGCACGTATGTCTGTGCCACATGCATGCCTGTCATCCTCAGGTCAGGAGAGGGCATGGAATCTCCCGGGGCTGTAGTTAGAGATCTTTCCTGACTGCCATGTGGGTGCTGGAAGCAGCATTTAGTTTTATATGCCATCTCTTCAGCATACATTTTCTGCCTTTAAATATGTGCAGGTATGGTTTTTATGATTGTTTACAGTGGAGAATGCTTCATACACCTAAAATTTGGTGCAGTGCTGTTACTTAGTAGGTATTAGGAAATAAGGTAGCTTTCTCTCCAGCATTAGCTGCACCAGGTTTTGAGTTCTTGTCTTTATCTTGTAGTATGTTCATGCAGATGCTCCTACCAATAAAACGCTGGCTGGACTGGTGGTGCAGCTTCTTCAGTTCCAAGAAGATGCCTTTGGGAAGCATGTCACCAACCCAGCTTTCACCAAACTGCCTGTAAGTACACACACTTGTTACACAGGCATCTTCAGTTTCGGTACTTTTAATTGTCACCTGTAGCTGATTGCCCTTGCTATTGCCAGGGAAGAGGGGGAAAACCAACTTGTACAGAGAAGGTTTTTTTGTCTGCTTTTGAGACAGGATCTCACATAGCCCAGGGCTGTCCTGGAACTGCCTGTGGATTGGAGGCTAGCTGTAAACTCCTTCCTGATCCTTCAGTTCCATCAGCTGGAACTGCAGGCATGTGCTATCGTCTTCAGCTTAGTGGTAGAATTCTTGCCTCCTATGCCATTTAGAGTGTTTTAAAGTCTGCAGCAACCATGAAGACCTAATATTTTTCTGCTGCCACAGTCTGTGCTGTGCTGTCTGTACTGATACTTGACAGTTAGAATCTTGTGGCAAGAGGACTTTTATGTGTGTGCTACATGGCTGTGTACATGCATGTGAAGGTCAGGACAACTTCCAGGAATCAGTGCTTTCACCACCTGGGTCACAGGGATCAATCCCACGTCATCAGGCTTGGTAGCAAGCACCTTGACTTGCTACCCTCTCTTCCACACTAAGTCAGTAAATAGATGTAGGAAAGAGGAAACAACGGATGGATGTCCTCAGCATCAGGTACTTGTCATGTTATAGTGGAGTGCAAGAGCGTGCTTGTGCAGAATTGGGGACCTTTTTTCTTTCTGATTTTTTTTTTTTTTTTTTTTTTTTTTTTTTGAGCCTAGGACCTTGTACATACTAGGCAAGTTCTTTTCATGGTCTTGTTTAACAGGCTCAGATAAAGGTTTGTGATAATTTTTAAACTTTGGAAATGGCCTAGCAGGTGAAAACACCATTCTTGACAATTCTGAGTTTTTGTTTGTTTTTTTTTTTTTAGATTAATACAGACACAAACACACACACACACATACACACACACACACACACACACACACAGTATTCTGCTTGCACTTCAGAAGAGGGCAGCAGATGTCAGTATAGATGGTTATGAGTCACCATGTGGTTGCTGGGAATTGAAGTCAAAAACCTTTGGAAGAACAGCCAGTGTTCTTAACCTCTGAGCCATCTCTCCAGCCTGACAACCCTGAGTTCTATTTCTGAAACCTACATGGTGAAAAGAAAGAAGACACTCCTTCAAATTGTCTTCTTATGTTTACATTTGTACTGTAGTACTTGTGTGTCCCACCCACCCACAAAATAAATAAATGCAAAATTTTGTTGTTTTGAGATAGCCTCTCTCTATATAGCTTTAGCTGTCCTGGACCTCAATGTGTAGATTATAATGTCCTTGGACTCAGAGATTCTCCTGAGTGCCAAGATTAAAGGCATACACAACACCCTTTGTAGCTAATAGATGCAAATTTTATAAGTTAAAAGATAATCTCTCTTTCTGTTTCTATGTTCCTTTGCTTTCTTGCTTTCTCTCTTTCTCTTTCCCTCTTTCTTTCTCTTTTCTTTCTTTCCTTCCTTCCTTTCTTCCCTCTCCTTCTCTCCCGCCTTCCCTCCCTTTCTTGTTTAAGACAGGGTTTCTCTGTGTAGTCCTGGCTGGCCTGGAATTCACTCTGTAGACCAGGCTGGCCTTGAACTCAGAGATTCTGCCTCTGCCTTATGAGTGCTAGAATTAAGTGTGTCACCATGCCCAGTTAATAACATTTTTGTAAATGATTTTACTTTTAACTTTTATTTATGTGTATGTGTGTTTCTGTACATGGTGTGTGCATCGTGTATGTGCATACCTGCAGGCAAAGCACCACACATTATAATTTCAAAACATGTATAGCAGCATAATGTTCAGTATAGTTTATCAAATGTCACTGTGGCTTAGAGTAAAATCTGCATATATAAAGTACATTTTGTTTTTGAGACAGATCTTTAGCTCTGGCAGTTCTAGAACGAAGGGTTTTGTTTTGTTTAAAGTCCCAGCACTTAGGAGGCAGAGGCGGGTGGATCTCTGAATTCAAGGCTAGCCTGGTCCAGGAGTTCACTTTGAGATTCTGTCTTAGAAACAAACAACCAAAAGTATATATATTTTTATAAGATGATTTACATTATTTTGTTAAACCTAAATATGAACATGTAAGTGTCATTATCTAAAATGACATTACAAGGGACTTTAAACATGGAATTTTCAATTCCTGGGAACTAAGCCATTATTTACTAAAACAGTTGAGGGATTAGAGGAGAATATTTTTAGTTATAAGCCATAATTAAAAATAATCATGGCTTATGGCCAGCTGGCCAGATGTATTTTTCTTCCTCTCAAAATAGAATTCAACATTTTCTCAAGCGAAAGAGATTGTTCTGGTGTGTGACTCTGTAAAAGAAAATTGAAGGAGAATGCCAGTCAACAAAGCAAATACCTTTTTATTGTTGTTTTAGTTTGATTTCTTTCTTTCTCCTTCCTTCCTTCCTTCCTTCCTTCCTTCCTTCCTTCCTTCCTTCCTTCCTTCCTTTTTCCCTCCCTCCCTCCTTCCTCCTCTTTCTTTCTTTCTCTCTCTCTCTTTTCTTTTCCCTCTCCTCTCCTCTCCTCTCCTCTCCTCTCCTCTCCTCTCCTCTCC
>NW_026586383.1:343592-451707 GCF_907164565.1 Psammomys obesus
CCTCTCCTCTCCTCTCCTCTCCTCTCCTCTCCTCTCCTCTCCTCTCCTCTCTTCTTTTCTTTTCTTTTCTTTTCTTTTCTTTCATCAGACAGAGTTTCTCTGTGTAGCCCTGGCTGTCCTGGACTTTGTAGACCAGGCTGGCCTTGAACTCAGAGATCTGCCTGCCTCTGCCTCTAGCTCTGGGGTTAAAGGTGTGTGCCACCGCTGCCAGCTATTCATTTACTTTTAACAGCTTAATATTTTTTTAAATGTTTAATTACTTTGTGTAGATGTGTGTGCTTGAGTGTAGGATTTGTACAAATCAGAAGAGCTTTAGATCTCCTAGATTTGATGTTTTAGACAGTTGTGAGCTGCTGTGTGGGTGTTGGTAACCAAGCCAGGTCTCTGCAAAAGTAGTAAGTGCTGAGCCATCTCTTTAGCCTGGTAAATGTAATTTTATTTGTTTGTTTTGTTTTTTGGGAGGCAAGGTTTCTCATTTTTCAACTGTAAATGTAATTTTACAACTTAAAAAAAATAACTTCTTTAGCTTGGAGACAGAAAGATTAAAGTCAATCTTAGCTGCATTTCATTTGAGGCCAGCATGGGCTACATGAGAGCTTGTTTTTGAAAAATGAAATCTGGGTGGTGCTGGTGCACGCCTTTAATCCCAGCACTTGGGGTGCAAGTATAATGTGAATTATTTTGTCAGAACCTTATGTTTCCCTTGTGCAATTTGTCGTTTTTAGGCAAAATGTTTTATGGATTTCAAAGCTGGAGGCACCTTGTGTCACATTCTTGGGGCTGCTTACAAGTACAAAAATGAACAGGGGTGGTAAGTTTTTTAAATTTATTTGCATGTTTTGATGTGATATGTGAAATCATATTTCTTTGTATATAGAGGATTCTGCAAGAACATTGCTATTAATGGCAAGGTAAGGCCTGATGTTTTGTTTTGTTTTTTAAGATTTTTTTCCCACAAAACAAGCTATCTTTAAGATTTATTTATTTATTATGTGTATAGTCTTTTGCCTGTGTGTACACCTGCATGCCAGAAGAGGGCACCAGACCTCATTATAGATGGTTGTCAGCCACCATGTGGTTACTGGGAACTGAACTCAGGACTTCTGGAAGAGCAGCCAATGCTCTTAACCTCCTGGCCAGTTAAGTCAGTTTTCAGCATTTAATTTTTTTAAAGTCTTTTTTCTCAAGGATGTAGTTTCAGCCAGATGTGGTATGCACCTTTCATCCCAACACCTGATGCAGAGGCAGGCAGATCTCTGTGAGTCTCTAACCTAACTCCCTCAGAAAAAAACAAAACAAAGATGTTGCTGACCTTTGCTACTTTGTGGGTTCTTTCATCCACCTTTTCAACCCACTAACACTAGGTAAGAGAGAAAAAAGGATAGAGAGGAAAGGAAAGAGATTACTTAAAAAAGTTAGGGATTGGAAAGGGAGCAGAGTTATTGATAGACTACCTGCTGATTGGGAGGACAAGTCTAATCTTTGCTATTAGGGTATTTAATATCTTGTTCTTTGTGCATGACTTCTTAACAAACCGTAACCAACAACCCACCTATACAGGCTCTAGCATTTTTTTATACCTTTTGAAAAGTCCCCAGAATTCCAAATGTAATACAGTCACAGAAACTGTCTGCACTAGTAGATCCACCTCTGCCAGAGCACGAGGCAAATCATAGTCAGCTGCTGTGGAGCAGCCCTATATCCCCACACCTGGGATTAAAGAACTTTATATTATGTGTGTGTGTGTGGTGTGTTTAATCAAAACTCCAATTTTCGCTATACAAAGAAGCAATTTTTATTAGGTAAATAGTATATTTCATTTTTGTGGTGCAGGGGATTGGATTGAGGGCCTTGTGCATGCTAAGAATGTGCTTCTGCTATATATTCCTAGCTACAGGAAATTTTATACACACATTTGTGTTGTATGTTTTGTTCTTGTTGTTTATTTAGTGTTGTTGTTTTGAGATGGGAACTCTAGTAGCTAAGGCTATCCTAAAACCTGCTATGTAGACCAGACTGGCTTCTAACTCAAAGAGATTCTATCTGCCTTTGTCTCCTGAGTGCTGGGATTAAAGGCATGAGACATCTTTCCTGGTTAGGCATATAGCATTAACAAAGGAAAAAATTGGCTCCTATGAAATGTATAATGTGAAGTTGTATACATTAGAAAGCAGGGTTTCTCCCTCCCTCCCTCCCTCCCTCCTTCCTTCCCTTCCTTCCTTCCTACCTACCTTCCTTCCTTCCTTATTTTTTTATTTTATGTGCATTATTGTTTATCCAAAAGTATGAAGTCATCAGATCCCTTGGAACTGGAGTTAGAGACAGTTGTGAGCTGCCATGTGATTAGGAATTGAACCTGGGTCCTCTGGAAGAGCAGCCAGTGCTCCTAACATCTGAGCCATCTCTCCAGCCTCAGGTTTCCTTCTCTTCCTCCTCCTCCTCTTCTCTTAACATAAGGTCTTGCTTAGAAGCTCCGCCTGGTCTAGAACTGACACATCCTGCTGCCTCTTGTCCCCTCAGTGCTGGCATGTGTGCACATGCACTGCGTGCCACGCATTCATGGCGAGGTTATACCATAGCTTGTCAGCTGTTGGCTCTCTTCTTTACTGTGGATTTTGGGAGTTAAACCCTGGGCAGCAGGTGTCTGTGGCAATCTTGATCTCATCCTACCCAGTAGTGTTCCCTGGGGTGGAATCTCAGTGCGGTAATTGCCTTCTTACTAGTTCTGGTACAGAGAGATCTGAAGGGGAAGGGAAGGCAGAGCTGATGCTGCTGGACCATAGGCTCTACTGACTTCTACATTGCCACCCTCAAGCCCTAGGGGATAAAACTGATTGTAGGGAAGATTCCATGATTATCAGTGTTTTCTCCAGGTGAGGCTTATTCATTGCATGCCAGATGGGCTGACCCCTGTAATTTCCCAAATGTAAATTAGACTGCATAATTTGTGATAGTGACCTGACTAGGAGCAATGCAGACCTTTTCCTGGGTCAGTGATGGCAATAACGTGTCAGTTCTCCTCCCTTCGCGCTTCCTGTCTCTCACCTGTTGGTATCTCTTGGCTGTTTATTTCATTCTCTGAGTTTAGTTTGTAATTTTAGTATTGTTTGAAGGGAATGTGCATATAATTTCTGTGTTAGTTTATTTAACATGTAGCCAAGGCTAGCCTCAAACTTTATCCAGTATCTACTTCCTAAATGGTTGAATTACAGGTCTCTGCCATCATGCCTGGTGTTTTGTTTTTAATTATATGCTTTAAAAGCCAGTTTTTGTGGGTTTTTTTTTTTTCAATAAAAGATTTTTTTTTTTTTTTTTGGTTCATTTGTATGAATGTTTGCATGTATCTGGGTGTGCCGTTTATGTACCTGGTGACATGAAGACCATAGACAGGGAGTTTGGTTCCCTGGAACGGAAGCTATAAACAGCTGTGAGCTACCATGTAGGTGTCAGTTCTGTACAAGAACAGCAAGTGTTCTGAACTGCTAAGGCATCTCTCTAGCCCCAGGAACAAGGAACTCAGTAAGTCCAGGCTGGCCTTGAACTTCATGTGTGGCTCACCTGGGTTTGAACTTGTGATCCACCCACCTCTGTTTCCTGAGCGCTGGGATCATAGGTGTGTACCATGTCCTAGTTTGTTTACTTTGGCTTTTTAATTTTTTTTTCAGTGCTAGAGCTCTAACTTAGGGCTACACGGTCCATGCCACACATAAGCTATATTTTTAGATGTTTAGTTTATAAAATTAAAGCTGAGTTAGCCCAAAGCTGGCTAGGAAGTACAGATAAATTTTCAGATTAACAATCAGAACGGGTTTCTAATTAGCGGTGGGTTCTGTTCACTCTCTCTGTTTTCCCTTTTTGGAAACAGGGTTTCCCACCCCAGGAAACACTGCTAGGTAGGACCACATCAAAATTGCCACAGAAACCTGCTACCCTGGGTTTGTTTTCTTTTCTCACCATGGACCTTTCACTCTGTATACAGCACCGATCCCTGCTGGAATTTTGAGTCCTGACCCTGTGGCTTGTCTGTGCCTAACGCACACATCTGAAGGTCCCTGTTACAGCCCTGCTGGGGTTACAGGTGTGCCTCACTGCACCCAAGTGGCTTTCCACTGAATTTTGCGTTCAAAGGCCACCCTTCCTGAACTGCATTTTTTGTTCTTTGTTATGTACCACCTTGTGCTCTTTTTTTCTTCATTCATCAGCTTCTAGGCTCTGCTTCCATTTTATTTGTTCTGCAAATTTGATGAGTCTACCATTCATTTTTCTCTTGTTCTATTTATATCCTGTCTCGAAAAGGTTTGTATGTTTATAATGTATGCACAGAGGATATAGCCTGTGTAGCGTGGGCTTCCTCCATTCACCTTTATGTAACTCTGGAGGTGGGATTCAGGTTGCTGGGCTTGAGGGGCAACTTCATTACCCAGTGAGCTATCTTTCTTGCCCCTGTTGTTTAAATTTTTTGAGTACTCTTGTAAACATTCCAAATGTTCCTTAGTTCTTTTTCTGTCTTTCATCCATGTTTTGATTTTGGGTAAAATTTCAGTGTTCTTTGGAGATGGCTACAGTTGAAGACTCTAGTGCTGGTGTGTGGTGGGGGCTTGGTTTTTTTGTGTGAGACAATGTTACTATATAGCCATGGCTGTTGGGGAAACCCCTCCCTATGTCACCAGGCTGGCCTTAAACTTAAGAAATTGCCTATTTCTGTCTCCAGAGTGCTGGAATTAGAGGCTTATACTACCATACTCTACCAGTGCTGGCTTTTTATCATCAGCCTCTAGGTCACATTCATGATGTGATTTTGTTTTGTTTTTTTTTTTTTTTCTTTGACGATTCCCCTTCCTACCTGCTAACTCTTATAGGTAATCCCATATCTGGACTATTGTGTTGACATATATTACTGCATTTACACAGTAATGACATATATAGCTGTGTTGTTGTTGTTATCTTTTTTTTTTTTTTTTTTTTCTTGGATTTTCTATATAACAGCCCTGGCTGTCCTTGAATTCACAGAGGTAAGCCTGCCTTTACTGCTGGGATTAAAGGTATGTGCTACCACACCCGGCTAAGCATAGGTGTATTTTATGGTATGTTTGTTTTTAACTTTTTAAGGAGCTGTACTATGGTTTTTTTTTGTTTTTGTTTTTGTTTTTGTTTGGTCATTTGTTTTTTGTTTTGTCTTATTTTGGTCAACCTGATATAAGTTAGAGTTATCTGAGAACAGGGAACATGAGTTGTGAAAATACCCCTATTTTATTGGCCTATGGCAAGCCTGTAGGTTATTTTCTTTTTTGATTGGGAAAAGCCTAGCCTACTATTCAGATTGTGCCATCCCTGGGGTCCAGGGGGTAGCAGAAGATGAAGCAAACCGAGCAAGCCATGAGGAACAAGCCACGGGCGCTCTTCCATGACAGCTTCAGTTTTTGCCTTGGCTCTGCTGCTAATGGACTGTAGCCTGGTAACCAAGTAAACTGTTTCTTACATAAGTTTCTTCAGGGACCAAGCTAAAACATACCCTGCTTTGAATGATTGGTAAACTCATTCTAATCTTTTTCTGTTTATTGCTGGGGCCTTTGCGTGGGGTCCTGAGCTGTGCTGCTAAGCTCTATCTGCACCCTTCTTCCTGCTTAGAATGTAGTTTTCAACAGCCTCACTTTGTAGGCCGTGTGGGCTGTGCTGCCCTTGAATTGAAGTTACCATGCCTCAGTCTCCTTAAAATTGGGATATAATCCTGAGCCACCAGGTTTAGTTTCATTAATATTTCTGCCAGTGATTTAAGAGAGTTCTGTTTCTCTGGTGTCACATTGTTATTTTTCTCTTTTATAATCATTGCAACATAGATAATGTTCTAGTTTCATTTTGTTGCTGTGTGTTTTAGTTACTGTTATATTGCTGTGAGGAGATAGTATGATTAAGGCAACTTTTTAGTTTTTGAGACAGGGTTTCTTTGTAGCCTTGGCTGTCCTGGACTTTGTAGACCAGGCTGGTCATAGAGATCCACCTGCCTCTGCTTCCATGAGTGCTGGAATCCCAAGGCTTGCACCACTATGCCTGACTCTTCTTTTGGTTTTTCAAGACAGGGTGTTTGTGTGCGTGTGTGTGTGTGTGTGTGTGTGTGTGTGTGTGTGTGTGTGTGTGATAGCTCTTCTGGACTCACTTTGTAGACCAGGCTGGCCTTGAATTCACAGATCCACCTGCCTCTGCCTCTCAGATGCTGGGATTAAAGGTGTGTGACATCTCACCTGACTTGACTAAAGCAACTCTTGGGAGGAAGCATTTAATTGAGAGCTTGCCTGCCTATCATGGTGGGAAGTAACATGGTGCCAGAGCAGTGGCTGAGAGCTTTACACCCTGATCCTCAGGCATCTGACACTCTGGGCTTGGTGTGGGCTTTTGAAACCTCGCTCCCATGACACCCTCTCCAACAAGGCCACACTTCCTGAACATATGAGCCTGTGGGGTCATTCTCATTCAAATACCACACTGTGATTAAATACTCTGGCCAAAATGGACTTGGGTTGGAAAACATTTATTTGGCATATATTTCCAGGTCACAGTCCATCACTGAGGACAATGAGGCAGGAACTCAAACCGCCTTGCCTCATCAATCTTCAGTCTAAGAATTCCTCACAGGCAAGGCCACAGGCTAATCTGATTTGGGCAGTCTGTCAATTGAGACTTTCTCAGATGAGTCTAGGCTGTCAGATTGAGTGAGGACATATGAGATGACATCTCATTGCAGTTTTGAATTGCATTTCCTTGATGGATTGCAATATTGTTTTTTGTTTTTGTTTTTTTTTTCATGTTGAGCATTTGTATGCCTTTTCCATTTGGGTCTTCTCCCATTTTAAAGTCAGACTTTTATGTGAACTCTTTATATTAACCTCTTTCTATTAACCTCTTGTTAGGTATTTAATTACATTCTTTATATTAACCTCTTGTTAGGTATTTAACCTATATTTTCAGAAACATGCTCAAACGTGTGTCATGGTTATTACATTCTCAGCACTGGGGATATGAAGCAGGAGGATTGGGAGTTTAAGATTCTCAGCCACATGGTTATTTTCAATGCTAGCCTGGAACACATGAAATTTGTCTCCAAAAAAATAGTTCTTTATATTGTCCTCAAGTCTTCCATCAGGAATGGTTGTCTTTCTAGCACCAAGATAGTTTAGATCTTTTAACTTGTGCATGTATGTGTTAAATCGGATATTTAAAATGCTGTTTTCTTATTTAATCGCAGCTTTAAAATACAATGTACCAAGAATTCAAACCAACTTTCTTATTCTTAAATTCATACCTATAGCTCAAAGTAACTTTTAGAGTGCTTTGATATGATAGACCTGTCTTTCCCTATGCAAATACCTGTTTCTAGGATCTAACTGTCTCTAGGCTTTTTCCACCCTTTGTTTCCTGACATTGAATCACCCATTTGGTGATAGCTTTTCAGGTTTCATACCTTATCATTATCATAGAAAGTTCCTTTTGATTTTGATCTCACCCATACTTTTAGGGTTGCTGATTCCTGGGAGAAGGATGTTGTCCATGGGCACTCTTCATTATCACCTCCTGAGTTTACTTCTCAAGTGCTGTAGATACAGACACGCCCATGTTTTGAAATTTGCTGGTATATGAGTATAATTCATTTAACATGGTTTACTGGAAAAAAAAATGAAGATTTTAATTTTATTTTTGTTTATATGTTTGTTTGTTTTTGGTTAAGTATGTGTGTCTGGGGGTGTATGTACATGTGAGTGTAGATGGCCATGGAGACCTTTGGAGCTAGGCAGCTGTGCTCCTCCTGCTGTGGGGCTTAGACAGGGCTAAGTGATTATTAGCATATCTTTTTCTTCATTTGCATAGTCATGAGCATTTCTCTCTGACTTCCCTACACGTACCGGGGTACCCATTTGTGTGTGTTGTACTTCTGTCTCTGTCTCATAAAATAACCAAAATTCCTTTTTCCTTTTTTTGAGACAAGGTTTTTGTATTCTTGGCTGGCCTGGAACTCATGAGTTTTACCTGCCTCTGCCTCCCTAATTATGGGATTAAAGGCGTGTACTACTGTGTCTGCTATGTCCCCAACCTTGTGAACTCCTCCTTTTTTATATCATGTAATATGTCCTAAACTGAAGGAAAATGGGAATTCATGGCATTTGGTACTTTGATTTGACTAGGGTATCTCTTTTAAAAAATATTAAGCGTTTATTTTTAACTTTGTGTGTGTATGGGTAGGTTGGTGGAGGTCAGAAGACAACTTTTGGGGCTCTGTCCTCTTCACTGTGTGGGTTCTGTGGCTTGACTTTAGGTCATTGGGATTGAAGGCAGGTGCCTTTACTCATGGCTTTGTCCTGTCAGAGTGTTGTCTATCATGATGGTATTGATAATGGTATTCTCTAGGACTCAGAATTTCTTCATGAACTTTATATGGTGCTAGCTTAGTTTCTAAGCCTTTCTAATTCATTTGATTTAAATTCTAAAATCGAGGGGCTGGAGTGATGGCTCAGTTTTGAAGAGCTCTGTCTGATCTTCCAAAGGACCCCAGTTCAATTCCCGGCACCCACGTGGCGGCTGACAATTGTCTGTGACACCAGTTCGAGGGGATTTGACACCGTCACACTAATGCTCATAAAATAAAATCGAGTAAATCATTTAAAGAAATATTCTAAAGAGTTTCTACTTGTGTTTAAAAGATTGAAGATAAACTTAGTAAAGTTCTCTCTCTCTTTTTTTTTTTTCCTCTTAGGCGGAGATTTGATCTTCAGAATCCATCTCGAATGGATCGTAATGTTGAAATGTTCATGAACATTGAAAAAACATTGGTACAGGTAAGTTGGAGAATTAGGCCTATTTGTGTGGGTCATCCCCCTAATCCTAATCTCCTTGTCTTTCCTTTTCCCTTCTGTCATGTTTTTAGATAGGGTTTCTTTAGGCCCAGGCTGGCCTAAACGTCTTGCCTCAGGATATTTCCCATTCCTAAATTTAGATACATGAATCACTCCCTCAGCTTAAAAGTTTAATTTATTCTTTAATATACTTCCCATTCTAATATTATCTTTATTGAATTCTCTGCAATACAGAATTCTATTGTTTTTATGTGTATTGAGATTAGAGCTGTGATTGGTCTGGTTATTTAAAGGTTATCAGTGTCTTAACATTTTTCTCTTCTTATTTTTAAGATAGCATCTCTTTGTTTTGTCTTGTCTGTCCTGGAACTCACTCTAAAGACCAGGCTGGCCTTGAACTCACAGAGATTCTTCCTTTTGCCTTCCAAGTGCTGGATTAAAGACATGTGGTACTATGTCCACCTAGTGTCTGACAGTTTTAGTGGAATAATGTGTGCTATTTTTCTTCATTGGTTGAGTCACTTTTCTCACTGTGGAGCTCTAGAGGACCTGAAACCAATAGAGAGCATTGAGATCCGCCTCCCTCTGCCTCCTGATAGCTGAGATTAAAGAGGTACACTACCGCACCCTGTCATTTTTGTTGCATTTTGTTTTGTTTTTTTGTTTGCTTAGAACAAGCACTGTCTTCATAATGTAGACTTTATTGTGGAGTCATTTTTTTTAGATCAATTTCATGGTTGTATAATAAATGTCTACTTTCCTCTTACCTAGATATAAGAATGCTTTTTTTTTCCTTTTGTTTTTATGGTGCTGAGGGTGGAACCCAGGGCCATGAGCTAGGCTAGACAAGCACTGTACCACTGACAGATATTTCCACTTCATGGTTTGTTGTTGCTGGTTTCTTTCTTTTCTTTCCTCTTTCTCTCTTTCTTTCATTCTTTTGGAGACAGGGTTTCCCTATGTGACTCACTCTGAGTTCAAGGCTGTATTTGAACTCAGAGACAGCCTTTCTCTGCCTCCCAGATGCTGGGATTAAAGTCGTATGCCACCAGTGCCTAGCTTGAAACTAATTGTTTATATGTGTGTGTATAATGTGTGATTGTGTACACACGTGCCACAGGATGTGTGAAAGAGGTAAGACAACAACTTGTGAGTCAGTTGTCTCCACTGTTGTGTGGTGCTGGGGACTGAGGTCAGGTTCACAGGCGTGCACAGCGAGCAGTTTCATGGACAGAGCCATCGCCGGACACTAGCCCTCACCTAATTTAAAAAAAAGACTTTGCTCTTATTTAATGTTTCATGTATGTGAGTGTTTTGCCTGAGTGTATGACTATACCATGTGTGTGCCGTGCCTATGACCAGAAGAGGGCATCAGATTCCCTGTAACTGGAGTGAGCTGCCATGTAGGTGCTGGCAGTTGACTTCAAGTCTTGTGGAAGAACAGCTGGTTTTTTTAACCAGTGAGCTGTCTCTCTACCTCGCCTTTTTGAGAAAGAATGGACCGTAACCATTTTGGCTAGTGCCTGGCCAAGAAGCTCTTGGGTGATAGCTTGTCTCTTGCGCTTCAGATATCAGTTTGGACTACAGATCTGTGCTACTACTCTCAGCTTGTATGTGGGTTCTGAGCATTCAGAATCAGTATTTTATGCTTCACAGCACTTTACCCGCTGAGTCATCTCCCGATTTATTTATTTATCTGTTTGTTTATGGTGGTGGGTGTTGAGACTCGAAGCTACAGGGTCTTGCTGTGTAGCTCTGGCTGTCCGGGAACTCACAGAAATCAGTTGCTTTCTGCCTCTAGAATGCTGGCAATAAAGACCTAGTGCCCCTGACCATGCTATATTTTAGCAGTAATTTCATTCAAATGATTTTCAACAATCTTTGTCTAACTGCAGAAGGGATCTGGGGATTCTTTTAGTAGCCTGCTGAGCCATCTAAGTTTTATTTTGAAATAAGACTGTTGTGTAGCAAAAAGATGTCTTCCAAGTTGGTCATGGTGCCAGACACCTTTAATCTCAGCACTCAAGGAGGCAGAGGCAGGAAGATCTCTGAATTTAAGGCCAGCCTGGTCTACAGAGTGATTTCTAGGACAGCCAGGACACCAGGAGAAATCCTGTCTCCATATCACCACCACCACTCCACCTCCACCCCCCAAAAAAAGATATCTTCCTATCTTACAAAACATAGGTTTAGGAGCTGAAGAGATAAAGAGTCCTGAGTTCAATTCCCAGCAGCTACATGGTAGCTCACAACTGTCTGTGGTGAGATCTGGTGCCCTCTTCTGGCCTGCAGGCACACATGCAGGCAGAATACTATATAATAAATTAATTAGTCTTTTTTAAAAAGGAATTGTAGGTTTAAATGTCAACTTCAGCCATTAAGATCATGAGTAATCGGGTCTGTGAGATAGTTCAGTGGGTAAAGGCACTTGCTGCCAGAACTGATCTTAGTGTAGTACCCATATGACAGAGAATGTCTCCCGCTACATGTGTGCCTTAGTGAACACATCCAATAAAGCATTTTTTAAAATGAGTAAGATGTGAGGATGATGAATAATCAATGTGCATCATTTCAAAACCATTTGAATTTGTTTTCTCAGAGTAATTGTCTGACTAGACCCAACATCTACCTCATTCCAGACATTGATTTGAAGTTGGCGAATAAGTTGAAAGATATCATCAAACGGCATCAGGTAATAAACATGATCAATTTAGTGCAGTTGTAGTAAACCTTCAGTAAATGCCAAAATTTTTACTTTGTATTTGCTTTAAAGGAAGAATTTCTCTGAGTTCCCACATAACCTTTTTGAAACATTTGTTACTGCGATGAGGTATGATAGTCTTACAAGTTTGCGTAAACAGTTAACGTGACCTATATAATCTCATAATCATATAATAGCAAGACTGACCAATAAGAACAAAACACTGTTAACCGCTGGTGGTGTTTTGATCATCTTATTTCATTTTTAGCTGAGGGGTTTGTTTGTTTGTTTGTTTGTTTGTTTGTTTGTTTTAAGTGCAGTCTGGCAGCTGAGGATATCTAGGTACATCATTTATGTGATAGTGTTTTACTAAAGTCCAGAATTAGTTCAGAAGCCTCATGAAATACCTTGTTTTTCCTGCTGCAAAAAATATTAACGTTTGAAATGTTTTATTTAGCTCCAGCTATGGTTTCATGGAATTGTAGGGAACAGACCTGGGAGTCACTAGTAATAATACTTTTCTTAAGCAGTAATCACCACAACCTCACTGGAGCTTTTTAAATGAGTTACTGGCTAACCCTGAATTAATTTATTCATTCATTTATCTACCTGGTCATCTATTTGTTTGTTTGTTCGTTTGAAGCAGGTTCTATATAGTTCTGGCTGGTTTGGAACTCGCTATGTAGACCCATTTGGCTCACTGAGATCTGCCTATCTTTAGAGTACTGGGATAAAAGTCTTCTGCCATTGAGCCAGGCTTATTTATTGCTTATTTTTAAATGTATGTATATGAGGGTAGCTGTTGAGACCAGAAGAAGGCCTCAGATTTCCTGGAACTGTTCATACAGGATGCTCTGAACCAACTTTTCAGCAGCCAGGGGTGCTATTAAACTCTGAGCCATTTTTCAAACTCAGAAAAATTCAGGGTTGGAAAGATGGTTCAGTGGTTAAGAGCACAGTAACTCACAACCACCTGTAACTCTAGGTCTAGGACACCTCAAGTTGTCTTCTGACCCCTAGGCACATGTGGAAAGTCAAATATACAGGCAAAACATTCATATATGTAAAATAAACATCTTTTTAAAAAGTCATGAAGCTGGAAAGATGGCTCAGGCTAAGAGCATAAGCTGTTCTTCCAGAGGACACCAGTTTGGCTTCTAGCACTCACATGGCAGTTTACTCACAATCTTTTGTTTCTTTAGGTCTAGGGGATCCAACACACTCTTCTGGCCTCCTTGGGCACAGGCACTGTGTTGGTACATAGCCACATATGCTAGCAAAACACCAATGAACATGAAATGTATTACTCTACTTCAAAGAAGACATGCTATGTCATCTAAGTAAAACACAGAGCTGAGGCTCAAAAGCAGCAGTGACAGGCTCCACAGGCCAAGCTTCTGGATGTGCTGTTGTACATTGACGCATACTCATTGGGTGGTGATACTCTTCCCATCTTTCTTTTTAGGTAGTTGTAAACTTTTTACTTTTCCAGTTTTCTGCAGATGAAGTGGCATTATATTATTTGGTTGGAATAATGAGTAAAATAATCATTGTTCAAGAACTGTAGTAGAGGGTGCCTTGAGCTGCTACTGAAAACTGAATTCTCAACTTTCTCTTATTCGTATGGTCTCAACAATGAGTTGTTAGTCTGAATGGCTTTGAGTTCATGCTCTAGATATATTTAGTAGTCTTTGGCCTCACCATATTTTAACCATAATTATTATACTAGTTTTCTAGCAGTGATATAAAATGACAACATCATACATAGATAAGGTACGCTGTGGTTGATTCAGGTGTTCCATGATGTAGCCCCAGTTTGTCTGCCAAAATTCATGTTAGTTAATGATAATTTGTGCTGGACAATTAGGCAAAGGTTAGAGTTTGAGGCCAGCCGAGGTTACATACTTGAAACCTGGGCCTTCTTGCTTTTGTTTTGTTATTTGTTTTTGTGAGGCAGTCTCAAGTACTTTAGAATAGTTTCAGACTTAGTGAGTTGGAGGATGGCCTTCAGTTCTGGCTTCCTGTTTCCTGAGCTCTCACATTAGAGGGCTGACTAATATTTTATTTGTTTATTATTTATACAGTATTTGACCTGCATATATGCCTGCATGCTAGAAGAGGGCACCAGATTTCATTATGGATGGTTGTGAGCCACCATGTGGTTGCTGGGAATTGAACTCAGGACCTTTGGAAGTATAGCCAGTGTTTTTAACCTCTGAGCCATTTCTCCAGCTCTGACTAAAATTATTTTGCGAAACGAATACATATCACAGTTACCCTTATGTTGTTGCATTCCCATGCTCATTTTTATGGTGGTTTGCAAATTTAAGAACCTGAGGTATGCTTACTGATGATTGTCTTTTTTTTTTTTTTTTTTTTTGCCGAGACAAAACTTTCTCTGTAGTTTTGAGTGTCTTGGACTTACCTTGTAGAACAACATGGCCTGGAATTAACAGCAATCAGCCTTCCTCTACCTTCCGGAACGATGGATCACAGGCGTGTACCACCTTGCATGGTGGATGGTTGTCTTAGTTTGGTTTTAATTGCTGTGAATAGACACCATGATCAAGGCAGCTCTTATAAAGGCTGTCTTACAGTTTCAGAGGTTTAGTCCATCATCATCATGGTGGGAAACATGGCATCGTGCAGACAGACATGGTGCTGGAGGGGCCAAGAGTTCTGCATCTTTTTTTTTTCCATTAATTTATTTATTTAATCACTTAACAGCCAGATCCCTGCCCCCTCCTTCCTTTTCTCCTAGTCCCACCCTCAAATTTGTTTCATCATTTTCTCCTCTTCTCAGAGGAGGGTACTCCCCTCCCCCATGGGTACCAGCCCACCTTGGCACATGAAGTAGTAGCAGGACTAAGAGCATCCTCTCACACTGAGGCCAGACAAGGCAGCACAGCTGTGGGAAACAGATCCAGAGCAGGCAACAGAGTCAGAGACAGCCCTGGCTCCAGCTGTTAAGAGACCCATTTGAAGAACAAGCTGCACATCTGCTACATACATGTAGGAATCCTTGGTCCAGCCTATGCATGCTCTTTCAGTTTGTGGTTCAGTCTCTTTGAGCTTCCATGGGCCCTGGTTAGCTAATTCTGTAGGTTGTCTTGTGTTGTCCGTGACCCCTCTGATTTCCTCAGTCTTCTAACTCTTTCCACAAGACTGCCAAGCTCCACCTATTGTTTGGCTGTGGCTCTCTGCATCTGTTGCCTTCAGCTGCTGGATGAAGCCTCTCAGAAGACAGTTATGTGAGGTTTCTGTCTACAAGCATAGCAGAGTATCATTAACAGTGTCAGGAGTTGGTGCTCTCTCATGAGTTAGGCCTGTCGTTGGTTGGCCATTCCTCAAGATCTGCTCCGTCTTTAACCCCACACTTGAAGGCAGGACACATTTTGGGTTGAAGGTTTTATCAGTTGGTTGGTTTTCCCCTCCTTCCCCTGGAAGTCCCACCTGACCACAGGAGGTGGCCAACTTCGGGTTTCATATCCCCACTGCTGTGAGTCTTGGCTGGGGTCACCCTCATTCTGCAGGCAGTAGAAGGGGACTGTTCCACACTGGAGGAGCTTGAGTACTACTAAAAGACCTCACAGCCTACCCCACAGTGACACACTTCCTCTAGCAAGGCCACACCTGCTGATAGTGCCACTCCCCATGGCCAAGCATGCAAGCACATGAGTCTATGGGGCCAAACTTCTTCAAACTACCACAGTAGTAAAGATACTTAAAACATTTTGAATGCTATCATAGTCCTCAACAGGTTTGAGTTTTGGAGAATTTCTTTGTTTTGCATTAATGGTAGTTGGTAAAGTCTGTACAGATAGCCCCAAATCTGAAAAATTCAGAAATTTGAAACACTTAGGAACCAAGCATTTTTAATAAAGAGTATTCTGTCCTTACTTGTGTATCTAGAAAGGTTTTTTTTTTTTTTTGTCTTGTTAACCATCATTCCAATATGTAACACTTTGTTTGTCATTTGCCTTATTTTTATGTTACTTGTTTATTTCCTTTGCAGGGGACATTTACTGATGAGAAGTCAAAAGCTTCCCACCATATTTATCCATATCCTTCCTCACAAGAGGATGGTAAGTTAGCTGTTGGTTGTGAGCTCTTTAATGCATACATTGTACTGTAAGGTGTAATGCAACCTTCTAAAACATGGCTAAATAAGTACACCACCATTTGAACAGAGTTCGTTGTTTTGTTTAATTTATCAGTTGCCTGGCATGTGTTAGTCTGAGTAGATTGCTTAAGTCCTTTAGAAAGAGACTTAACCTGTGTTGTCTGGTGTTCTAACCACTTAGATTTTTTTTTCTAGCAAATCTGGTGATTTGAGCATTCATATATTAGCTCTGTTGGTTTTGCTGTGAACTGCTACAAATACAGGGATCTGAGGGAAGCCTCAGATAGGTTATTGACTGTCAGGGAGTCCAATAAGAAGATGCTAGTTGGATAAACTTGTTTGATATATGTATAAATTGAGGCAGGGTTGCATATACCCAAGGCTGGCCTTGAACTCTGTGAAGCCACAAATAAATTAAACTTGATACCTTTATGCCCTCAGCTCCTGAATGCTGAGAATATGTTGGGGATGGGATGAGGGCCCGTCACTAGCTGTTCCTTCCACCTCCGTATTTTTTTTAATCTCTCAGTTTTTAAATTTGTTATGTTACATGTTTACATGTGGGAACCCTTGTGCCACAGTGAGCTGGTAGAGGCCAGGGGACAGCTTGTGTGAATAGGTTTTCTTCTGTGTATAGGGTCCTGTGATTCAAATTGAAGTCAGTTGCTTTGGAGGCAAGAGTATGGATTGGCTGGGCCATCACACTAGCCCAAATATTTCTAGCCTTGAATACCCACCCTTAACATAAAGTGGTGGTTTCTGTGTTGTTGTTTTTTTTGTTTTGTTTTTGTTTAAGGATCTCACAGTGCTATTGTTCACACTCCCAAATGATGCTGCTTTGTAGGGTTATTGATCTACTTAATAAAATCCCTTAGACTTCTTCACTTCATTCCTTTTCCTTCCAATGACTTGGTATTTCAAGTGATCTGTCATCAGCTTCTCTCATCATCTGTTTGAGCACATATGTTTTAAAAAAGTTAATTTGCTGACCAGTAGTCCATACACGCCTTTAATCCCAGCACTCCTGGCAGATAACAGGCAGATCTTTGGGAGTTTAAGGCCAGTCTGATTTACAGAATGAGTTCCAGGAAAACCAGGGTTACACAGAGAAACCTTGTCTTGAAAAACAAAACAAATAAAAAAAAGTACAGAACAAAAAGTAAATTTTAAGTTCATTGGTTCTTTTCAGATTTGTAAAATGTTGGGGTTTTTTTTTTCTTTATTTCTGTTTTGTTGTTGTTGTTTTGGTTTGTTTTTTGTTTTGTGTTGGTTGGTTGGTTGTTTGAGATTGGTTTCTCTAGTGTAGCTGTCTGTAATGGCTGTCCTGGAACTCACTGGCTTTGTAGACCAGGCTGGCCTCAAACTCATAGAGCTCAGCCTGCCTCTGCCTCCCAGGGTGCTGGGATTACAAGTGTGTATCACCAGGCCTGGCTTTGTTGTTTGTGTTTGTTTGTTTTTAAAGACAGGCTTGCTCTCTATTGCCCTTCCTGTCCTGGAACTTGATATTCTAATTTACTTTTTTCTTTTTTGGCTTGTGTGTTTTTCAAGACTGGTTTCTCTGTGTAACCTTGGCTGTCTAGAACTCACTCTGTAGGAAAGGTAGCATAATTTTTGGAGATAGAGTCATTATTCCTAATGCAATTTTTACTAGTTTTAGTCAGTCCAGAGGTTGGTTTGTTGATGGTTCAGTGTTTAAAGGCACTTGTTGGCAAGGCTTTTGACCTCTGAGTTCAATCCCATATAGTAGAAAGAGAACCAACACTCACATTGTCCATAAGCAGTTTCTTTATTGTTTTGGACCTATAGTAGGTGCACATACGAAGGAAGTTATTCATGCATGTGTGTGCACATGGTAGTCAGAGACATAGGCACTGAGTTTCTTGATCACATTCTGCTGGTTGTTTTTTTTTTTAAGATTTACATTCATTCACCTATTTATATTTAGTTAGTATGTCTTGGTTTCTCGAGCTAGGGTTTGTTTGTGTGACATTGGCAGTACTAGAACTCACTCTGTAGACCAGGCTGGCCTCTGTCTCAAGAGATCCACTTGCTTCTGCCTTGGAGTGCTGAGATTAAAGGCGCTCTCCACCACTGCCTTAAGGTTTATTTTTAATTGTGTATGTTTGCATGGGAATAGATGCATGTGCATGTACCTTCATAGGTAAGAAGAAGGCATTGGGCCCCTCAGAGTAGGAATTAATGGGGGTTGATGTGTGCTACCCAGTATGAGTGCTGGGAACTGAACTCTTGTGTCAGTCCTTCCCCAACCCACACTTGAACCTTTCATGTTCCTTTTGAATCAACTTTTCTTCCTTTTAAGAGATTCATTCATTCATTCATTCATTCATTCATTCATTAATTCATTCATTCATTCATTCATTGTATAGGTGAGTGATCTATCTGCATGTACACCTGCATGCCAGAAAAGGGCATCAGATCACAGTTTAGATAGTTGTGAGCCACCATGTGTTGCCTTGAATTGAACTCAGGACCACTGGAAGAGTAAGTTTCTCCAGCCCCCTGAATCAGCTCTTACTGAACTTTTAGCTCCTCATTTAGTTGGCAAGACTAGCTGACCAGTGAGCTTCACAGATCTTCCTCTGTGAAGCTCTGCCTCTGTGAAGATCTGCCTCGACTGGCTCACCCAGTGCTGGAGAGCATGCACACTGCCACACTCACCTTAGTAGCATTACTTTTTAGGGTAGATTTATTTTTGTACTTACTGTGTATGAATGTTTTGTCTGCATGCACATGTACACACCTATCGTGGGCCTGTTGTCTTCCCTGAAACTGGGCTTATAGATGGTTTTGAGCTAAATATAGGTATGTGCTCTGGACTGCTGAGCCAACTTTCCCACCTCTCAGCTCTTTTTTTTTTTTTAATTTATTTGTTTTATTTATTTATTTGCTTTTCTGTGTATGTGAGTGCTCCTCTGCATGCCAGAAGAGGGCATCAGATCTCAGTATAGATGGTTGTGAGCCACCATGTGGTTCCCGGGAATTGAACTCAGGACCTCTGGAAGTGCAAGCAGTGCTCTTAACCTCTGAGCCATCTCACCAGCCCCATCAGCTCTTTATCTTACTTCTGGGATTTGATCTTAGTCCTCAAGTCTTGATGGCGAAAACCATATTGACTGGTATTACCACAGCTCCAGAAATGTCCTTTAATCTGACAGGTGGCTTCAGTTGGGAAACTTAAAATTTGGAACACTAACCTGCTCTTGTGGAGAACCAGGGTTTGATTCCCAGTAGTATACATTTTGTTTGACCTCTTGGCTCTTGCACATACGTGGTATACAAATATGACACTGGGGAACATACATACACATATACATACAATTACATATTTTTTTAAATGGTAAATTAATTCAGTTCATGTTTTGATGGTTTTTTTTCCTTCCTTCAGAGGAGTGGCTGAGGCCAGTGATGAGGAGAGACAAGCAGGTGCTAGTGCACTGGGGTTTCTACCCGGACAGGTAATTCTAATGCTCTCGTTATGATTGTGTTCATCTTGATAACAGCATATGCCTATATGATGTGAAGATGAAATCTGTTAGCATTCCCATCTCTCTCTCTCTCTCTCTTTTTTTCTTTTGCTTGTTTCTTTGTTTGCTTTTTGAGACAGGATTCCTCTATGTATCTTTGGCTGTCCTTGAACACAGAGATCTGCCTGCCTCTGCCTCCCAAGTGCTGTGATTAAAGGCCTTCGCCACCACCGCTGACACCACCACCACCACCACCACCACCACCAGGATGCTTTTCCGTCTGTCTTTCTATTCTTTTTACTTGCTTTTCTTATTTCTTTAAAATGTTTTTGTTCTTTTTCATCTTAGGCAGATTCTCACTATGTAGTCCCAACTACCTGCTGCTTGCTCTGTAGGCCAGACTGGCTTCCAACTCACAGGTGCATCTACCACTGCCTCCCCAGTGCTAGAATTAAAAACATGCACCACCATTGGCTGTTCCCTTTATTCGCTTTCTTTCTCTCTCTCTCTCTATCTCTCCACTATTAAGGAGTGAGTGAGGGATTTAACCCACCTTGGGGTAGGTGCTTCATCGCTGACCCAACTTCATTGTTTTAAATATTAGTAAAATTTAAATACACAAGTGGTTATGAATGCAGTGTATATTCTAATACAGGTAAATAATATGCTCTTTTCTATTACTTTTAAAAGAGCCTGTAGGCTCCTTTCTTCACAAAGACAGCAAGCATACTCTGCTGTATCTATTTGTGACACCCAGGCATAGTGGTCTATGTTGTTTTTAACAAGATCTCAAGATCAGAAGTGAGTGGAGGGGGACCTCCCCTAGCAGTGGACTTGGGGAGGGGCATGCGTGAAGAAAGGGGAGGGAAGGTGGGATTAGGAGGGGAGGAGGGAGGAGTTTATGGTGGGATACAAAGTGAATGAAGTGCAATTAATAGAAGTTAAAAAAATAACAAGATCTCAATCGTTGGATTTTACAAATAAAGACTCTGGGATCCAGATGCTAGGTTGAAAGCCTGCTAGCCCAGAGAAGCAGAGAAAGCACCCAGCTGTCTTTCCTCCTCAGCCTAAGTCCCAGAAGGATTTCCTCCCCTCTTATGCCACTCAGAAAACTGAGTGTCAAACTGAATGTCCCTCCTTCTACTTGTGTCCTTCTATCCATCTTCCTTATTTCCTCTTCCTCTCTGTTTTTGTATTTTTGTTTTTCTTAATAATTCTATGTTCAAATTCCTGACTGCTAGTAGCCCACTGTGCCTCTTGACCTATGGTTGACTTTATTTAATTCTGTTTATAATATTCAAACAAAGTTTTGGGATTAAAGGTGTGTGGTAGGGCTAAGCCACAACACAGCTAGAAACAGATTTTTTATTCGTTTTGTTTTGTTTTGTTTTTCAATAAACAACACAACAGATGCATGCCTTTAATTCCAGCACTCAAGAGGCAGAGCCAGGCAGATCTAGGTAGAGTCAGACAAATCTCAAGTGTTGGAGACCTGCTTGGTCTAAAGGGTGGTTTCAAGATAGCCAGGGGTACACAGAGAAACCCTGTCTCCAAGAAAGAAAGAAAAATCTTTTTTAAGTCAAAGCATGTGAGATACACACGTCATGTATGTGTAGGAGAGTGTTTTATTTTCTGAATAGAGTTACCTCTTCATGGTTGCTTGGCCCCTGATTGTATTCTTGTATGCACGAGCGTTACAGCAGAAGCGGTGTAGTGCAGTGTAGGTAGCAGCTTGGAAACAGACACACGTAAAGGTGCCAGGCCAAGATGTGCTGTCATCTGAGTGTCCATCCCGTCCGCCTGTCCTGCTAGCTCATTCAAGTAGGAGTTCAAGGAGCTAACCCGTTAATATAGTCCAGTCCTTCATCATTTGCTTGTTTGTTCACTCACTCACTCATTCATTCATTTTATTTATTTTTGTTTTTTTTTGAGGCATCATAGACCAGGCTGGACTGGAACTCAGAGATCTGCCTCTGCCTCTGAGCACTGGGATTAAAGGTATGCGCCATCACTGCCCGCCCAGTTATGATCTTAACCTACAGACCTTTTAGGTAAGACTTCCTATTTAAAGCATAAGATAATTTTACTTATCTCAAAGAGAGATATTTATTTGCCCAAGGGAACTCTTTCCCTCCTTGCCCCAAGGGAATTCTTAACATTAAGCCATTAGTTAAGGAGTTTGTCTTTTAAGAAAAACTTTGGGGCTGGAGAGTTGGTTTGTTGAGTTCTTCTCTTGAAGAGAATCTAAGTTTTGTTCTCAGTACCCACATGTTGTAACTTCAGTTCCAAGAGATCCAACTTCCTTTTCTGGCCTCCATGGACATCAGTCATGTAGATATATGCAAAACAGTCACATAAAACGAGTAAATTTTTTCTTCTTTTTAAAAAGAGAGTTATGTACTTATTATATGTGTATGAGTGCTCTTCCTTTACGCACACCAGCAGAGGCCCCAGATCTCATTACAAATGGTTGTGAGCCACCATGTCTTGCTGGGAATTGAACTCAGGACCTCTGAAAGAACAGCCAGTGCTCTTAACCTCTGAGCCGTCTCTCCAGCCCAAGTAAATGTTTTTTCAACTTACTGTTGATTCTTTGAATTTCACATTGTGCATCCCGTTCCCTCTCATCTTTCCATCCTTTCGCACCCACCCTCCCTCTTTGCAACCTTCCCACTAAAAGAAAAAAGATGTGTATGTTGTAGTGTCCCACAGTATACCCTTTGTTCATACATCTCCATTTCCAAATGTTCATCGCAGTGAGTTATTGCACTGGCTCAGGACCCGTCTTCTGGTACACTACCAATACTGGATCCTTACTGGGACTCCTCTTGGTGTCCTGTTCTGTGTCACGAAGAGCCTGTGTAGCTTTGGATCTGCATAACCGGCCTCTTCACTAACTCCAGCATATCATAGATGGGGTGGGCCGGCTCAAAGCCCTGGATCCAGGTCTGGGTGGTAGCTGAGTTGGTCACCTTGTGAGCTCTTCCACAGCCACACACCCAGGGCGAGCTTTCTGCAGGGCCCCAGCTTGCTTGTTCGCTTCGTGCTGAGCTGGTAAAGGCAAGGGCCATCTTTACTGTGTGCTGCAAGTAGCAGGACAGTGGAAGAGTATTTCTCTTTTGCCATGCCACCCCACAGCAGCACCAGCTCTGATGCCTTGAGTAACCTTTTTAAAATAGGACTTTTCTTCCTAATGTTTATGACTAATGACTTGGATCTTTTCAAAAAACTAGGCATGTTAAAATGTTATATTTTATGTCTAATTCTGATGTTTTTCTTGCCAGAAATTACTTTCCTGCATCCTCTTTTCTTCTTTCCTACTGGCTTTTTGGTTTTGGTTTTAAATAGGATCTCTATATGCTGACAAGCTTTGAACTTGCAGCCCTTTTGCCTAAGCCTCTAGAGTTTTGGGGATTATAGGCGTGTTCCCCTGTGCCCTTGCCTGCTGTCTCTCATCTCTTTCCTCCGCTGCTGTTCTCCCTGTCTTCCTTTTGTCTTTGTTATTGTCTGCTCTTATCGACAGTGTATCCTATATTTCTGAAACAACAGTCATGGATCATCGCATCTGGCATAATTACATTTTTAAGCAAAGACAATATGTCATTAATTATGTTAAATTTTAAGAGAGTGTGCCTAGTCTTGTTTTTGAGGCAGGTCTTTCATATTTAGCCCAGGCTGACCTTGAACTCACTGAGATCCACCTGCCTCTGCCCCGAGTGCTGGGGTTAAAGTTGTGTGCTGCCACTGCCTAGCATGCCACCACTTTTTTAAAAAGCTGTTTGTTTTCATTGTTATTATCAGAGAAAAGGAGTTTGTGCTCTGAAACATTTAGATTGAGCCTCAAGAAAACTTATTACCACCTTGTCTGCAGGCCAGTCTGATGGACACATTCACTCAACTGAGGTTCCCTCATTCCAGATGACCCTTGCTTATGTTATTTTTAAAAACGGAACACTCATTCATTAGAAATTTCTCAGAAATTTGAATGTTGTGCTTACTTTTTGTAAAGATCAATCTGTTGATATGTGAACACATCAGTTTTTGGGAAAGCAATGGAGAGGATAAGACAGGAATGAGAAGGTAGACTCAGGACATACTTTGAAGGTACATTTGGTAGATTTGCAGATGGTTTGACATGAGATGTACTTTGGAGTGAAGTGTTTTGAAGTCAAGTGTTTTGGTCTCTGCAATTGGCAAAGTGGATTGGTTTACTTTGAAAAAAATTTTAATATATTTATTTATGTGAGCCACCATGTGGTTGCTGGGAATTGAACTCAGGACCTGTGCAGGAGTAGCCAATGCTCTTAACCGCTGAACCATCTCTCCAGCCCCATACTTTGAAATTTTTTGACACCAGTGGGCCATTGCAAGATGAACTTAGAGTGTTCTTGTTTTGGAACAGTTATTACACATAAGCTAGAGAATGTAGAACTGCCTGTTGGATTTGAGTTTCAGATTCACTTACGTGACAGATGTAATATTTAAGAACTGTAGTATGACTTTAGAAACCTGAATGAGATCACCAAGAGGAGGCTTTTGTTTGAAAGATTCCCTGTGTTGTTTAATATCAAAGAGATTGTTAATACTTAATGTTTGTGTTAATTATAATGTTTAATATGGCAAAAACTACAAGCTGGCAGCAGAGACTGAAGAACTGAGTGCTGGGCCTGAGAACAAAACAGTCTCAGGTGATGGTGCTGACCAGAAGGCTAAGTTAAAGAGGGATTTTGAGCAAAGGGTAACAGCTGTTTACAGTTGTTTTAAACCAATTCAGATAATTTTTGTCTTGGTTCATTTTTATTGACTGTGGTGAAACAAAAGTCATTGAGGTTTGTTTTTGTTTTTGTTTTGCTTTAACAGTATTATTGTGTGTAATGTGTGTGTGAGGGTAAATGCAGTCATTCCATGGCACATGTGTGGAGGTCACAGGACAGGTTTGACAAGTCAGTTCTGTTTGTATGTGATTTCTAGGAATGGAACTCAGGTTGTTATGCTTGTGGCAAATTCTTTTACCCACAGATCAATCTAATTGGCCCATCATTTTACTAATTTTTCTCCTAATAATATTTGTAACACATATTCTTAGTGTTTGAGTACCCTTTCTAATGAATAGAACTTGGCTCTAATTTTTGTTTGTTTTTTTAATTTGCTTTTTAGCTATGACACTTGGGTCCATAGTAATGATGTTGATGCTGAAATTGAAGATCCACCAATTCCAGAAAAGCCATGGAAGGTAATGGGCCTGTAAAAAAAGAAATCATTTCTTAGCCGAGCAAAGTGGTGCATGCCTTTAATCCCAGTACTTGGGAGGCAGGTAGATCTCTTTGAGTTCAAGGCCAGGCTGGTCTACCTACTGAGTTCTAGGCAACTGAGCTATGTAGAAAGACCCTGTCAGGATGAAAACAGCGATTACAAAAGAAAAACCAATCCACAGGCCGTAGTGGCACTCATCATTAATCTCGGCACTCATAGAGGTAGGGACAGATAGATCATTGTGAGTTCAAGGCCAGCCTGGTCTATAAAGCGAGTTCAGGGCAGCCAGTTCTAAACAGAGAAGACCTGTCTTGAGGAGGGGGTTTCACAAATTATTGCTGAAGATGGAGATGGCTTAGCAGAGAACTTGTTCTTTCTGAAAGCCTGGGTTCAGTTGCCAACACCCATGTTCTACCAGCCACACGTATGCATAGATATACACGCAGCAAAATACTCATAATAACGTACATAAACCCAGAAATAATAATATGCTTAAAGTAGTTTTATACGCTCTTAATTGCTATTCTCCACAACAAATTAATTTGTATTTGGAAAACTGTTATTCTGGCTTAAATGCTGTCTCTGAAATTACTGTGTATTCCTAACTGGCCTTGATTTTGTAATTATCATTCTGCCTTGGTGCCCTTAGTACTGAGGCTACAGGAGTGACCCCATGCCTAGCTTCTAACAGTATTATAAAAAGATGTGTATTGGTGGTCTCTTTTATGTCCTTAGTGTTGTAGTAAATAGAGAAAGGAGTTTGGGGATATATAATATTTACTATTTGCCCTGAGATTATCATGGCAGCATTTTTTAACCCACTATCACAAATAGTAAGACACAGACACCTGTGAGATTTTATAATGGGCCGGGCAGATATTTCTACCTCACCGTTCACCTCTTAGCCCCCATCCAGTGCCATCCACCTTAATCATCCTCATTTGGACTATCTTTCATCTATAATCCAGTGGTACTTACTTTTATTCTTTATCTGGGAGTTATGTCTCCAGTCCCTTGTCCTTCCTTCTCCAAGCTAACCCATTATGGCGGTGTCCTTCCTCTTCTCTTCCTGTCCCATGATCCGCTATCCTCCAAAGCCCAGGAACCTTGGTCACGCCAGCTCATTCTGCCCTGCCCAGGTATAGGCCAGTCAGGTGTGTTTTATATAACCAATCAGGTGTTTTTTAGGTAGGTTTACAAAACAAGTATAACTAACCAAATCTTGAGGGGTAGTAACAGGCATCAGACCAATCTCCACACCTCAATTTAAAAGACTGTCCGTGTCCCTGATGGCATAGTATTAAGGTCTAAGAATTTCATGTGTGCAGTGCTTGAGAAGAGCTCAAAGTCAAGTTAGAGTATGAGAAACTTTAATCACCTCTGTGTTCTTTCTGCCATGTCTTCCCTACCATTAGGAACATATAGCATTCTGGAATTACAATCCATGATAAACTCTTGCATTTTCAAGATAGGGTTTCTCTGTTTTGCACTGGCTAGCCTTAAACTAGTTCTGTAGACCAGGCTAGCCTCTGAACTCAAGAGAGCCATCTGCCTCTGTTCCCCGAGTGCTGGGATTAAAGGCGTGTGCTACCACTCACTGACTGGTAAGAGATGACAGTGAAGGGGGCTTTTTTTGTTCACATACAGTTTAGCCTGGGTGATGTTCTGTTGGTGACCTCCCCCAGAAAACAGTTCTTTTTTTTTTTTTTTTTTTTTTTAAGATTTATTTATTTATACATATGAGCACTCTATTTGCATGTATGCCTTCATGACAGAAGAGGGCATCCGATCCCATTATAGATGGTTGTGAGCCACCATGTGGTTGCTGGGAATTGAACTCAGGACCTCTGGGAGAACAAACAGTGCTCTTAACCACTGAGCCATCTCCCCAGCTCCCAGATAACCGTTCTTAAGAGCATAGCTTTTAATAAGTAGAACAGAATTCATTTAAAAAAAAAAAATTAAGGACTGGTGGAATGTGGTTGTGGATGCCTTTGATCTGATCATTTGGGAGGCAGAGGCAGGTGGATATCTGATTTGCAGGCCAGCCTGGCCTTGAGAGCAAGTACCAGTACAGCCAGGTCTACACAGAGAAACCCTGTCTCAACAAAACAAAAAACGTTGATTTTAAAAAGCAGTATCTTAAAGTGTATAGTAATGGGAATTAGTTAATCAAAAATGTCCATTCTCCGGGTCTTTCCAACACCTTCAGCATTTTGTGCCTGGTATGCTTGGCATCCCTATTTTCTGCAAGGTTATTGCGTTTGTTGTCAGCATCAGTTTCCCTTTAAATGCCTTCTCCCTGGTCTCTGCAGAGGCCTTTAAGCATGAGTTGTGCCTTTGCAGTGCAGGCTCAGTATATGGCCTTGCAGATCCTCTGTGGCTCCCCTCTACCCTGTTGTCTTCATTTTTCTTTCCTCTTTTAAACTACTGAACTGTAGCTGGGCATGCACACACCTTTAATCCCAGTACTCAGGAGGCAGAGGCAGGTGGATCTCTGTGTTTGAGGAAGCTGGTTGACATTCAGAGTTCAAGACCAGCCAGGGCTATAATAGTGAGACCCTGTCTTTAAAAACAAAACTGCAACAACAACAAAAATAGTATGGATCTTATATTATCAAACTCTTTTTACTGGGAAGCACTATCCCTCAAGCACAATAGCTATTCTTTTTATCAGCTGTGGCCACCTGCTGCACACCTCCAAGACAACGCCACGTGACTTGTCATTTTATTATAGAGGAGCATATGGGAGGTTCATTGGACTTACATGTAGATTCTGACCACTTTTTTTTTATTTCCTAGCTTTCTGTATGTAATTCTGCCCTAAGTTCATATGACCTCATGATTGCAAGAGCATATAGACTGGGAGATTAATAGAAAGGGTAACGTCATTGCTTACAGCTATATTGTAATCATCATTCATGTTAATTGGGGGGGTTATTCACACCCTAAGTAGGCTTAATAAACTCTTTAATTCTGCAAATTGGGGTTTGGTAGAATCATACTGCAAGGGGTAGACATCTTGTCTCCCCAGGGAACAATCCTGGAACAGAAGCTCATTCTGTCTTTTATTGGCTGCCATAGCACAGCTTATTTTCTGTGTTAAAGGAAGTCTTTATATTTGTAATTGCTAGTTTGTGGCTCTCGGTTTGTTGCAACCAAGCACTCCGTGCCCTTCCCCCAAGTGTGCCTTTTGGTGTGACAAAGAGGAGGAAATTTTCTAGTGCTGAATCATAATTGTGCCAATTTGGTGTGGTTTTAGGTTCATGTAAAATGGATATTGGACACTGATGTTTTCAATGAATGGATGAATGAAGAGGATTATGAAGTGGATGAGAACAGGAAGCCAGTGAGCTTTCGTCAGCGAATTCCAACAAAGAACGAAGAGGTATTTTACTTGGCACTATTTCTTCCTCTGGTTGCTTTTGCTTTCATTTTTATAAATGTTTTCTTTTTTGATAAACTGCCGCATACACACCAAGAAGCATCTTCAAGAAAGTATATGTACAAATTGGTGACTTAAGAACCATCTGTTTGTGGGCATCTTACTAGAAAGGGTAATGGAAATCCTAATGGAGCATTAAAATGTAAATGTAAATGGCTCAGGTAGTGGAGTAATTCTGCTGGCTTTGTCCACTAGATACAAGTTTTAATTGTCCAAAGATTTCTTTCTTTCTTATGTGTACAGTGTTCTGCCTACATGTGTGACTGCACACCAGAAGAGGCCCCAGATCTCTGTCTAGATAGTTGTGAGCCACCATGTGATCACCGGGAATTGAATTTAGGACCTCTGAAAGAGCAGCCAGTGCTCTTAACACTGAGCCCTCTCTCTAGCTCTTAAACTAATGTGTTAAATGTATATGTGTGAATGCATGCCATCTGTGGGTGACAGAAGAGGGTGTGCTTCTGCACGTGGAGGTTCAAAGCTTCCTCGTGCCAGGAATCAAGCCTTGAGCAGCCACTGTTCTTTACCATGATGCTATCTCAATAGCCCCATTAATTTTTATTTTATGTGCATTCATGTTTGCCTGCAGGTCTTTCTGTGTTAATGCTAGATGCCGCAAAACTAGAGATTATAGTCAGATGTGAGCTGCCATGTGGGTACTAACCCATGTTTTAATTTTTAAATGCATTTTAAAATTTAGTCAACAAAGTAATAGTAACTTTCAGATTTTTAAATAATATCACATGATACCTTAGCTAACAGTTTTCCTTAGGAAAAACAACTTCCTTAATATATTTTTATAACCTCAGTGCAAACACAATACTACAAAATACTGGTCTTAACGTATCTCAAGAATTAAAGTACTGCATTGGAAATTTAGCAAGTAACATTCTTTATTATTGTTAAATCTAAGTCCTTATTCATATGAAGATAATACTATGAAACCTATTACTTCACATGCTAACCTCTAAAACTTTTTGATTAAGTGAACTTCAGGTTTTTAGCTACTTACTCATGATTGCTTATAAAGCACTATTTGTGCCAGGAATGATGGTGCATGACTTGAACCCTAGCACTGAGGAGACAGGAGCAGGCAGATATGCCTTCGTGGGTTTGAGGCTAGGCTGGTCTGCATAGCTAGTTACAATCACATAGTGAGATCTGTCTCTAGAAACAAACAAAACCTCACAATTTGTGGGCCACAAGTGTCACTAGAGTAAGACTTGGGGCCACAAAGGAAGCCCTTTGTAACTGTTGGGTTTATGGCAGTCCAATGAAAAGACCTGTGTGATTCTAAGATTGTTTTTATTTGTTTTGCTTCTTAAATTTCCTTTCTGTACGTAGTATTGTTTTGAACAAGTGTTTGCCCTATAGTCTGACTTAGTAGCTCAGGCTGACTCGAATTGACAGTCCTAACCCAGCCTCCCTAGTGCTGGGTTGCAAATGTATTTCACCATGCCTGGTTTACACTTTATTTGTTTGTTTGTTTTTGGTATTTATATGTGTGTGTGTGTGTGTGTGTTTTAACCCACTAACTGAAAATAGAGATATTTCATGTTTTTATACCTGTGACCTTAATACTAAAAAAACATCTTTGTCACACTGTATATTATAAGATTTTATTTATTTTAAAAATTTTAAATATTTGGGTTTTGTTTTGTTATTTCATTATAGTGTTTCTCGCTGTAGTTCTGGCTGTCTTGGAACTAGGCTATCTATAGACCAGGCTGCCCTCAAATTTAGAGAATCTCTTGGCTCTGTCTCCTACGTCCGGGATTAAAGGCATGCACGACCACCACCATCTATCAGACTATTTTATCCATGACACTTTTGGCAGGATAATTTGAACTCCTAATTTCTTAATTCAGTAGCAGGTATCATTATATTAGTTATTTACTGAAATGCTTTTTCCATCCGAGAGTACAAATATTGAGCAGTGATGGTTTTTGTTTTGTAGAGTTTGGCTTGTCTTGTAGTATATTTTGAATATGTGTGGAATTATGATTAGTATTTCAATTCTGGTGACTTGCCTAAGATAGTGGTTTTCAACATTCCTAATGCTCTCTCAGTTGTAATGACCTTGAACCCTAAAATAATTTTTGTTGATACTTCATACCCTAATTTTGTTTCTATTATGAATCATAATGTAAACTTATCTGTGTTTTTTTCATGGCCTTAGGCAACTCTTGTAAAAGGGTCGGTCAAAGCCCTACAGGGTCACAGCTCACATGTTGAAAGCCGCTGGTCTTAGAGGCCCAGGAATGTTTCGTCACTGCTGGTATTTTGTGCTCAGTGTTGTAGCTTCATTTGCTCTGACCCAAGAAAGGTGGTATTGTATGGAAAGTCACCTTTGCACATAGGTTTGTAGAAACTTATGAATTGACAAAGTTGCCTAATGCTTATTTTCATTTACTTCTTCCTAGCCAGTCAGAAGTCCAGAGAGGAGAGATAGAAAAGCATCAGCTAATGCTCGCAAGAGGAAGCATTCCCCTTCTCCTCCACCTCCCACACCTGTAGAATCCCGGAAGAAGAGTGGAAAGAAAGGGTAAGATGTTTGTAGTGTGAGACAAACTTTGAAATGCTTTCCTAGGTGTTGGATATTTTGCCAAACAATAGTCATCCTTTTGACTTTGAAGTCTTTTGTTTTGATAGTTTGTCTTTTTAACTTGTTTTTATTATTACATTAAAAAAATTTATTTCTGTTTGGGTATGGAGGTCATAAGAACTCATGTTGTCAGGTCAGGTACCAAGTGAAGGTACCTGTCTTGCCAGCTTGATCAGATAGTTTTGAAAGGAGTCTTATTTATATAGGAAGACCTTGAATACAGTCTTTTCTCCTTGTTGGAAACTAGACTTTAACAAGGTAAGGAGTTTTGCAGTTCATGTCCTGAGCCTGTTACCTTGGCAGTCGGGAGACAAGGTTGAGAGTACAAGTCAAGGTTTGAGGCTATTCTGTAAACATGTTTTCTCATAGCTTCAGTCTCAGACACATAATTACTCCCTCTTTACTGATTTGACCATTTAATCACCATTTGTGATTAAATTGACTGTTGAACTGTTGGATGTTCTGACAAGCCTAATAGCATACCTAACTGTTCTGAGTGACAGTTTAGATTTCTAATTGAATAAATTGCTGACAATATAAAATGAAACTTTAATGCTTTATGCAGTGCTTTAAGTATGTACTAAAAGTACAGATAATATTTGGTAATTCAGTTATTAGAAGTAAATATTTGATAATTTCAGACTTGCCTACTTTATTACATACATTTGTCTTTCTTTTTTATTTTTGTTTGACTGTTTTTGTTTTTGTTTGTTTTTCAAGACTGGGATTCTCACGTAGACCTAGCTGTAATGGTGCTCTGTAGAACAGGCTGGCCTCAAACCCTGCCTCTGCCTCCAGAGTGCTGGCATTTGTTACATTTTGAAACAGGATTTCTTACATAGTCCTCTCTTTCCTGAACCTGGCTATGTAAACAGGCTGACCACACACTTACTCACATGACACAAGGTAGAGTCATTTGAGAAGAAACCTCAATTGAGAAAATGCTCAGCCATCTTTCCACCCCCACCTGTTCTTTTACTCTACTAATTCACATTCCTCCCATTTCTTACACTAATCACTTAGAGTTTGGGATTCAGTTCATGTTACTTGAGTCGGGTATCTAATTTGTTTTTAAAAGTTTTTCTGAATACAAGTAATAAATTAGATAGAACTTTAGCCATTTTGCTAAAAGTGTCTATAATTGTCCTTTTTCTACCCTATATGTATTAGACAAGCTAGCCTTTATGGGAAGCGTAGAAGTCAGAAAGAAGAAGATGAGCAAGAAGATCTTACCAAGGACATGGAAGACCCAACACCTGTACCAAATATAGAGGAAGTGGTCCTCCCTAAGAACGGTTGGTGCTCTTCTGCATGAGACTGAGTGCTGGCTTTCATTTCACCATAGATCGAGTAGTGTGTTATGTTCTGGGGATACAGTTCTTTCTCTTTTAGGTTTCTGAAATAGCATATTTCTGTACACCCTGGCTGTTCTGGAAATCACATGTAGACCCAGGCTAGCCTCCAACTTAGAGATCTACCTGCATCTGTCTCCACCTCCTAAGTGCTGGGATTAAAGGCTGTGCCACCCTGCTAGTACCGCATAACTCTTAACTTTGAAATAGGAATAGATTTTTCTCCTAAAAGTTTTTAAAAGTTCTTACTTTCTCGTTTTATTTATTGGTCATTTAGGGTTTTTTTGTTTTGTTTTGTTTTTGTTTTTTGTTTTGTTTTGTTTGTGATTTTCCTATTGAAAAGACACTCCAATCAGACAGGTACATACATTTAAAACTGTCGTCTGTATAGTGGTGTAAACCCATAATTCAAGCCCTTAGGAGGCTTATGCAGGAGGATCATGAATTTGAGGTAAGCGTGGTCTTCATGCATGTTTTAAAAACTAAAGAAATAAAAATAAAATAAGAAATGGGAATAGTCCTGCAGTGCATGCCTAGCGTGTGTGACATTCTAAGTTCAATTTCAGTCTCATCCCCAACAGTTTTTTAAGGGAGAAAATGAGTAATGTAAAAATCAGGTTCCTTTAATGTCCAGTACAGAAAAATGTTAGCAGGGATTCCACTGTGTGTTGACAAGTTAACTTTTCTGCATTTGTAGAATAGAAATATGTTGCTATTTGAGTGATTTATTACAGAATATGGCTGGTAGTTTGTGTCCTGATGTTTTTACGTGAATGCTGGGCTATACTCAGGATATAATGATACAAGTACATATTTTAATTGTATTGTCTTGTCTTTAATTTCATTTATGTATGTGGGTTTGTTTTGTCTCGTTTTTTGAGACAGGGTTTCTCTGTGCAGTCCTGGCTGTCCTTGAACTTAAGTCTGTAGACCTGGCTGGCCTCAAATTTAGAGATCCACCTGCCTCTGCCTCCCAAGTGCTGGGATTAAAGGCGTGTGCCACCACCACTGCCTAGCCTATTTATTTTAACTTGATTTTCTGTTTTGTCTGCATGTGTGTACCATGCAGGCCGTGGGAAGCCAGAAGAGGGCATCAAATTGCTTGGCATTGGAGTTAAACTGATCCACTTTGCCTGACCGCTTATCCATCTCTCCAGCTCCTTACTTTATATTTTTAAAATCAGTGTGACTTATTTTCTTTAACAAATGATTCTGCTGTTTTTTCCACTCTTGTAGTAAATCCAAAGAAAGATAGTGAAAACACACCTGTTAAAGGAGGCACAGTGGCAGATCTAGGTAAGGAAACCATCCACAAATTCTTTCTTGGCTGTGTGAGAGCTTTAAATACTGGATTATTTATTTGAGATGGTTACTTTCATTTTCCCTGTCTACTGCTTTTCAAGATTAGCCAGCTTCCTTCTTTACTGTCCTCTTTCAGGTTCCTACTATGATCCATTGTTTGTATTTCCTTGACCTGCAGTTGACAGCACATGGCATTTTCTAACAAACTTGGCAGTATCTTATTTTCACTTGAAAATAGTTAACATCTGAGTTTTAAAGGAATCATTCCAATTACAGTATGGTTTTTATTGTATGTTTAATATTTATAGGGTTTGTGCAGATGTTTGCATTATTAGAAGTTCAAGGATATTCACAATATTTATTCATCATGAGTTTGAGGTTAGCCTTGAACTACATATTGAATTCCAGGCCAGCCTGGGCTAAAGGACTCTGTGTCCCTCAACACCATCCTCTTTGAACAAAATAAAGTTCTTACTTAATTTTGTGTATATGATCTGAGTGCAGGCATGAATCCTGTAGTTTGTTCAGGCAGAGGGCAACAATTGGGATCCCACCATCCTTAAACAGTGGAAGCCCAGGGGTTGATCCTGACCGTGGCAAGTACCCATTGGAGTGTGGAGCCATTTCCCAGCCCCTTAGGAAACTTTTTAAGTTTACATTTCATTTATCCGTGCTATATTTTTTGGCTTATGCCACAGTGGTACATATTGGTGCATGACTATTTTAAAGTCTAACGTTTAAACGGAGCATTTCTGATGACAAATCAAAGAAGATAAACAGGTGCACTCTAAAAATATTTCTGCCTTATCCTGATGTTATTGTCTGATCTGTTATACATTACATATATTCATTTTTCTCTTTCACAACCGATAGTCACTTATTCAAATGCCAGAAAAGGAAATGCTAATTATAAGTTGACTTTTATTTCTTCCTTCTGCATGGACAGACAATATGAAAGGTTATGAAGCCGGATGTTTTTCACTGAAATTTTGCTAAACAAGAGTGGTAATTTGTAATTGATAACTTACTTGTTTGGGTTTTTTGGTTTTTGTTCTGATATGTTTTTAAGTCAGGGTCTCTATTTCTGAGTAGCCTGGAACTCATTCTTTAGACAAGATTGGCTTTAAACTCTCAGAGATCTGTCTGCTTCCCAAGTGATTTGATTAACGTGCATAACACAGTGCCTGGGTAGCAGGTTGATAGGTTTTGTTATTATTGTTGATGATTTGGTTTTTGGTTTGTGTGTGTCTTTGAGACAGAGTTTTTCTGTGTAGCTTTTTTCTTCTTTTGCTCAGTCCTGGAACTCTAGACTGCCCTCAAACTCACAGATTCACCTGCCTTTGCTCTTGGATTAGAGCTGTGCACCACCACAGCTGGTTGACAGAATTTTTTATACCAGAGCATGCACATAATAATTGCTTGTGTGAGAAGAGCCTAAAGGTTCCAACCACAATATAATGGAAAAGAAATAGCGTGAAATACCCTGACTTTTTCAGCACATATTGTACACTTGTGTTAGAGCATGACGCTGCACTGAGTGTTGTGGCTGGAGATGTTCTTGCTCTCCAGTGGAGAATTAGGTTCTTTGAATTTGACATTGCTGTCTTTTTTTTTTTTTTTTTCTTGGCACCTTTCATTTCAATCTCAGCTGTAATATGACTTTGACACCAAGGCCGCTGTGACCTATCAGGTGTATTTTTTCTTCAATTTTACTTATGTGTATGGATGCTTGTTTGAATGTCTGTCTGTCTACATGTATACAATACCCTCATTTATAAAGAGAGCCCAATTCTGGACTTACAGACCATTGTAAGCTGCCTTGTAGTTCTTGGGAATAGAACCTGAGTCCTCTGAGTGCTCTTAACCACTGAGCCATCTCTCCAGCCCTTCAAATGTACATTTTTGTTTTCAGAGTTGTAGCTGTTTTAGTTCCCTTCTTAGTCATAGAAATCTGTACTATTCCTTCTATTCTTGAGGTATTGGGGAAAAAAGAAAACAACAGGTTTTTATACCCACCCAGAGAAGTATAGCATATTTATTGAATAGCATGTTGGGATATGAAAGAAGGATGTCGCTTAATAGATGTCAGTTTTGGTCAGGTGTCCAGAGTGTCTTAGTCACAGAAACGTGTGAAAGAATAGAGAGCTTTTGGTGTTTGGGGTGATGAAACCCAGAGTCACGTGCATGGCAGGCGTGAACTCCACTCCACGCTTAAATTGTAATTTTTAAAAGTGTAACAGCATCTGGTAAGAAACTGATTTTCCTTAGGTTTCCTCAGGCTTCACGGATTTTTTATTCTTACCTATATGTTACTCATCACTTGTTAGAAATAATTTATAGTTGATGGCAAGCTGCCAGTTTTGAATGGGCACCACACTTTGCTCTTCTTTCTTTTTTTTTTCTTTATAACATACTTACTAAGCCCAAGCCCCGTTACTAGTGGCAGGTTGGTGGTGTCCACTTCTGCACTGCACACATGCATTCTGGGTAGTCATACACTTCACTAGTGCACCCTCGTAGCTCTGTTTTACTAATAAATTATTTGACTAGAATAATAACGGTTATTTCTTTATTTTTTACTCATTAGGAATGCAGCTAGAGTGTTTCAGCAGGCTCTTCCCAAGCATGCTAATATTAAATGGCCTGGGCCGTGTTTGGGCTCATTGTCAGTGATTTACATTGTCCCCATGCGCCGTTGCTGTCCACAGTACATACATGACATGCTAACCTCAGAGACTTGTGTGTGTGTTCATATTTCATTTTATGTTACTAATTTGTTGTGTGACTTCAACTTTTCCCTCCCTGAAATAGAGTTTCTCTCTTTAGTCCTGGCTGTCCTGGAACTAGCTCGCTGAGGACCAGGCTAGCCTCTTCTGCCTCCTTAGTGATGGGGTTAAAGGCATGTGCTGATACCACCCTATTTTGGTTGTTGTTTGTTTTTTGAGACAATGTCTCACTGTTGGCCCTGAGTGGTCAGGACTTCATTTTGTGGACTGGACTTCCTCAGAAGAGATGGACAACCTCTTTCTCCCTACTGGTGGGATTAGAGGTGTGAGCTGCCATGCCCGGCTACATCAGATAGTTTTGTGGGTTTTTCTTTAAAATTTTTTTTTAATTTTTTATTAATTACACTTTATTCATTTTGTATCCCCCCATAAGCCCCTCCCTCCTCCCCTCCCGATCCCACCCTCCCTCCCCTTTCTGCATGCATGCCACTCCCCAAGTCCACTGATAGGGGAGGTTCTCCTCTCCTTTCTGATCTTAGTCTATCAGTTCTCATCAAAAGTGGCTGCATTGTCCTCTACCGTGGCCTGGTAAGGCTGCTCCCCCCTCAGGGGGAAGTGATCAACGAGCAGGCCAATCAGATTATGTCAGAGGCAGTCCCTCTTCCCATTGCTATGTAACCCACTTGGACACTGAACTGCCATGGACTACACCTGTTCAGGGGTTCCAGGTCATCTCCACGAATAGTCCTTGGTTGGAGTATGAGTCTCTGGGAAGTTCCCTGTGTTCAAATTATCTTATTCTGTTGCTTTTCTTTTAAATTTTATTGACTGTAAATTTGTTTTTTGTTTTTGTTTTGTTTTGAATTTTTTGAGACAGGGTTTCTCTGTGTAGCCTTGGCTGTCCTGGGTTCACTTTGTTAACTAGGCTTGCCTGGAACTCAGAGATTGGCCTGCCTCTACCCTCTGTAGGAGCTGGGATTACAGGCATGCACCACCGCACTCAGCTTGTCTGTAAATTTTTCTTTAAGGGATTTCATATGTGATTTCACCACTATTCGTAGTTCTGTAGACCAGGTGGCCTCAAACTCAGAACTCTGCCTCCCTTTGCTTCCCAAGTGTTCGGATTAAAGGTGTGTGCCACAATCGCCCAACTGAGACTGGGTCTTCAGTCAACTCTCTTACATGATCTTGTTACCAATAAGATCCACATGATGATGCTATAATTATGATAACTGGCAGATATTAATTATGAACTTTTCATTTGCTTAAAAATTGGTATGATCTTCCATCTTAATGCATTTGTGTAAGATGATCATTTTTTCATTGTTAATTCGGTTTAGTAAGGATCTATTTTGTTTATGCTACATAACTCAAAAAGCAATGAGTGATTATTAAAACAACTTGTTTTGATTTTACAGATGAGCAAGATGAAGAAGCAGTTACAACAGGAGGAAAGGTAAAAGTTCATTTAAGCCTGTGTGAGAGGAGTTTCTTTTAGACACGTGCCCTGAGCAAAAACAGAACTCAGATTGTTCTCAAACTGAACTCTGTCCAAGGATGTCTTTGAACTATTGATCCTCCATCCTGTTCCTTCTCACCGCTGTTATTCCCGTGCCAGGTGCATGTAAAAATGGGGATTATACCTGAGGGGCTTGCATATATAATGAATTAGCACCTACTACCTGGTCCCTGGTCCATCCTTTGCTTGTAACAGGGTCTCTCACACTTTTTTTTTTTTTTTTTTTTTTGGCTCACGATGACCTGATTCTTGGTCTCCAACGTAGCTTAAACCATATGCATATTGTACCTAGCTTTTTTTTTTTTTTTTGAGTCATTTTTTTCAAACTATACTAAATTTCTGTCATTAGCTACCATATTCAGTTAAATTTTCTATTTCATACTCCCAGCTAATGGTTCTGTTTTATTGTTGTTTTAATTTGTTTTTTTGGACCAGGGTTTCTTTGTAGCCATGGCTGTCCTGCAACTCGTTTTGTATACCAGGCTGTCCTCAACCAGAGCTTTTTGCACACAGGATTTAATAAAGTTAACCCTGAATCAAGAGGTGAAGTAAGAAAACAGCTGACAAGCATTAAAGAGTAGGAGGGACTTTGAGCTGAGGGGTATTTAAGACAGCACGAAGACGAGCTTTTAGCTTAAGCTCTGGCTTTAGCTTAGGCTTCAGCTCCTCAGTTCTCTGGCTTTTTGGCCTTTGAGCTAGCAAGCCTTCAGTCTTGGGTTTTTTTGTTGGTTTTTTTTTTTTATCCCTTTGCTCCTGGGATTTTTCAATCCAGACCTAAGCAGAGAAGGAACGTTAGCTGGGTACTTTCTCTGTCTCTCTGAGCTAGCAGGTTTTCACCCCAGCCATCTGTCTCCTGAGTCTTTATTGGTAAAACAGAATGGTTGGGTTTTTCATTTTCGCCTGTAACAACAGCTGAGTTCAGTCCCCAGGAGCGACTGTTAAAAGTTGTGAATATCATTCACAATGTGCAATCTGTGACCCAGTTTTGCTCTGAGAAGAGATATCAGTAAAAAATTTCTGAGGCACTTGAACGATTTGATTTTAAACTGTATGGTAGAGATCTGATCAATAGAATTGGAGTGGGGTCTCGGTGTGTAGCCGTGTGTGCTGTCATTGAGAGACTCTGTTGGGGGAGTTGCTCTCCTACCATGTGGAGCCTCCGCATGGTAGTTGTGCTTGTCTCTCCAGTCACGCTGTGGACCAGGCTGCCCTCTGTCTCCCAAGCGCTGGGATTGCGGGTGTGCACCGCCACACTCAGCACACTCTCAGCACACTCTCGCACAGCTAATGTACCACTGTACGTCCTCTCGCTGCACTTCTTTCTGTTGGTCATTTACGTCTGTGAATTTTCCTTTTTTGTACAGAGATACTAAATAGTTTCTACTGTACCTCTAGGGTCATTATGAGGAATAAATGAGTTAATTTATTAGGACTATTAGTAGGTACTCATGTTTTGTGTTTGGAGTAAAAGCAATCATATCTTTATGCTTTGTTAGTATCTTTACTCTTGTAAATAATGTGAAAATTCGCAGTTGAGGTTTATGATCATAAAATTATATGAGTTAAAAGGAAGCTGTTGTGAAGGGCTTCAGAGACACCGTGGCTGTTTCAGGCATGGCTACTGTTCCAGAGGATTCAGCTTTGATTCCCAGCATCCCCTTGGTAACACTTAAAACTCTCTGAGGAACTGACACCCTTTTCTGTCCTCTCTAGACACTGCATGTAAGTTGTACATACCAGCATACACTTAAAATAACAATTTAAAAAATTGAAAAGCTTTGGTGAAAAAAGGTTTGCTTTCATGTGTCAGTAGTTCATGAATGAAACAGCAAGATAATCTTGTTGTTAAATAATGTGTTTTGCTATTTGGATAAAGGAAAAATCAAATTTCCTGTCATTTTGCCACTTTCCTAGCTCTAGAATTCAGAGATGTTTATGCTTGAGAATTGTCTTCTAGTTCTTCACACTGTATCCACTGTCTTCATTTGTTTGACCTGATGTCATGGATGTGACTTGTCTTTCTGTGAACTTCACTTTCGTTACTTATAGGATGATGAAGATCCTAGCAAAGGTGATCCGAGTCGGTCAGTTGACCCAGGTGAAGATAATGTCACAGAACAGACCAATCACATCATCATCCCTAGCTATGCATCCTGGTTTGATTATAATTGGTGAGTGGGCTTTTTCCATCTGAAGCATGGGACTGAGCAGTGGGAACACTTACTTCAAATCAACTGTGTTGTTTTCTCTGTTCCAGTCTCACTGATACGTGTTTTCTCTTTTCATTATCCAGTTGTTCTCAACTTGTTGGTCATGACCTCTTTTGTGGTCACATATCAGATGTCCTGGATATCATATCTGTGTTATGATTCGTAACAGTAGCAAGATTCCAGTTATGAAATAGAAATGTAATAATTTTATGGTTGGGAGTACCCATAATATGACATGCTTAATTTTAGAAATCTGAGCAATTGTTATAAATTATTGATCTTGGTTCACTTCATTACTGTGTTGCTGTATTTACTACTCTGATTTTTGCTATTCAGTTTCCAAAGAAGTCTTTTTATTTTGTGCCATTTTATTTCTCTAATGTTTTGAAAATTAGTAATAAAATTTATGATTTTTATTGTCCACATAGTTTTTGTTGTTTTGAGACTGGCTCTCAAACTATATCCCATGCTAAGATCAGATTTTGTTCATCCTTGACTGTCTGAATTGTTGGTGTTACAGATTTGAATTGCCGTTCCCAGCAGAAGTTTTTCAGTTAGTTGGGAGAATGGAAAACTATAGTATGCCTATACTTCAGTAGAAAATACAAAGCTTTGTAATTGTTTTTTTCTTCTTAAATATAAAGGATGTTGTCTAATCAAACTGTTCTCCTTTGAAAAGTGAGTAATGCATAGCTCAAATTTTAAGATTTAATTATCAAAAAACAATATCAGTCTGCTCTTTTCTTTCAGTATTCATGTGATTGAACGGCGTGCTCTTCCTGAGTTTTTTAATGGAAAAAACAAATCCAAGACTCCAGAAATGTGAGCCCAGTGTTTTGTAGACCTTTTAGTGTTAATAGCATGGGTTTGTTGCTTTAGTTTTATGTATGAGTGTTTTGCCTGCATAAGAATGTTCTATGTGTGTGCAATGCCAGTGAAGGCCAGAAGAGGGCATTGATTCTCCTGAAGCTCCAGTTATGGAGGTTATGAGCCAAACCTGGATCCTCTGCAAGACCATCCACAAGTACTTTTAACCACTGAGTTTTTCCCCCACTTCTCCTGATTCTTAAAATATAATTCTCAGTTGGTTGTTACTGTTCTTTATTTTTGTTTTTAATTTACAAATAGTGTATAATATTTATATCTCATTTTTGCATGGTCTTCAAAGGAATTTGTAGTTTTTCTTCCTAAACTTCTGATTATATTTGTCAGTTCTAGCACTTATATTTTTAATTTAGTAAATGGGTGTTTAGTAGAAGTTTGTCATAATAGCTTTGTTTTGTTCTGAGTGGGACCTTTTTTTTGGGGGGGGGGGTCAGGGAGGTCCAAAACAGTATAGCATTGGCCATCCTGGACTCACTCTGTAGATAAGGCTGGCCTCTAACTCAGAGATCTGGCAGCTTCTGCCTCCCAAGTACTGTGATTAAAGCCATGGGCCACCGTTGCCCAGCTGTCATAATAGCTTCTCATTGTCTCTGTGTGTTAGGATTTGCATGCATTATAATGATCTGGTAGGGAATAGAATCTGTCTCTGTGACAAATTAATTAAAAGCTTTTATATAGGATTATCAGCTGCATTTGAATTGAGTTAAATCTCTGAAGCATTTGGTTTTGCACTAGAATTGGAAATGACTGATGCCATTTGCTTACCAGGAAGGATCTCTTTTCCTTATGACCAGTTGTTACATATTTCTGGAAACTTGTTTTTTTGTTGTTTGTTTCCTTTATTTTTATTTCAATTTAGGGTCATACTGTATAGGCCAGCTTAGCCTAGAATTCACAGTGATCTGCCTTCCTCTGTTTCCTGAATGCTGGGATCAAAGATGTGCACACCCACACCCAGCCTTTCTCTCAAAACTCTTACCTCTACAATTAGTTCACAGATGTCCTTTCTTAGAACATAATCTATTTTCATTGCATGTGTGTACTGCCAAAATAACCACTATTTAACCATGTTCTAGGGGAGAACCAACTTAAATAGTTTTCTATGTAAAGTACATAGCACAACATAGAAAACTTATTAATATAGTCTGGTTGTACTTTTTCATGTCAGTTTGAGATTCTATGCTTTGATGTCAGAAATAGTACTAACCTTCTAATAATACCACTGTTAGAGTTACCTAAATCCAGATTGGACTTCAAAGACCTGGATTGTTTTTTCCATGTTTTTAAACACTTAAGGATTTGGCGAGTCATCTCTTTAGATTAGGCTTTTCTATTTTAGCCTTTTTCATCTGGTAAATTGAGTCATTTTTGTCTAGCCATGCTTGTTCAGTAGGCTTTTTGCTACATAGCTTTCCTCAAGTTTTCTCAGACTTTCTTTTTGCTTGTATGCAAAAAATTGTTATTAGAGGTCATGATCCTTAACACATTTTTAAAAAGCATCTGTGGTAAAAATACTTCACCGTGCTGTGGAAGCTGCTGTGACTTAGAGTCCTAATTTTTCTTTCCTTTCTTTAATCATTTATTTTAAAATTCTTTGTCCAGAAGTTGATCTCTGTGATTGTTTGTCTGGCCAAGTCTCTCTGAGTGTTCAGATTGCCCGTGAAGGCATAATGCTGTGTCAGAGCAAGTGTTGGGTAGAGAGTGAGTGTGATCAGAACTTGAGAGTGCATATCCTAGATGTGCTGAGTCCCGCCCACACTCACTCTCCCACCCTCGAGGGGAGGTAGCTCCTGATGTGCTCAGTGTGTCACTTACTCACGTGTGAATAGAATGATGTGCCTTGTTTTACAAAGAATTGGAGTATGAGGTGAGCCGCCTCACACACAGTGTGGAGAACACTGCTTAGCAACCAAGACTAGATTATGTCAGTGTTCAGGTTACCTCATGTGCTGATACAATGAGGTGCACACTTGTTTTGTATCTTATTGGCTCTGAATTTACGTGAATTGTTAGTACAATACCAGTGTTGTTGATGTTTTATATTGCTGTCTTCTGTGTTTTGTTTTGTTTTTCCTTATTCTTGTCAAAAACTGTTAGTTTTGGGTTTGGGAATATTTTATCCAAAAGATGGAAATCTACCTCATAGATTTTGGCCTTGATTTTTTAGATACCTGGCATATCGGAATTTTATGATTGACACATACCGTCTAAACCCCCAAGAATATTTAACCAGCACTGCTTGTCGGAGAAACCTGACTGGAGATGTGTGTGCTGTGATGAGGTAAAATGTTTGACCTATATCCTGTACTGTAGGTGCACTGCTGTTCTATATCTAGCCGATTTTGAACTTAAGATTTTTGACATTTTTATTTACATGGATCATGTGGGCTCAGGGCGAGCTTGAGGTCCAGAGGAGTGTACCAACAACTCTCCTGGAGCAGGAGCTGCAGGCAGTTAGGAGCAGCCTGACGTGGGTGCCAGGAGACAGAGTCTGGTTTCCGGAAAGAGCTTTCCTTCATCTGACCAGTTTAACCAATGCCTTCTTTACTGCACTCATAGCGATTCTCTGCTGTAATACCCATTTTGGTAATTTGTGTTGCATAGTTCATACATTTTGTTATAGTCAGGTTATAAAATGATAAGAGATTTAGGTAGGGAGTGTATAGACCATCCCAGGACAAAGTTTAAATTTGGATTTCTTTCTCTTAAATTGAGTCAGAAAATGAGTGCTTTCATCATGAATTTAAATGAGCACTTGTTTTCTATTTTCTGTGACTGAAACTATTATTTGATGACTACACACCTTCACTCCCAGCCCTTGGAAGACAGGCAGCCAGAAGTTTGTGCCTTCAAGGCCAGCCTGGTCTCTACAGTGAAGTGCAGAGCTACATAGTAGTACCACCAAAAATAGAAAACAAAACAAACAACCCACAGATATTATTTGAATTACTTGACATTGCACTCAGTTTTGAGGTTGTATATTCTCCCTAAAATAGCACCAAGATTCTTAGCTGGGTTTTGACCTGCAGAGAACATGCTTTCTTCATTCTGTTTTGTTAATTGCATGACTACAGGTTTGCAGAATAGATTGGTTCACTCAGTTGTAATGTACGGAACATTTTATCTTTCAGGGTTCATGCCTTCTTAGAACAGTGGGGTCTTGTTAACTACCAAGTTGATCCAGAGAGTCGACCCATGGCAATGGGACCTCCTCCTACTCCTCACTTCAATGTGCTAGCTGATACACCCTCAGGGCTTGTGCCTCTACATCTTCGATCACCACAGGTAGGTTAGTGATAACGGCTCTGGAGGTCTGCCTGATACTCGGAACAGTATTCATTCTAGTGATAGGATAATTTTCTTAGTGCTGCTTCTTAGCAGATAGTTTTGGGATTGCTTATTTTTTGTTTTTTTATTTCTCCAAATGTCAATATTGTCCATAACAATACATATATATATAATATTTAAGGAAATATCGTGCCACCTTATCTTTTGAAATTACAGAATTTTTTGTTAATCTTTACCTCTTTATCCCTTTGCCACCAATGTCTAGTAAAGAAGCAGATAATACACATCCTTGTCATTCAGTCTGTCTTGGAAATGTTCATTTTCGAACCTTTATTAATAACTTAACTAATGATTTCAGAAGTAGACATGCATTGTTCTGGAACGATAGTGTGCCAATCTAATAGCCGGGTGTTCACACTGTATTTCCTCTTCATTGTGAAAGAGAATATGTCATATTAGCAGAACAATTGCCTGTCTTCTCTTACTTAAGGGAGCACCAGAAATATTTGTCTTTTCATGTTGATTTTACAGTTTACTATGAATGCATACTTACTGTTTGTTGGTGTTGTTATTATTATGTGTTTATAGAAACTTGACCAAAAGTGGTTTCTTTTTCTTTGTTCTTCTGATTTCTTTTTTGAAACAGTCTCACTATGTAGTTCTGACTGTCCTGGAACTCACCAGGCTGGTGTTGAACTCTGCCTCCCAAATGCTGTTGTTCAAGGTGTGCACCACCGTGAAGAGCCAGTGTTAAGTTACTTAAAAACTTCTGTCCCCTTGAATTTTTTACTAGGTTAATACAGTCATTTTGTCATTTGTATGCTGCATAGGTCCCTGCTGCTCAACAGATGTTAAATTTTCCTGAGAAGAACAAGGAAAAGCCAATTGATTTGCAGAACTTTGGTCTTCGAACTGACATTTACTCCAAGAAAACACTGGCTAAGGTAAACTTTTGTAAGCCCACAAGGACCAACCGCTCTCATGTCTTCTTTTTCTTAGAAAAAAGCTAGTCTCTCATAGGAGCCAGCAAGGTCTCTGCTTCGGTTTGATGCGTTTCAACAATCACTTAGGATTAGCAGATGGATATTTTAAAATAACCAGACAGTATTTTTGAGGGTAGCACAATTTGAAAAGTAAAGTAGAATGTATAGTAAGAATCATGTAATAACGTTGTAAACTTCTGTATTGATTGAACAGACCATTCAGATAACAGAACACATTAGTGACCTATCTGAAAGCTGAGTTTAGTCACTAAAAAGAAAATCAACCGGATAATGGTGAAGAAAGGACAAAACAATGAGAACAAAGAAACATGTCAACAGTCAAAATAATTTATATCAGTGTAGGAAAAAAAAAAGTGGAGGAATTTGATTGATAAGTTGACTATATAATGACTAACACTGTTGTAGAACTAATAAAAGCATATTCAGAGGCTAGAGCCGGGCATGGTGGTGCACACCTGTAATCCCAGCACTCTGGGGGACAGACACAGGTGGATCTCTGAGTTTGAGGCCAGCCTGGTCTACAGAGTGCATCCAGGACATCCAAGACTACTCAGAGAAACCCTGTCTTGGGTGAAAAACAAAAACAGACAAATAAGCAAAAAAAACAGATGAAAGCAGCTCTGCACGTAATAGTACTTGGAACCAAGCCTGAAAACCTGGATTCAGATCCCATCGACACATGAAAGCTGGCTATGTTGTCACCTTCTTGCAACAAGAAGGTGGAAGACAGGATAATCCTTGTGAAGCTTGCAGGTCCAGAAGGCTGGAGTAGTCAGCACAGAGGCATACAGTAAAAGGGATATTGCCAAAAACAAGGTGTAAACTGAGGGCCCACACCCAAGGTTGTCCTCTGACCCTCACTGATGAATGCACACGCATAATATGCCTCTCAAAAATAAATCAGTACAGTTTTAAAACTGATTAAAACAAAGTGAGGAGGATAAATATATGGTTAATAAAAGAAACTGACTTTAAAGCCATAATAAAACTGGCAGATTTTTTAAATTAAATTTATATATTTTATATTAATTACAGTTTATTTACTTTGTATCCCAGCTGTAGCCCCCTCCCTCATTCCCTCTCTCCCTCATCTCCTCCCTGCCTCTCTCTAAGTCCACTGATAGGAGATGTCCTCTTCCCCTTCTATTTGACCCTAGCTTATCAGTTCTCATCAGGACTGGCTGCAGTGTCCTCCTCTGTGTCCTAGCAAGGCTGCTCCTCCCTCGGGGTTGCAGAGGGTGGGGAGGTTAAGGAGCTAGCCCTGAGTTCATGTCAGAGACAGTCCCTGTTCCCCTTACTAGGGAACCCACTTGAATACTGAGTTGCCATGGGCTATGTCCAAGCAGGAGTTCTAGGTTATATCAATGCATGGTCCTTGGTTGGAGAATCAGTCTAAAAAAGACCCCTGTGCCCAGATATATTTGGTCCTTGTAGAGTTCCTGTTCTCTCCAGGTCTTACTAACTCCCCCTTCTTTGATATGATTCCCTGCACACTGCCCAAGGTTTGGTTATGAGTCTCAACATCTGCTTTGATTCAAAATTGGCAGATGTTATAACATCAATGATAGAAGTCAAAGAACAAATATTATTATATTGTAAATTAATATAAACACATTTTGAAACCTGTATTAAGTCATCAGTGGCGTAAAAACTAGATGTTTCTAGATGTTTGAAAGTGTAGAAATTGCTATTAGCAAAATACATGAAACTCCTCTGTAGTAAAAGAAATGAACCCAGATAGACTGAACATAAGTCAGCAGTGGCTCAGCAGGACCCTATCCCAAATCTGCCTGCCTTTCTGAATTACCCAGAAAGTTTAAGTTTTCACTTTCTTTAGATAGTTCTCCTTAGAGTGTTTCCCTCACACTCTATGAAAATATTCCTACATTTTATAGGAAGTTGAAAAAATTAATTGAAAGTAGATTGACAAATTGTAAGTTAATGTTCTAAGTCTTAACACAGCTATTTAAAGAAATATGATTAACTAGGAGATAGTATATATTTCCAACGATAAAGACATGACCTTATGGTGACTAACACTCTTAGCACAGAGGATGATAAAGGCAAGTTTGATAAAAGGCAGGATATATAACAGTGTGAAGTTGGTCAGTTTCAAAACAGAGTTTCTCTGTTTAGCCTTGGCTATCCTGGACTCACTTGGTAGACCAGGTGAACTTCGAATTCACAAAGATCCACTCTGCCTCTTCCTCCTTAGTGCTGGGGTTGCATGTGCCACATGCCTGGCCTGAGAGCATTTTTCAGAAGAGAAAAGAAATCTTACTCCCACACAGAAGGTTACAATACAAGGAACATTTTATGAAGAAGAGATAATAACAGACAATAACAAGCAATCACGTGTGCTCTCATTTCTTCCCACTTCAGTCCCCAAGCCAGGCCAGGGCTCCACTGTTGATCCTGGCCCTGCAGATGATGTTTTATTATTTTTAAACATTTTACTTATATGTGTATTTGTGCACCATTTGCATGTAGTGCCCTATGAATCCAGAAGATGGCATTAAATCCTCTGGAGCTAAAGATTTACAGATGGTTGTGAGGTACTTTTTGAGTGCTAATTGTGGAACTTGGGTCCTTTAGAAAAGCAACCAGTAATCTTAACTGTTGATCTATCTCTTTAGCCCTTCTCTTACATACATTTTTATTTTTTTTCCATACAGTTTTTTTATGTTTATGATTATAATTTTATTGAAAATATTTTTTTCTCACATAACATGTCCTGAATAAGTTTTCCCATTCCGCTACTCCTCCCAATTCTTCCCAACCTCCTTTTCCAGTTGAGTTCATTCCCTTTCTGTCTCTCATTAAGAAAGAAAAGACTTCTGAGACATAGGGCAAAATATAACAAAATAATATGAAATAAGATAAATCAAAAACTATGATGTTAAAATTTGTCAAGAGTTATAAAGACAAATAACCCACTAATCAGAGATCTACTGGCTTGCATGCTCAGAAATCTCAGAAAAACAGAAACTAGAAGCCATTTTATTTATATTTATATATATATATATTATACATAATATATATTACATTTATCAAGCCCTTGAGATTTTAATTTATTTAAAATATTTCTCCTTTCCTTTCCTCCTTCTAAGCTATTCCATATAATCCTCTGTTCCATACAGTTTTAATACTTCATTGAAACAGCAAAATTGTCAACTTGGATTAAAAAAAAAAAAAAAAAAATCAAGGACAACAGTGTTTTCCAGAAACTTGAGTGTAGAGCATAAACTCAAGTAACTGTAAAACAAGAGGATATACCTGCACACGCCTCAGAGCTGGCGAACTGTCTATGTTAGCATAGATAGACAGCAGATGAGGTTATTTCAACATATTTCCTGGTGATAAAAAAGGATAATTGAGAAGGCACAATATTTTAAGATTTTGCACACACCCATAAGTACATACTTACATACATATTTGTGTATATGCTATTTTAAAAACATCAAAATATATAAAATAAAAGTTGAAAGAATTTAGAAATAGTCAACACCAGAATGGCCTTACACTCAAATAATTCCAGTGTACAAAGACCCTTCCAGAAATTGAGAAGCATGTAGATAAACATAGATATCCAATTATAATTTCTGGTTTGTTCAAGCAGTGTAATAGCATAAAACAAATCCGTTCCCAGCACTTAGCGGTCTTGAGTTAGAGGCTACCAGTGTAAGAGATGGTTCAGTGTGGAAGCACGTGCTGTGCTCCTCTTGTAGATGTCCTGAACTTACTCTGCACATTCACTTGGAAGTCAGCCATCCATAACTCTGGTTCTGGGGGATCCAACACCCTCTTCTGGCCTCTCTGGATACCAGGTGTGCACATGGAAAACATAAACACATGAAGCCAAAACACAGATGTGCGGTCCACATGCGGTGGTGCACACTTGTAAGCCCAGCAGTCGCCGAGGCTGGTCTACAGAGCAAGCCCTGAACAGCGAAGGTTACAGACCTTCGCTGAGAGAAGCCCTGTCTCGACAGACCGAAAGCCCAAATCAGAACAAAACAAAAAACACTGATACACATAAACGGAAAAGAAACTAAAAAACAGAAATAACTATAGAGCCAATAAAATGTAATGGCAAAAATGCTGGATACTTTTGTTTGCTATCAAACTAATTAATACTTAAAGAATGCTTTGCAGTTTTTAATTTTTTTTTTTTTTAAGATATTTTCTCTTTACATATCTGGGTGTCCTGGAACTGTGTAGACCAGGCTGGCTTTGAATTCACAGAGTCCTGAACTTTGGGATTAAGGGCATGTACCACCACGTCCCATTGTTTTTATTTCTTTCTTGTTTTTGTTTCTTGAGACAGGGTTTCTCTGTCTGGCCTCAGACTCACAGAGCTCTGCCTCCTGAGTAACTGTTATAACATTAATTCTTAAGTTTATTTTGCCTTTTATGTATGCCTGTTTTGCCTGTACATCTGTGTATAGTGACCACAAAAGCCCAGAGAGGATGTCAGGTCCCCAAAACTATAGTTACAGATGGCTGAGAGCTGCCACGTTGGTCATGGGACTTCTGAAAAACAGCCAGTGTTCTTAACGCTAAGGCATCTCATGAGCCCTTTTGCCATTTTTAGGAAAAAAAGCTTTTGTTTTGTGGAGTGTAAGTGTATGTTCGTGCATGCAAGCGAGTGAGTGAGTAAGTGAGCAAATGTTTTTCCTGCATTTCTGTTGCTTATTTAGGCTTCACTTGAATACCTGGTATCCATAGAAGTCAGAAGTGGACATATTCCTTAATCTGTAATCTGTTTTATCCCATTGTGTAAGTGCTCTTGAGCATTGAACCATATCTGTTGTCCTTTTGCAGTTTTTTTTTTTTTTTTTTACATGACTAGAATAAATTTTTATCTGCCTAAGGGGAGAGATTTGTGTAAGATGTTTTTTAATCATACCTCAGTAAATATCGGGGAAACAAACCATACAGAATTCACCTGCTATACATATTTCCAAGCCCCCAGTGTACCTTTCATAAGCTCCTGTTAAGAGAGGAAACATGTATTGCTGTAAACCATGTGGAGAGATGGTTGCTGAGGCCTGCCCATCAGAGTTATCAGTATCTAGGTTGTGTAATTGCCCAGGGCTTTCTTGTGTTTGGTTTCTTCTGAAGTTAGATCATCTTTAAAGCTTTGTTTCTCAGTCTGATTGGGGGTGGTTAAGAAGTTCCTTTGTGTTAAGATACTTCTAAGTGCATGTTAGCAGTATGTTGTGAATTGTAGTGCATCTTTTAATAATACTGTCCACTAGGGCTAAGGTTTTACCTCTGTGAGACTGCACTTGTCTACCATGCCCATTTTTGTAGGTTCGTTCCTATGTGCCACAAAAACAACAACAACAACAACAAAAACCCGTTAGGGATAATTACATAAGTTAGTTTTGTTTTCTGTTCTGCAAATTATCAGGTATTTCAGAGTGTTATAAAATGAATGCTCTAGAGGCCTAGCAAAACATGACTCTGCTTTTACTGTGGGCATGTAACTCCCATACAAAAAAAGTCCTGTCATTTACATTGAGAAGCTTTATCGAAACAAGGAAATTATGGACTGGAAATTTGTTTTTATACATTAAAGTTTTTCAATGATTGGAGGAATCAAAGTAGGAAAATTACTGTTGGGCTGGAGAGATGGCTCAGAGGTTAAGATCAAGGATTCCTCTTGGTGGTCTGGATAAAACAATTCTGTGAGCTCTAGGAAATTTCTTTTGAGCCCCATCTGTATGCATTTGTGACAAATAAATCATATTGGACTTTGTTTTGTAGAGTAAAGGTGCTAGTGCCGGAAGGGAGTGGACAGAGCAGGAGACCCTTCTTCTCCTGGAGGTAAGCTGAGCAGTGGCACAGCCCTTACAGCTGGCTCATGGAAGATTTTACTTATTCTGTTTGTTTTTTTTTTTTTTTTTTTCTTTTTCTCTTTTAAAATTCAAACGGATACACTTTTGGTTTTCTTTGTTACTGTTTTAAGTTATTCTAGTCTGTTTGTTTTTTGTCAGTGTTAAGTAGATGGCTTTTCAGTCCCCCTTTTACAATCAGGATGCTTGACTAGCCTCCTCTGTCATGGATTGTGCTTAAACAAGAATGTGTCCTCAGTACTCACTAGTGAATGCAGCTTTTTTTTCTAGTGCTATTTGGAATCTTTATGCCATGAGGAGAAACTTAATTGTACTGCAGCTGGAAACAGCAACAGTTTGCACACTGATGTTCTAATTTCCCTTCATATCTTCCTCTAAGATTAGTGAATAGGGCTGGAGAAATGGCTCACGCATTAAAAGCTAGGCTCACAACCAAAACATCAGATTAGTGGATTTACAGTACAGAGTGAGGTAAGAGTTCCTGATCCACTGTTTACTCTTAACATACTCAGGATAACTGCTGGGTTTTTAGACAATAGTACGTTTTCTTTGCTGCTGGGGTTGCCTTTTTCTTTTTTGGCTTTTTTGAAACAGGGAATATTAACATATTTATGTTGATTCCTTATCTGAGAAGAAATAAGGCTTAGCAAGAGTGTTTACCTTTACCACCATCTATAAATGCAGTTTGTTTAGAGCAATCACTAGCTTAAAAATTGGGTTTCCAGATATATACCCTTTATTCCTACCATTTGAAGACTGGTGCCTAAGGATTGCATGTTCTTTGCCTTCCATGGTTAGGTAGGACAATTCTGTCTTTAAAACCTTTAAAGAAAAAACAACATGCGTGCGCGCGCGCACACGGCTAATGATGGTGCTGCACTCCTGTAATCCCACCGTTCAAGAGGCTGGACTGCCTAGGCTACATAGGATGCTTTGCCTCAGAAACCAAAGCAAGTTTCTGTTTGTCCTTCCATTTTTGCACCTGGGCTTTTGGTGTACACAGTAGGAGTCTTGTACTCCCAGCCTTCAGAGCTGTTAGAAAATTAATTTCTGTGATTTAGACCATCAGTCAAGAGAATTTTGAATAGAAGGCCTGGTCGTGATGTTCATCAATAATCCCAGCACCAGGAGAAAAAAAAATGAGATAACTAGGGCCATTGTTTGCTTGCTTGTTTGCTTGCTTCCGTGGGAGGGCCATAACACTTCATGGGAGGCAGTTCTTTCTTTCCCCTTATTTGGTTTCCAAGGATTGAACTCACAGGCACACTGTTGGCTTCAGATTCTTTAACCAGCTGAGCCAGATGACAGGCTTTCTCATTGCAATTGATGGCCAGGCCTTCTAGCCAGTCAGTGAGTTCCAGCTGCAGAGAGAGGCCCTATATCCAAAAGTCAGGTGGAGACCAACCTTGGAGGATGAGCTGACATTGATCTCTGGTCGCTATGCACATGCATAGTGTAGGCACACCTGTTCACACACCTGTTCACACACCTGTGTGTGCATCACCATCCTCAAGATAAGCTTCAGAACAGTAAATCTAAAGTGGAGACTTGTCCTTAGTAGAGAAATCTTGTTGTTTATAGGGGTATATTTCTAAAAATATTTCTGGCTATCTTTGAGACTGCCCGCTCTTTGGTTCATTGGTTGGTTTTGGGACCGGCTCTCGTTATATATACCTGGCTGTCCAGAAACTCACTATAGACTGGCCTCAAAGTAAGAGATTTCTGTGTCTCTGACTCCTGGTACTGGGATCAAAGCCGTGTTCTGCCACACCCAGCCTCACTTTTACTTTTAAATGAGCTTAGTTAGGGTCCTTTATTAAAGCATTTTCCTAGGTGAAGTTAATGCTCTTATGTTCTCTTTATCATTTTTTAAAGAAATAATGGAAGCATAATTTCAAGATTTAAAATAACCAACGGTAGAATATGGTATATAGGAAAGAAAAGAATATAGTTTGTAGTGAATCTCTTATAGAAATAGAAGATAGTATCTTTGATTTTGTTGGTTTTTTATTTGTATTTGATGTATATCAGTGTTTTTAAAAACTTTTCAAAAGATAGATTTATTTATTTATTATTTATTTATTTATTTATACAGTATTCTATTTGCATGTACACCTGCACACCAGAAGAGGGCACCAGATCTCATGATAGATGGTGTGAACCACCATGTGGTTGCAGGGAATTGAACTCAGGACCTCTGGAAGAGTAGCCGGTGCTCTTAACCGCTGAGCCATCTCCCCAGCCCCTAGGTTTTTTGTTTTGTTTTGTTTTTGCTTTTTAAGTTACTGTATGTAGTCAAAATGGAAAAGCTTCTTTAGAAACATCAAAATTATAAAAAACTCAGGCAATATTTTTTTTGTTAGATTTTGATATGTACTGTGTGAGTAGGTCTTCCTTTTTGAAACTTCTCTTTAGGGATATTTTTCCAAATGTGAATGTTGGGTACAGAAATGAGAGCCTCCTGTCTTAGAGTTTCTATGACAAGAGACACCATGACCATGGCAACTTTTATAAGGAAAGTATTTTGCTGGAACTGACCTACAGTTTCAGAGGGTTTAGCCCATTCTTGTTACTTCAGGAAGCATGGCATATAGGCAGACATGGTGCTGGAGAAGAAGCTATGAGTTTCACATTCACAGGCAGCTGGACAAGACTGCCCCAGTAGGCCTAGCTTGAGCATATGATACCTCAAACCCCCTCTTCACAGGGACATGGTTCCTCTAACAAGGCCATAGCTACTTCCACAAGGCTGCACCTCCCATTGGACCAGGAGTCTATGGGTTCCATTCCTATTTAAACCATGACTAGGGTGTAGCATGTGGTGTTAAGTTCTAGTGGTATAAAAAAATAATGTATCTCTAGACATACTGTTGTTTTACTGGAGTATTACAGGAAAGCCATTTTCATTTTTCTGGGTGCATCCAGGTTCTTGTAGTTTATAAATTCCAGTTGACACTTTGATTCAGCACTATGACAGATACTACAGATAAAGATAATTGGAACATTTCGTTTGCATTAAAGAGATCCCAAGTGACATAGATAGGACCAAAAATGCATGTAGAATTGTGGAGCATAAGGTACATCCAGAAGGGTTGCTGTGCAGATTTCGATACATTTGGAACAGCATGGGTACACAGGGTGAGCTGGTTCTAATTCATGGTATTACAGTACAGAGTTAAATGCACCTGTGTCTGACTGCTTAGCCCTTCTGCCCGAGGAGGAGGAAGTGAGGTTGCTTTGATTATGTTTGACCTTATCCTGAAAGATAGTGATGAAATGTGAAATCATTGAAGGTAGAAGAGAGAATTGTTTTGAATTAAATGTTTTCTCCAGCCTTTACACACAAGGTCCTGCCTTTATTCCCAGATGCAACCAACTTCAGTGAGTCCTAAAAGGTTGTCTACATTGTTTTTTTCCTTTTATTTCTTACTTTCTTAGTATATATTTTGTTGTTAACCTGTAGATTCATTTTTCTGTTACTTTTGAGAGTTTCCTGGATTTTTACCAATATTTATAAATTTCATGACTTAGACTATTAGTCTGATGATAAAAATCTTACCATTAGTCTCAAATTAAATTTAAAATGTATTGTCTTGTTGACCTTACTGTGTTTGTATGTGTGTACCTGATGTCTGAGCCTATTTGAAAGTCAGGACAACTGTGGAGTTGGTAATGTGGGCTGCTACCTGATCAGTCTTCATCTGCCTACCCTGCTCATGGTTCTTGATAAGCTTGCTTCAGCATGGAAAGAATTGATCAAAGAATGGTATCTAATGAAACAACTGTCTCTTCATTTATTTAGATCTTGGAGTTCTCTCACTTTTTCTTTATATCGTGTTAATCCTACATACAATTATTGAATTTTTATTTCATTTTAATACTGTTCCAAATATTTTTCCAATTTAAAATTGTTGCCATTAGAGAAATACAGTGTTGTTTTGTTTTCTATTGTAGTTTTAGCCCATCATTTGATATTTAGTGGTAATGCTCAACCCCCATCCCATTGTTTCTTTGTAAGTTTTTATATAAACAGTATTGGTCCAGTTACAGTTTTACAATGTGCATGTTTTTTATTTATTTTTGTTTTCTAATTAACAGCTTAATATAAGGAAAACTGTCAGATTACCTTTTTATCTTAATGTACAAAAAATCATTTATGTTATTATTTTTAAATAGGCTCTTTCCTAGTGTGGTTATCTTTAAAACGTCTGCCTTAGTTTACTGGGCACTGAGGTTTAAAGGCATGTGCAACAATCTAGATTTCTACCCAAAATTTTCTAGAAATATTATCTACAGAATCTTAGCAAGCCAGGAGGTTTTTCATGCCTCTTATCAGAGCGTTCTTGAGTCTGAACCAGGAAAACAGGAAGTTTTAACCAAGCCTGTATCACATAATGAGACCCTGTCATGCAGAAAGAAAAAAATACATCCCGGTTTGTTTTTCTTTCCGTATTGCTTCTTTGTTATTTGCTATCAATGGTCTTTTCGTTTATGTCTTCATTTAGGCCCTGGAGATGTACAAGGATGATTGGAATAAAGTCTCAGAACATGTTGGAAGTCGTACTCAAGATGAATGCATCCTCCACTTTTTGAGACTTCCCATTGAGGACCCATACCTCGAAAATTCAGATGCTTCCCTTGGGCCGCTAGCTTACCAGCCTGTCCCTTTCAGCCAGTCAGGAAACCCTGTGATGAGTACTGTTGCCTTTTTAGCGTCTGTGGTTGATCCTCGTGTAGCATCTGCTGCAGCAAAAGCAGCTCTGGGTATGTACTTCTGTGGAAGCTACCGTGACCACACATTTAACTATTAACCCTGAGCTCGAGGTTTGGTTCAAATGTGTAACGTGCCTCCTACGCAAGCATGAGGACCTGAGTTTGGTTCTCCAAAGCTTGCATAAAAGCTAGGTGTTTCCAGTTTGTGCCTGTAGTATTTACGCTGGGAACTAGAGATAGATGGTCTCACTGATCATCTTGTGAGAGACAGTATCTCAGAATAAGAATGTAGGAAATATGATAGAGAAAATCTGTGCTGATGTCAACCTCTGGTCTGCACACATGCCCACTAGAATGAGCAAGTATGCTGACACACACAAGCACACACTCCTGTCTCACGAATGTTTTAAAGTATATATATAGCTGTATTATACTTATTTCTTTTCTGTAAGTCACCAAAACCCCCAAAGATAATGTGCTCTATAAAAATTATGAATAGCCCTTTAAAGTATGAAAATATAGCTTGTACGAGCATTTGTTTAATTTTTTTTCACTTTTTAAAGTCTCTTCTGTGTGTGGGTATATGCAGTCACTTACCGCGATATACTTATGAAGGTCAGAAGACCAGCAGTAAGAGGGTTGGTTTCTTCCTACCATGTGTGTGTCATGAATTAAATTGTCAGTCTAGCCACAGTCCATTTTCCTGCTGAGCTACCTTTCTGGCCCATAGAATATTTGTTTTGAATTAGGGGAGCGGCTAGATGTGTTGGCATACACCTATGAAATTCCAGCTTCAGGGAGGAAGAAGCCAAAGAATCGAGTTTGAGGTGCAGCTTGGACTATAGGAGATCTCGTTTCAAAACTACATACATGAACACACACATTTGTTTCACTCACATGTATAAAGGAAACGAAGTGTTTTGTGGCATTAGGAAATGGGGAACAGAAGCTACTTAATATTTTTGCTGTATATTAATATTATGCAGACATCTTTTATGTTACAGGGTTTATAGCTTTAAGGTCGTTTGATATCTGGTGATTTTACAATTACCAGTCTTGCCAGCAGAGAGATAATTAAGACTTCGGTTTTAGTTGTTTCTAATAGATCTTTAAAAATATTTTTAAAGCATATTTAATAAGGCACTATGATTAGGATAAAAACCTGGAGTAGTGATTGGATTGTTTCATTTTACCCTTTTCCCAAAGAGCTCATTGCAACCAAACTGATGCTATTATGCCAGATAGTCTAGGTCACATGGGGCAAATTCTATGCAAAATGAAGATGTTATTCTCTTTTTGATCTTGAATCAGAGGAGTTTTCTCGGGTCCGTGAAGAAGTACCCCTAGAATTGGTTGAAGCACATGTCAAGAAAGTTCAAGAAGCTGCAAGAGCCTCTGGGAAAGTGGATCCCACCTATGGCTTGGAGAGCAGCTGTATTGCAGGCACTGGCCCTGATGAGCCAGAGAAGCTCGGTGAGTCACTTGGTAACTAGATGTTTACAGTTCCTGCCAGTGTGCAGGTTAATAGAGTTAGTTGACTTGCACTTAAGCAATCAAAACAGTCCGTATAAACGTGCCTCAAGTTTAGTGCATTAGTGCTTGTGAGGGGAACAAGGGGCACTGAAGAAGCAAGAACTGCACATAAGCCTGATAACTGACATCACAGTGTTGAAGTACTGTGGCTATGGGAGATCTAATTTAAGCCTGTGAAGTAGTAAGAATGTCAAAGGACTATGTCTTGTTATGTGTACTAAATCACTGTAAATTAGTCTTTTTTTTAAAGACTTACATAAGATCTCTTTTATCCACTTAGCTTGTAATTCATCATTTTTAAATATGTTCACATTTGTCTTCATTACTTAATTCTGTCACTTCTTTCATGAGAATTCCTTCTGAGGACTTTGTTCTCTTTCTTTCAGGCAAGGTCTCATTATATGGCCTACACTAACATGGTCTTCTTGTCTCGGTTTTCTAAGTGGTAATTACTAGTATTTACTATACCACACTTTAAAAACTACTTAAAGAGTCACCCCCATTCTTCTCAGGCCTAGTAGTTTGTCTCTGCAATTTTTCAGCGGTTCACATACAGCAGACACGCAGCCTTTACGTCTGTCTTCTTTTGCTTAGCATGGTGTTCTCAAGGATATTACATGGAGGATCTGTCAGTTCAGCACTTCATTCTCTGCTCTGCTGAATAATGTTCTGAGCACACGTTCTGTGTTGATTCCTTTGTTTGTCAGCTCAGTCATAGACCCTTACATTTCTTATGCTTTTTTTTTTTTTTTTTTTGTTCTACTTCCAAATAGAAAATAATCATTTTTTAACAACCATTTTGCAAGCACAGGATTTCAGAGTTCTGAGATACTATATGTAGCTTTTTAAGAAGTGTTCATGTCAAATAAGATGGCATATAGGACTGTCAAATAACTGAGGCTGCCTTTCTTGTTCAGTTTGCACATAGTTGAAAAATTCATTCCAGCATTGGAGGATGCATAGATAAAACAAAAGCACAGAATTAATTCTTGAAGGAGCACTGTAATACATAGGAAGTATTGCTGTGACAAGTAGTGCAAGGGTAGATGTAATTTTAGTTGAAAGGTTCCCAAGGGAAGCAGGGTGGAGCGGAATGTTGTGAACATTCAGTGTCCACGATCAGGTTTACGCAAGTATTCTATTCTGTTGAACAGTAAGAATAAAGGCACAGAAACAGCAAGGAGGTTATTTAGAGAGTGGGAAATAAATCTGGTAGCCACAGTGTACAGAGGTCTTAGCTATGAAGAGAGTGGCCCACAATGGTAGATGCAGTTAGAACATAAAGTAATGACAGGGCTATGACACGTGTGACTTTTTTTACTGGTGTGTACTGCACTTGCACGACATTGGCAGTCTCCTGGGACAGAGTTGTCATGCAGTGTACCCAATCCTCTCCTTCCTGACAAAACTGAATTTATTGCACTGGCAGGTCTCAAACCTTTTGGTCTTAGTTCTTAGGTCTTAGTTATATTATAGTCTTGAAAGATAGCAAGATGCCAAATGCTTCTGTTGGTGTGATATACACCATCCTTACTGTTTTAGAAGCCACAACTCTGAGGCTAAGCTATCCCACCTGCCTAGCATGAGTGAGGCTATGGGCTTCCTCTGCAGTACCATTTTAAAGTTAAAGTCTCAATCTAAAAGCATCATAAGAGCATGTTGCTTCAGCTGTCTGCTCAGAAGTCCTCCTACCTGATGTTGCTCTAAAAAGCTCCGATCCTCGGATATGAGAAGGACAAACGAGGAAATGCGACAGTTTAGTTTCATGAACACTGCCTTTGTTTTTGGAGACCCCCAGGGTTTCTGGGCCACAGTCTTGAATACTTGAATTAAATAAGCTGTACCTTGAAGAGTACTCCGTTTGGGCGTGGGAAGTACATAGAGAAACAGAGATGTAACTAGAGGCAAGTAGAGCCGGTCAGCTAAGGAAGCCTTTGTAGAAAAGGTGACCTTTTAAAGCTGAATGAATTAGGATGGCATGTTCCAGAGCAAATACTTAGTATTCTAGGAAAAGTGTGTGGGCACATTTGGCTCTGAAGATGAGCATGGGTTTGGGTTTGGTGCTTTTTATCTTGTAGCCATGGGGACTCATCACACTAGAAGCAGCATGGTTCCGTTCCTTTACAAAATAACTATAAGCAGTTTACAAATGAAGCACAGAAGTTGAGAGGGTTCCTAGTAGATAAGAATAGAGCTGACAGAGGGCTCCTAGCTGATAAGCATAGAACACATTTTTTAATGTTTATTTGTTGTTTATCTTTATGTATATGAGTGCTCTATCTGCGCATACATCTCCATGTCAGAAGAGGTCATCAAATAACATTGTAGATGGTTGTGAGCCACCATGTGGTTGCTGGGAATTGAACTCAGGATCTCTGGAAGAACAGACAGTGCTCTTAACCTTTAAGCCATCTCTCCAGCCCTATAAGACAGCTGTTCGTAAGCATTTGAGTCTTTCCAATCCAGTTCCTTCAGCCCTTTAGAAAGTGATTTCTAATCTCTTCTCATCCTGATTTTGCTAACCACATTATTTTTAGAATGACTTTGGCATCTGCCTCCCAGTTTATACCATGTGCCGTCTTGTTTAAGTTAAATTTTAAAAATTCGTTCTTGCAAGGCTTGATAACTGATCCTAGCACTTAGGAGGCTGAGGAGGATCTCTGAATTCCAGGCCATCTTGGTCTGTATTGTGAGACCCCGTTCCAAAAATTAAAGTAAAATACATTCTAATTATTTTTTTTAACTCTAATGTATGTGGGTCATTCTACCAGGTGAGACGAAGGACTTTCAGCCTTCTGGTCTCTCAACACCATCAAAATGGTAACGAAAATGAGAGTGCATTCTCTCTAATATTGACAGTTTCAGGGCTTAGAGAGATGGTAGTGTTTAAGCTTGTCTTTCAGAGGACCAGGGTATGATTCTCCACACTCACATGGAGACTCCAGCTGTCTGTAATTCGGTTGCAAGGGTTATGATGCCCTCTTCCCTACTCCAGGGTCACTTCACTCTATATATGATTCACAGACATGTGTACAGGCAAAACATCCATATACATGAAATGAAAGTAAATAAATTGAACACTTGCTGCTTGGATGTGGTGATGCATACCTTTAACCCCAGCAGAGCCAGGGGGATCTCTGAGTTTGAGGCCAGCATGGTTTGCATACTGAGTTCCAGGACAGCCAGGCCTGTGTAGAGACTCTGCCTCAGAAAGATTGGATGGATGGATGGATGGATGGATGGATGGATGGATGGATGGATGGATGGGATGGATGGGATGGATGGATGGGATGGATGTAAGGTAGGTAGAAGATAGGTAGATGGGGGGGGGTGATAATTCGTATCAGAACTCAAACCAAACAGAAGCTGTGTTTTGAGAAATACACAGCATATAATAAAACTATTTTTAGACATCTCCTGAGAGCATAAACAGTATTTCTTGGTTTTCCTACTTTCAGTACTTCTTTAATTGGACCATCATCATATAAATAGATATTAATTTACATCGCTTTTTATCTTAGAATCATAGCCAATTTTTAAAAGTTGGTGTCAAATTTTTTTGCCTAGCCTTACGATAGAGAATGTGAGTGTATATTACTTTACTTTTAGAATGTGGAAATAGAATATATAATTGTGGGTAGTTTTTCTAAAGCAAAAACATATATTACATTTTTTATGATGGTGTAAACCCCATGGGGTTTGGGATTCATTTTTAAACTTACTTTTTGTTGTTGTTGTTGTTTGCATTTCTTCTCAGATCTTATCAATTTAATATGTATTCATATGTTTTGAGACAGGGTCTCATTATTTGGACCAGCCTGCCCTTGAATTTACAGATCCACCTGTCTGTCGCCATCTCTGCCTCCAGAGTGCTGAGGTTGAAGGGGTGGGCCAGCACCCTCACCCAGCAACTACATTTTAAAATCTACTAAAAAATCAGAACATTACTGAGAATTCTCCTCCTCCCTTTGCTTCTCACCTTCCCACTCCTAGAATAAGAATCCTGTATTTTAAATAAGAGTTCTATATACTTTTAAAATGACTTTTATCACAAACATAGATGTAGTTAAACAACATATGTTAAGTATAATTTTGCTAGGTTTTAGTCTCTGTAAAATATGGAATATTTTGACTTTGAGATCACTTTTTTTTTCCACTCAGTATTTTGTTTTCAGATTTATCCATGTGGTTCTAGGATCCAACTAGGTGTTTAATTCACTCCTGTAAAATGTGTTCTATGTGATTGCAATCCAGTTTAGCTACCGTTATTTGAAATGGACAGTTTGGATCATTGCCTTTTTTTTTTTTTTTTTTTTTTTTTTTTTGACTTAAAGCATCAGTGTACACTCTTACATGATTCACAGTGTTGGAATCCGGTTTGGCTTGGCTTTGGCTTTTTAGCTTTGGCAAGGCAGGGTTTTTCTCTGTAGCCCTATCTGTCCTACACTGCCTTTGTAGACTAGGCTATTCTCGAACTCACAGAGATCTGCCTGCCTAAGAGCTGGGATTAAAGGCGGGTGCCATCACCGCCTGGCTCTAATACAGTTTTTAACTGCAGTGTAGCTTCCCCAAAACTTCCATGTCCGTTTTTATTTGGAGTGATCAGCCTGTCATTTAGCACTACCTGGTATTAAAGTCCCTGCTGATTAGCAAATATGGAATTTCACTTCCTGTGGTCTTCCCTCATCTCTGACGCACTTATGTGCACAGGTTTTCCTGTTTCTTGTTTGATCCATAAAAGAGTGAAAGCCAAGAATCCATGAAGAGTGGCAGTCTTGGTCCTAGAGTTTGCGTGATCTGGTGCTACTTCTGTCACTGTATGCTTGTGCCTTTGGGAAGGTGTTAGTCAGTAGCTGCTCTTCAGCCATTACTCTCGAAACAAGGAGATTGGTAGACTTATATTAAAAAACTAGACAACAGTTTTCCTAATCAGTAGATTTGAGCACTGCTTTTTTTTTTTTTCTTACTATGCCTTTTAAAGTGTTTAAATCCTCTAGCCAGAGTTAGGCCTCTTGTGGTTTCAGCAGATATAGGACTAAGAAGTGTTTCTGCAGTGCCTGATTGAAATATGCCGTCATTAAATATCTGTTAGATAAAATGAATTATATTTAACATTTCCAAAAACTTTTTATTATTATGTACAGAAAATTTACATGAGCATTGTTTTTTAAACAAATATCAAATGTTCAATTTTACCAAAAAGGATTTGGGAACCAGATTCTGTGGTAAAAGCCCACTAGCTCAGAGAAGCAGAGGAAGCACCCAGCTGACCTTCCTACTCAGCTACAGTCTCAAAAGAAAAAAAAAAAAGCCCTTTTTCCTTCTCTGCAATGTCTTAAGTTCCCTTCAACTCAGTGGTCCTACTTTGATTTATTTATGCTCACTCTGTTAACTGGTTGCTTGCTCCACCTCTTGACCTATGGTTGGCTTTATTTCGCTCTTGTTTACAGAAAGCTCTTAAGTTATTTGGTAGGGCTGAGCCATACCACAACAAGAAACAGGTTTTTCCAGTTCATAGTCTCAGGGTTCATGGTGGGATCAAATATCCCACAACAGAGCATAGAGCGATTCCTCAAGTAAAACTCATTCCCATCAACATCCCTAGATCAAGAAACATCATTCGATTTTTTCCTTGACCCTGCTATATTATCTAACTCTTCTTTTCTTACTTAAACTGCCCTGTTTGACAGTATTTATTTTGACAGTTTTACTCTCATAGTCTTTTTACTTTCTCATAAAGTATGTGCTATGTATGTCTGACTTCTTTTGCTTACAGGTTACTGATAATTACACCACATAGAAATATATACACTGATTTTTACCTATTTCTGTATTTTTTTGTTATTCGTTTACTTATAGAAGGAACTGAAGAAGAAAAGATGGAAACAGATCCTGATGGTCAGCAGCCTGAAAAGGTAAAGGCTATTTAGATGTCGCCTTACAGAAAAACCATACAGGGGGCTGGAGAGATGGCTCAGAGGTTAAGAGCCCTGGCTGTTCTTCCTGAATTCAATTCCCAGCACCCACATGGTAGCTCACAACCATCTATAGTGAGATCTAGTATACAGGAACACATGCAGGCAGAATGCTGTATAAATAGTAAATAAATCTTAAAAAGAATAAATTAAAAAAAAAAAGAAAAGAAAACCCATACAGAGCCTTCTCAGCATACTGGTTTTCAGATGTTGTGATATGTCAAATCACCTTCAGGGAGATTATCCGTGAATTGTGTTACTAGTTACAGTCTTGTAGGTGAGTCCATTGGTTCTGTGCTACAGTTTCATCCACACCTTGTCCACCTGGGTGTCCTCTTCAGGCACAGTTTTGTATAAATAAAAAAGTTGGTTCTTACAAAAAAAAAAAAAAAAAAGTTAGTTATTGTGACTATTGAATTGTAAGACCTGGGTCTTAAACTTGTCCCAGAGGAGAATTTCAGAATAATAAATGATTTCCTAGGAGAGTTAGCTTCCAACAGAAGAATATTTAGTAAACAATTTACAAGAAGCTGATATTTGAGGGAGGTTTTAAAGAGCCAAAAAGAACTGTAAAGACTGAAATGGAGGGTTAGGAATCAAAACTTTTGAATGTCATCTAAGTGTCCCTGTATTACTGCCCCAGTCTCTGTTCATAAGAGATGGTAAAGGCTCAGCCGAGTTGGACTGAATACAGCCTGTCAAGGACAGCTTTGGTATGTATGTTTTCAGTTACAAAATGTAATGGACACTCAGTCAATATTGAGTGAATATACAGGAGTGGAGATTTAAGACCTTGATTACAGTGTACTAGTGTGAAATATAGGAGAGGCTACAGTTGATACAGTAATTAAATTCCTGCAGTCTTCCAGGTATCACACAATAGTTCTACAGTTGTGATTTCATTTAGTTATTTTGTTTTAGGTCGTTTGTGGGTTTTTGCTGAGACACGGCCTCAGTGTGAAGCTCTGGCTGACTTGAACACACTGTGTAGACCTGTCTTTCTTGAACTCACAGATTCCTCACCTGCATCTCTCTTCTCAGTGCTGAGCTTTCGCAGCCTGCTTTCATTTATTTTTAGGTGATGTGTAGCTGTGTTTTGCTTACGTGTATGTCTGCACCACTTGCATGCCTGGTACAGACTTACAGGTGCTTGTGAGCTGCCATATGAATTCTAGGAATTAATCCTAGAATTCTTCAGAAGAATAGCTAGTGCCTTTGTCTGTTGAGCCATCTCTCCAGACTCACCAAGTCAGTAACTGACTCTTTTATAGACTGAGTTCTGTAGTCTGTCCAAGGTCACAAAAATTTCAAAATTCCCAGATGTTGAACTGCTGAATTGGTTTTCAGTTACCAAAGCAGATCACTGTTCAAATGCTTTCAGCCCTTTAAAACAACTAGTTGAGGGCTGGAGAGATCACTTAGTTAGTTGTTCAACACTTTTCACTTGAATCACCACAACCCCCATAAACTCCCAGTGTCCATGATGGCCTGCCTCTAATTTTAGCCATAGCAAGATGCCTTCAAGAGACCTTGCCTCATAGAATAAGGTGGAAGTGCGTTTGGGTGCTAATTACCAATATCATCCCCGGGCCTTAGTGCATGTGTACCCACAAATCTGCTTGCACACATACGCATATATATATATATATATATATATATATATATATATATATATATATATGAAAATGAGGGGGGAAATAGAAAGTCAACTGTGTGGGTTTGTGTGTGGTTTTTAGATTTTTTTACTCAATAAATAAAAATGTTTAGGTACTCTGACATTTCTTTGGGCATTTTAAACTTTTTTTGTAGCAGAGGTTGCAGAAGCACCAGTCACTATGTGCTTGAAATGTTTTATCTCATGAACACACAGGTTTCTAACTGGTTTAAAGTATGTATATCAAAATTAACCTCTTTTCTAGGCCTTCCTTACCTGGCCCTTGAAATATAGTCTATATCTTGCCAAAGAGTGAAACCTTTTGTTAGCTTAAGATATTTTCACTTCTAAAATGACTGTTTTACTTACTCCCTCTTCTCTTGTTTTGTACTACTTTCAGGCAGAAAACAAAGTGGAAAATGAATCGGATGAAGGTGATAAAACCCAAGATGGAGAAAATGAAAAAAACAGTGAGAAGGAACAAGATAGTGAAGTTAGTGAGGATGTCAAGCCAGGTGACTTGGACCAGGGCTTCTTAGACTATGTTAATCCTGTAACTTTACAAGGCACTGGAGAAGTTCTGCTCAATGTTGTGGAAATGTTCTTTCACTCTTTAAAAACATCAACCAAAACTACATGTAAAGAAACCTGTCTCCAAAAAAAAGTTGTACTATTTTTTTCTTTTTACAATGTGTTTTTATTGTTAGTGGTGTTGGGGATTGTTTGTTTGTATTTGCTTGACAGGCTCTCTCTAAGTATCCCAGCTGGCCTAGAACTCACAGAGAACTGCCTGCCTCGGCTTCTTATGTGTTTTAAGGCTTTGAGATGGACTTCTGTTTTCTGTGCATGGGTGTCTTGTCTGTGTGCATGTCTGGTACCATGGGTTTGCATGACTGTGTGCTACTGTGTGCATTTCCCATATAGGTCAGAAGTGGGGGTTGGAACCTTGGAACTGGAGTTCTTAGACAAGTGTAAGCTGACAGTCGGGTGCTGAGATTTGAGCTGCGTTCTCTGGGAAAAGGAGCCAGGAGTGCTCTTAACCACTTTGCTCTAATCTCCTGCCTTTGTTGTTGTCTTAAGACAGTAGCTGAAGCAGCCTAAGCCAGCCTGAAACTTGCTACATAGCTGATACTGGTTTTCCACACCTTAACTTCCTGCTCCTTTCTCCTTTTAAGTAGTAGGATTTTAGACTTTTGCCTGTATACTGGATTTTGTCATTTCTTTGGATCCAGGGTGTGGGGCGATAATTGAGCCTAGGGTATTTCATACTGTGCCACCGGGCCATCTGCATGGTCCTGTTTGGTGATTGGTTTTACATTTTTGAGGCTGAATCTTACTAAGTTGCCCAGGCTAGCCCTAAATTGACTCTATGATCTTGGCAGTCTTTGTACTTACTGTTCTCTAGTCTCAGCCTCTAAATGAGCTGACTTTACAGGCCTCCAGAGTGCTAAGATTCAAGGCTTTGTAACACCGTGCTTGGCCCTTATGTTTTATGTAAGTTAGATACCAGTGCTTATTCTGGCACTGCTTTTTTCCTCTTTGTTTTCAATAGACTTTAAGCAAATTGTTCACCAATATTTAAATTTCGTTGTTGTTTGGTCTGTGTATATCTGTGTCTGCCTCCTATTACTTCCAATTTATATCTTCCTCGTTCTTTTGGAGAGATGTCACTCTGTCTCTCTGCCCTATTTCTGCCACTTTATTCTGTCTCTGGCAGTAACAGCCCAGCCTGCCTGTCTCAGACTTGTGGAGTACTCTTCTCCATGTCTGATTTAATCCAGACTCAGGGTTGTCCTTAGATCATTACGCTGCTTATTGAACTAATATGTGAGCTTTAGGCTCTGTTTCCCTGAGCTTACCTTTATAACCAATGGAACTGTACACATAGTTGAGAAAATTGACACAAAGACGAAGTGTAGAACTTCAAAACTCTCTCCAATATTTTAGACTATGCATACTCAAATACAGGGGGTGATTCAAAGAAAGTATTTTTAAAAGGTAGAAAACGGCATTGAAGGCTTCATAACATCATATAGCAAAAGTGGGTAAGATGGGTTATTGAGGAAAGTGCACGCATAATAAAGCTTTTTAAAAAATATTTTCAGAAGAAAAGGAAAACGAAGAGAACAAAGAACTCACTGATACGTGTAAAGAAAGAGAAAGCGATACCGGGAAGAAGAAAGTGGAACACGAGATTTCTGAAGGAAATGTTGCCACAGCCGCAGCAGCTGCTCTGGCCTCAGCTGCTACCAAAGCCAAGGTTTGCCCCAACAGCCCCTTTCCCGTGCTCTCCTAAGCCATGAATGGTCATATTGTTTTTAGTTAATTGGGAACATTGAGTATAAAGAACCTCCCTCCCGGCAGGAGATGGCTGTTTGCTTGAATGGCATTTCTAGGTTAAGAAATCCCTAAGCAGAAGGAGGGTGTTGAGAGTAGATCCGGTCCTAAAGGGTGACAGTTTCCTTTCATTCATTGTTGCCGTTAGCTTTGTGAAGGCCACCAGTTGAAGACATTTTTTCTTCCCCCTTCAGGGTCTCATTTATCTTTTCATTTTTAATTTGTCTGCCGAACTTGTCTGGACCATTGTTCCAATAATTTTTACCATTGAATTTACGATTGAAATATTTATGATTTTTAAGACAGAGTCTGCTTCTTTGTATAAATACTTCATCCTTATATTACAGATTAAAAAGAAAGAGAAAACTTAAAATAGCTTTTTCTTCTTGAATTTGCCAGCTTTTCTGGGGGTGGTTTCTTCTATTTATAACATAGTATCGGCTGCACTGCATATTTAAGAAGACAGGAAAATGTTATTTTCCCACGCTTTGTGTTAATTTAGCATTTTAAAGCATTCTAAAGATGAATATATGAAATTTGTTTTAAAATTTCATCTATTCTTCCTGTGTGGTTTCCTTCCATTATAATTTACCAGATTTCAAGAACCACTAGTTTCCAGAACATTCCTAATCATATATCTTGGGCATTTTGTCACACATTGGTACAGATGTTCTTTCATGGTCCTTTAAAACACTCTGCTACTCTGCATACTTACTCAAGTTTTTAAGCTGTAAGGCATGATTCAGAGCAGATTCCCAGGTAAACCATTTTAAGCCATAGAACCACTGTTTGGAGTTTCTGCTCCTCTGAAGGAGTCTTCCGCAGGGGTCTTTGCAGGCCACAGTGAGTGTGTTTTGTCTGTTTTTCTTCTTGAGACAGGGTTTCTCTGTGTAGCCTTGTGTGTCATGGACTCGATTTGTAGACCAAGCTAGACTCAAACTCAAAGAAACCTGCCTGCTTCTGCCTCCCTGAATGCCAGAACTACAGGCATGCGCCATCGCACATGTTTTTCACAGATGCTTTTTAATCTATATATGTTTTCTCTCATACATTTTACCCCGGCCTACCTCCATCTCCCTGTTCTGGGATAAAAGGTGTGTACCACCATGCCTAGCTTTCTTGTGAGGTTTGAGGCATGGTCTTACATAAAAGTAAGTGCTAATGTAGATATGATTTGTTGCTTCTCTTTTTTTTTCTGGTTTTATCCCTTCATTGGAAAGGGATAAAACCCTTTCCAGTCCTTCCTGTCTTCTGCCAGGTTGGATTACTAGGACCTCAGCTCCTTGTCTCCAAACTGTATGGAATTTTGCTTGTTTGTGTTGTTTTGAGACAGGGTATCACTGTGACCCACCTGCCTGTGCATATTGAGGTTAAAAATGTGCTCCACCACACCCAGAAGTGTAGGGATATCACTTGGGACTATCACATCAGGAATAGCTAATAGATTAGAGGCTATAAGAGCTTCCCTGCTTTCTTAGTCTTCAGACTTGTAACCTTTGCTGAACTTTGATTTCTTGGTCTTTGGTTTTCCCTGCCTTTTCTGGTACCAAGTCTGTAATAGCTCTTTCACTCATCTGATAGGTACCAGCCAGTCTGAGGTATCCCCCTGTGAATCCTTCCTGTTTTACTATGCTGTTATCTACCATGCAGTTGAAGTGATCTTCTGTGTTTGCTTTTGATTTTTAATCATGTGTATGCCGCATATGTGTTTCATGCCCCATGGAGGCCACTGGTAGTTGTGAGCCACCTGATGTGGGTGCTGGAATTGAATTAGGACCCTCTGGAAGACCAGTGTACAATCTTAACTCCTGTTCTCTCTAAACATTGTGAGTTTTTCTTTTTCTTTCATGTGTATGGGTATTTTGTCTGCATGTGTATCTGTATGTGTGTGCCTGAGGCTTGTGGAAACTACGACAGGGTATCTGGTCCCTAGCACTGGATGGTGGTGACATGCAATCAAATCCAGGTCCTCTCCAGGCACAGCCATTGAGCCATCTCTTTTTAACTTTTTTTTTTTTAATTTTTATTTTTTTCTTCACAATTTATTCATTATATATCCCAATTGAAGCCCCCTCCCTCAACTCCTCCCAGTCCTAACCTTTCTCCCTCTTCCTTTCTATTCATCTTCTTCCTCCATGGCCTGACAAGGCCGCATTACCAGGCAACTGAGTTCATGACAGAGGTGCAGCCCCTCTCCCCTCACTCAGAGATATACATGATGGAGACTGAGCTGCCAAGCGGCCATATCTGAGCAGGGGTCTAGGTCTCCATGCATGGTCCTCGGTTGGTGCATCAGTCTCTGTAGGGTCCCTTGGGCTGAGGTCCTTTAGCTTTGTTGGTCTCCTTTTGGGGCTCCTGTCCCCTCCCATGTCCCTCTATCCCTACTCTACCCCCATTTTTATTTATTATTATTATTATTATTATTATTATTATTAAAGTAAGTAGGACAGATAAGCCTTCCTCAGCTCTGAAGTTTTCAAACAGCACCTGCTTCAGACATACAAGGTTCCTGCAGGCCAGGAGTACCTACGTATCCCTTATGTTTAATGGGTTTCCCAAGCTTACCTCCTAATATGTATTTAGTGTTACTGCTATATGATATGGATGTATGAAGTGTGCACATGTCACATTGTATGCGTGTGAAGGTCAGAAGACAACTTTCAGAAACTGGCTTTACAGAATTAGTTCTCTGCTTCCTTCATAGAGGTCCTGGATGTCAAGATCAGGCCATCAGGCTTGGTGACACTTCATCACCCAGTGAGCCATCTCACAGGCCCTTTTTTCTTTTCCCTTTATATAAATGTAATCTCAATAGCAATGATTTTTAAGAATTAATTTCTCGTGAAAACGTAGATTAGTGAAGAATTACTATTTGGGGTTTTTTGTTGTTCTTGTTTTATTTTTTACCCTCCTTTAATGCATAATCCAGGGTCACATTGTTTAGGCCAGTCTGGCTTCCATGGCAAGATCTTTCTGCCTCTGCCTACCTGCAGACTACATTTATATACATGTATATACCACAATGCTGTCATGGAAACACTTTTTTCAGTAACCTCCCTATCTCTCACTTAATTAAAGTTTTAAATTCTTTACTAGGGAATTTAGACCTGTTTTATGATTAGGACATTTATTTAGTTTTAAGCCTCTTTTCTTGCCTTTCCTTTGCAATTATTTTGTTTCTTGGGGTTCTGAAAAGGAGAACCTAGCATTTCTGGACATTTCTTTCCTTGGGCTTGGTTCTATTACATTTCTTCCTGAAACTTTTCCTCTTCTTACCACTGTCCTTTGCTTTAGGATATTTTACATATAAGTAAAAATAAATTGTATATTACCTGTTTATCTGTTATATACTAGGGACCATTTTCCATGGCTCTAAGATTCCTTCTTTTCATAAAAATATTTGTCACATATCAGTAGGCCTAACCCTTGCTGTTCTGTGCGGTTGAGAAGACTATAGTTTTGGTCACTCAGTCTATACTGGCTCATCATCAGCTCTATTTCCCAAAAGTAGGAAGTTCACTATTGAGTCTTTCTTGTTTTCTTCTCGTAACCTTAGCTGACCTGGAAGTAACTCTGTAGACCTGGCTAGCCTTTAACTCAGAGATCCACCTGCCTCTGCTTCCCCAGTGCCATGTTAAAGGCCTGCACCACCACTCCTGACTTCCAGTGTTCAGTAGGAAAGCAAATTTCCTTGTAATTTGTGACAGTAGTGCTAACTGTTGGCTGTATAGGTTGCACATGTGAGTTTAGTGGATACAGCTCACAGCACATAATCATTTTTGTGCTACATAGTATTCAAGGGGGCAAGGAATTCATTTAAATTACTATAATTAGCAAAGCTTCACCAAGCATTTTCAGTTTCTCTTACTTTGTTCTTCTGTGTCTATAAACAGCTTTGTTATTCAGTGTTTGTCACCCTCGTACATGGGGAGGTAATTAGAGTCTCTGGATCCAGCTTTTAGACAGACAGGTGACATCTGTCTTCTCACCACCCTTGCCATGGAAGGAACCCTTTGGGCATATGTCCATTTTTTCATTTCATCGGCTACCAAGCTGTGATAGGCCACACCTGTGTTAGGAATGCAGCAGTATGAGCAGGTGAATCATGCCTGGCTAGGTGCTCTGTGTAAACTAGAAACCTCAGACCCAGGATATATTTATTTTTCTCAAGAAAACAGAAATTTCATTTTCTCAAAATTATATATATTTGCCTCAGATTTCTTAATAACTTACTCTATGTTCACAAAAACTAAAATGGTAAACATGGATTTGTGGTCATGGAAACTAGGCAACAGAAAGACATTTTCTTTCCAATCAAACATACATCATTTTTGCTGCTTCATCTTGCAGTTACTGGTTGAAATATACTTAAATTGGCGGGTTGAGTCTTTTGGATGTCTCTTGACTCTGTTTAACACTACTGTGTACAGGTAACCAAAAGGATGACCTCTTGGGCCATTGTGTCTGCAGTTACCTCTGTTCACTTTCATCCTTGATTGAATCAACAGAAATTACTTCCAGCCATTGGAATCCCTACCTCAAGCCTATTCTAGTGAAGTAACTATTTTCCTTAATGATCTCCTCTAGTGGTTTTTCCCTCATTCCATATATATTCTGTGGCACATCCTTATTCTACTCATGTCAGGTCTTTTGAGACAGGGTTTCTCTGTGTAGCCTTGGCTACCCTAGACTCGCTTTGTAGACCAGGCTGGCCTAAAAACTTCATGTGAGGTTTTATAAAGTCAATTCTTGAGTAGTTGGGTTCTCCCTTTGCTGAGACTCTTTTTTCTAGTTTTTCCCTTCATCTTCTATAACATGTCCTTTTGCAATTCTTGACGTCAGGAATATGTATTTGATATTCCATTGGCTAGCTACTGTACATGGCTCTAATTTGAATTTCATTATACTTCAAGAGTTTGACGACATACTGTAACTCTTCAAAAAACCTGTTTTTTTAAAGAACTCTGAGCCAGAAAAGGTGGTGCACACCTTCTTTAATCCCAGCGCTCTAGGAGGCAGAGGCGGGTGGGTCTCTGTGTGGTTAAGGCCAGCCTGGTCCACAAAGCAAGTCCAAGACAACCAAGGATACACAGAGAAACCCTGACTCAAAAAAGTAGAAAAAGAAGAAATCAATCTGACAATCCAGAAGTTTTTTTGTTTTGTTTTTGAGATTATAATTACAGCATTTCTTTTTCTCCCTTCAGAGCCTCCCAGGCGGCCCTTCTTGCTCTTTCAAATTTATGCTCTCTTTTGTTATTTATTGTTATTGCATGTGTATATGTGTGTGTATGTATATTCTTAAGTTTAACCTTTTCATATGTCAGAACCTAGTTTCACCAAATGAGCCAAACAAGGATGACACTAATAGACAAGGCCTCGACCCTACACAAAGAACAACAAAATTTTTGTTCTTAAATTTTCAATGATGCTTATATTTTTTGTTTGAACCTTTTTTTATACTTTATGCCCTTTTAGCTTACATATGTCTGATTTGCAGTTTGGAGGGGGCATATTTTTAGGGATGCTTCAAATTTCCTACATAAACCTATAGTTTTCAGTGAGTTAGAGTCACATAAAGATGGGTCTATGCAGTTAGTCCTCTCATGGAAAGTGTTGACAGTGGGTGTATGACAGAACTAACGAAACTATTTGACATCTGTTTGTAACTTTGCAATTTTGTGTCTTATACATGGGTTTTCTTGTTTGTTTTTTTAAAAATAGACACAAACCACTAAGATTAACAAGGATTTGCAGACCTGAGTACCTTGTAGAGAACTTAACTTCCTAAAGTTTTTCTCTGACCTCCACAAATCTACTGTGGTACCCAGGCTCCTAGTCACAAATAACTGCTCAATAATGAAATAAAAGTTATAATTTAAATAAAATTATAGGGTGCTGGAGAGATGACTTAGCTCTTAAAAGCACTGGCTATTCTTCCAGAGGTCCTGAGTTCAATTCCCAGCAACCACATGGTGCCTCACAACCATCTATAATGCCTTCTTCTGGTGTGAAGGCACATGCGAAAAAAACACCCATATATACAAAACATGTCGTTAGAGCCAGGCTTGCAAGGTGCCGCACACCTTTAATCCCAGTACTAGGTAGGCACAGACAGGCGGATCTCTGTGAGTTTGAGGCCCACCTAGTCTACAAAGTGAGTTCAGGACAGCAAGGCTCTGTTACACAAGAGAAACCCTGTCCCCAAAACCAAAGGAGGCAGGGAAAATGTCAGTTAATAAAACAAAGGGGAAAAATAGTAGTTGAGTCCAGAAAGATGGCTCAGTTGGTTAATAACTTATTCTTCCAGAGGACCTAAATTTAGTTCCCAGTACCCACTTTGGGTGGCTCATAAGTGCCTGTAATTCCATCTCTAGACAATCTGATGTCTTCTTCTGCATCCCAAGGAGACTGTCCACAGCAGACAGATTCACAGACATTTATATATATACTTTTTTTAAATAAAAAATGATTGGCTGGGTCTTAGTCACCCACCTTTAATCCCAGCGTTCAGGAGGCAGGAGAGGGCAGATCTGAGAATTGGAGGCCACCCTGGTCTACAGAGCGAGTTCAGGACAGCCAGGGCTAGAGAGAGAAACAGTTTCTTGAAAAAATCTGTGTAATGAAAGAATTTTTAAGAATGATAGTTAAAGCTGTCATATCTGTTTCGCTTCTACAAGCCTATCTTAAATTTTTCCTACATGTTAACTCTTAGGTTCTACAGGAAATAAGGTTATAATTTTCTACTTATAATTCAGTTTTGTGTATAAATACGATGCATGCAAAATTAAGCGTATAATGATATAGAGACTGAAAAATGTGATTTTGTGGGGTCTGATCATTGCAGGTAGAGTCTGGCCAAGTAAGAATAACAGGCCAGTTTCTTCTTTGTGCTGTTTAGTACACAAGAAGCATGAATGCAGCTCACTGTTCGACTCATGGCAGTGGAGTCGTTGAGCGTCTTCCCAGAGAGACTTCCTTTCTGCACCTGTGTTTGGTGGTTTGTTTGTTTTTTAATTTGTTTGTTTTTCTTTGTTTTTTGTTTTGTTTTTGTTTGTTTGTTTTTTCAGTTTTTCAAGACAGGGTTTCTCTGTGTCCGATTTTTCTTGGCTGTCCGGGACTCTATTTGTAGACCAGGGTGGCCTTGAACTCAGAAATACATCTGCACCTGTATTTTTGTGTGTAGCTCTGAATATTATCCTCAAGCTTAGGGTGAAATTCTATCTGGTCTTTTTTGCCCATTCATTTGTGATAGGGTATTTGATGCTAAAGAGAAAAAAAAAATGTTTATCCCTGGAAAATTGATAGCAAGGAAAGGATGGTGAGGACAGATGAGAGCAAATCATCCTTGTTGTTCTTACCTCATCCTTTGAGTTCACATAGATACATAAGTAGGTAGATATGTAGGCTGGTTGATAGAGCTTATCAAGAGTCTTTGTGTGGCTGGCGGTGGTGCACACCTTTAATTTCAGCACCTGGGATTCAAAAACGGGTGATTCTCTGTGAGTTCTAGGACAGCTTGAGCTACATAGTGAGACCTTGTCTCAAAAACAAACAAAAAAATCCATAAATATTTAAAAAGTCTTTGTTCCGATAGATAACCTTCCCTACGTGGGCTCTCCTCCTTTGGTAGAGTGTTCCTTAGGAGGAATTTCCTCTAATTCTTTACAATAACTTAAGTTGGGCTGGAGAGCTGGCTCAGAGGTTAAGAGCACTGGCTGCTCTTCCGGAGAACCTGAGTTCAATTCCCAGCACCTACATGGCAGCTCACAATTGTATCACTCCAGTTCCAGGGGATCTGATACCTTACAGACACATATACAGGCACAACACCAGTGCACATACAATAAGAATAAATTATTAAAAAAAATTAAAGATTGTGCTACAATAACTTAATGTTTCTGGGGTGTGAGAAGCCATTCCATGGTGTGGAGGACAATTTGATTCTCTCCTTGTGGTTTCTAAAGGTTAATCTCATGTTTGTTCAGGTGAAAAACAGTTGCCTTTACCCACTGAGCCATTCTGATGGCCCCTTTCAAAAACATGAGGGTTTTTTTGTCTCTCCTTCCCTTGGTCGGGGGGTGGGTGGGTGGTGTTTTTCTCTATTTCTATAAGAAACAGGCATTTTCTCTGATAGAACAAAGAGTTAATGCTTTCCGTTGAAATAAATATTTAGAAGAAACATAGAGACCTATAAAACTTATTTCTCTAAATCTCAGCTTCTTAAATAACTGTAGCATCGTTCCTCTTAGCACCTGGCTGCTGTGGAGGAGAGAAAGATCAAGTCCCTGGTAGCTCTTCTGGTTGAGACACAGATGAAGAAATTAGAGATCAAGTTGCGACATTTCGAAGAGCTGGAGACTATTATGGACAGAGAGAAAGAAGCTGTAAGTATTACATGGTGGAATTTTCATGGTGGTGCTTTGGAAATTTAACCCGACTACCTTTCAGAGATAGAAGTTAGGTAATATAATGGTGTCCTGTTTAATTGTTCTCTCTAGATATTTTGTCATTCCCTATATTTGATGAACCAATGATTGTAAATAATGGTTTCTATCTACTTTGTAACTTCTAATTCTTTGTATGTCTTGGCTGTGTACATACTTAATATTAAGATATCTCTTTTACGAAAGTTAAATCTTATACTTCTGCCTTATTTGTCAGTGAAGTAAAACCCTATAAATCCAGTGTCTGGTTCAGGGTTTTTTGTTTTTTTTTTAATTTCTTTAGCATAAGTATTAGAAAAACTGGTTCCCTTTTATTTTGTAATGTCCTACTTACATTTCCTTTGACTTTATCTCTCACTCCTCTTTCCCTCTTCTGGAGGTTGACTGGTAGCTGGAGGTTGGCCCAGGTTGATCCGCAAACAGCATTTGCCGAAGCTGCTTAGGTTCTGCTGCTTACGTGTGATTAGTTTGGTGTCTACAAGTTGCTACTCAAGAACTACACATGAAATCATACATTAGTAAGCTGTTAGCCTTGTGAACTTGTTAGTTAGGTCAGTCGTTGTGCCAGTGTATAATATCTAAATATTCTAGTTTAGTCTTCTAAAAGGTATTTTATAAACCTAGAAACAAACATGCTGGTTACCCTGATTGTCCTCACTGAGGAATCCAACAGTGATGCTGCTCAGTCAGTCTGTGAGCTTTCCTGGGCAGGCAGAGACAGCAAGATGTCAAACGTGCTTACCTGCTGTGCTATAACTTAGGGACAAACAGGACATTGTCACTGTCTTTTAACCTAGAGTCTCTGATATGTATATACTTCTGTCCCACTTCTTGGGTGAAATAAGTGAAGCTGATAACTATCTTGAAAACTGCCAAGTCAGTTTGGTTCATTTTGGGGCGCGTTCCTTCTTGGCTTTCCCCAACACAGTTGCTTTAAGACTTTTCTTCTTTTTGTTTTGTTTTTTGTTTGTTGGTTGGTTGGTTTGTTTTTGTCCTTTCCTTTTGTTTTGTTTTTTCAGCCAAGGCTACTCTGAGGAAACCCTGTCTCAAAAAAACAAAACAAACCAGCGGACTATCTTCACTAGTCAGTTGTGAGTTTTAAGTTGGACTCTACAAATTAAAGTCCAAGAGTGGTTGTGATTTCACAAAATCCAGAGGAGTTAAATATAACTTTTCTTTTTCTTTCTGTCTTTCTTTCTTTCTTCTTTCCTTTCTTTCTCTCTATCTCTCTTTCTCTCTCTCTCTCTTTTTTTAACTTTTTGTGAATGGGTGTTTTGTCACATGCATGAAGTACCCACAGGCCAGAAGAGGGCGTTGGATCCTCTGGAACTTAAATTGCAGACAGTTGTGACCTGCTATGTGGGTGCTGGGAATAGAGCCTGGAGCCTCTGCAAGAGCAGCCAGTGCATTTAACCACTGAGCCATCTCTCCAGCCCCACTGTTCTTATTTCCCATAATTTATGTTTATACTGCTCTTAATAATTTTATCTATTTTTGGTTAGACTTTTTTTTAAATTTATGTATTATTTATATAGTATTCTGCCTGCATGTGTGCCTGCATGCCAGAAGAGGGCACCAGATCTCATTATAGATGGATGTGAGCTATCATGTGGTTGCTGGGAAATGAACACAGGACCTTTGGAAGAGCAGCCAGTGCTCTAAACCTCTTGAGCCATCTCTCCAGCCCCCTTGGTTAGACTCTTAATATATTGTATCTTTCTGTGAGACTTAGAAAGCCATCCCTCAGTCACAGGTTACATTCTAAAGCATGCTACAAGAAGACCAAAATGACATTTATCAAAACAGTGCAGACTCAGCTTGAAACACACAGAAACAACAGCAGTTTTCTTTTTTTCATGAGTATAATAGGACTGGCTATGTATCATTTTATCTTGGAGTTTTTCTTTGAATGTCTCCATTACAGTCAGCAAATATTGAAAAAGAAACTGCTCATTAACTCTAGTTTTGAGGCTAACCAGTATCAGCTGATACTTGAGTACTTGGCAATGTGTGTGGATGGATTGTTGTCAGACCCCTTACCATTTTTTCCTTCTTTTTCATCCCTCGTCTTCCTTTTTGCAATTTGGGAGAATACAGAGTTGGGGAGAAAAGCTTTTGTGAACCTAAGCTCACTTGTAGTTGTTTATGATGAGTACCTTAATTCTGAAGAGGGCTCTGTTGTGTGCTCCCCTTGGATGCCATTATGCTTTGTATGCCTGGTTTAAGAGTACTACAGGAAATTTAGTGCAGCAGTGCATGCTTCAGAGCAGAGCGTATAGGTAGCCGCCACCAGAGTCGTGAGGACAGCGGACAGGTTCGCTAACACCATATTTATATGAGTAATTTGTGTTATTTTCAGCTTTTAGTCCATAGTCCTAGGAAGTGGCGGACAGAATAATGCAAGTGTCCGTAGGTGCAGAGTCTGGCATTGCTGGGAACACCTGTAGCCAGCACTCCTGAGATGGAGGCAAAAGAATCTGGAGTCAGTAGTGTTCTACGTAGCAAGTTTGAAGCCAGTCTGGAACTACAGGAGACTGTGTCTCCAACGCGAAACCTAAAGAACCAAAATGAAAAATATCTATAGGATAATGTACGATCTTGTCAATATTTTGTAGTTGTTTATATTATAGGTAGACAGCATTTATGAGGGGAGAGAGAATAGGGTCCTCATGCAATTCAGGCTGTCCTTGAATTTGAACCTCAGATACTCATGTTCTAGCCTTCTGAGTGCTGGCATCCAAAATATCTTTGCATGGGCTCTAGGGATTGAATTTACATCACTGGCTTTTGAAGCAAATCTTTAAATCTTTTATCCCCTGAGCCATCTCACTAGCCCAACCTTAACATTACTTTTGTTTATCTTTGAAACTGGGTCTTTTTTGTGTAGCCCTGTCTTAGAGCACTCTAAGTAAATCAGGCTGGCCTTGAACTCAGATCTCCTGTTAGACTCAGTTTTCTCTCCACCATGTGGACTGGTGGATCAAACTTAGATCATCAAATTTGGCATGCTCTTACACACTGGGCCATTTCACAGTTCCTTCATTTATTTTATAAACCTTGGCAATAAAAATAAATAGATGTTTAGTTAACACTCTGTAGTTAAGAGCACTAGCTGGTCTTCCAAAGGACCCGAGTTCAATTCCCAGCACCCACAGAGCAGCTCACAACTGTAGCTATAACTCCAGTTCCATGAATTTTGACAACCTTCATACCAGTATACGGAGAATACAATTTAAAAAAAAAAAGTAAATAGATGTTTAGGTTTATTTTTTTAAGTTAGATAATAAATATATTAAAAGGTATCTTTTGATTTCTTTTGAGATTGAGGCCAGTGTAGTCTACAGAGAGAGTTCTAGGACAGCTACACGGAGAAACCCTATCTTGGAAAAAAACAAAAGGTGTCTCTGTAATTACAAATGCAATTTCCTCCAGCCTCAGCCTTCAAGTTCTGGAATTGGAGGCATATACCACCACTCCTAGCTTCATAGAACTGTTTTAAGTAGACAAGGCCAGTGATCCCTCAATCTCAGATGGTGAGACAGGAGAGGCTTTCCCAAGTTTTCCTGTAGCTACCATACATTCAGTGTGGTACGTGGCTGCATACACACACACTTAAAGATGAAGAAGTTAAGTGGGCAGCTTTCTAGTTTTAAAAATAGTTTGAAATAGTTTTTTCTATTTAAAAAAAAAAAGTATCCCCCCCCCCAAAAAAAAAATGTACTCATACTAGCCATAACTCCTGTTTCTAGTCTCTTTCTACACTTCCCAACTGGTATGACCCCTTTTTTCTCTTTGTAGATGTGCGGTTTTTTTTATTTTATGTATATGCATGATCTGTCTGTATGTACACCTGCATGCCAGAAGAGGGCATCAGAGCCCAGTATAGATGGTGGTTGCTGGGAATTGAACTCAGGACCTTGCAAAGAGCAGGCAGTGCTCTTAATTGCTAGTCCATCTCTCCAGCCCAAAGTGCTTATTCTTGACAGTTCTTATCAGTGGAGTGATTAAAATATGTGACCTTTTCTCTCTGGCTTCTTTCATTTAGCATGTTTTCAAAGGTTGTCCATGCTACCTAGCATATGTCATAAAATATATTTAACACTATGAAAAGGCTTTATTCCTAGAGGTAGTATAGTCACTGTTAGTTTGGTATTTTCCAGAACATTCTCATTATGTTTTTACATGATCACAGCATTTGTATGTACTTGGGATTATAAATATTTTATGTTGCTAATTGATTTTCTTCCCACTAAGATTCTGACATAACTATATATCAGAAATAACATTTTACTCATTAGCTTTGTGCCCACAGACGAACAATTTACTGGGACAGATTTCCAGATGTCAAATTGTAGCTCAGTGGTTGAATACTTTTAAAATATGCCTTAACACTGCCAACTTTTGTTTAAAAATTCCTAGTTCCCATTCTTCCTGATTATTGAGAATGGTACTACATTTGGGACACCAAAATTGGTTTCAATTCTTTTCAAAAATTTTTGGTAGTTTTTACTTTTTTATTAGTGTACAAAATAGTAAATTTCATTATGAGATTTTTATAATATTTTACTCAACCTTCCTTTTCTTCCCCCAAATAGTTGCCCTCTGCTTTCATCCCTGTTTGATATACTTGTTTGCATTGCGCTTTCCACATAGAAGATAGGCATATGGTACTTTATCTTTTTAAGTCTACCTTACTTTACTGGGAATAACTTTCTCTGTAGCTATGTGAAGTTGCACTGTGTATACACACCACATTTCCTCTGAACTATTCACCTGCTGATGGACATCTAGGCTGACCCCGTGCCTTCACTGTCGTGAGTACTGTTGCAATAGGCATACACGAGTAGCTCTCTCTGAATGGTGTTGGTTTAGGGACCCTTTGGATCTGTGTGCACAGATTGTGTTGTACGTTTGTGTATGTGTATTGATTTCTACAGTGGCTACACTAGTTTTCATTTCTATCAATAATTTGTTTGCCTTGTTTATTTTGTTTTGTTTAGTTTTTGTGGGGTTTTTTGTTTTGTTTTTTGAGACTGAGACAAGGTTTCTCTGTGTGGACCTGGTTGTCCTGTAACTTGCTGAAATCCACCTGCCTCTCTGCCTCCTGGGTGCTGGAATTAAAGGAGTGTGCCACCACTGCCTGTATTACATACACTTTTTTGAGGCTGGACTTGCTCTATAGCCCAGGCAGACCTCAAGGTTCATCTGCCTTGTAGTTCATCTGCCTCAGCTTCTTGAATGCTGGGCTTAGATTCCTGTGCTGCCAGTTGGCCATATTTTTATCTTGTTTTCTTTTTATAATTTATGGATTTGGAGGGGAAGAGGGAGAAAGGGTGGGACTGGGAGGAGATAGGCAGGGGACTACAGCCAGGATACAAAGTGAATAAATTGCAATAAATAATAATAAAGAAAAAAATTTAAAGAATAGAAAAAATTTTGGATTTCTAGTCTTTTGGCATATGTAGGTTTCAAGACAATATTTTCCTGTGTAGCCCTATTTTGTCCTGGAACTTACTCTGTAGACTAGGCTGGCCTTGAACTTAGAGATCTGCCTGCCTCCCAAATGCTGGAATTAAAGACATGCATCACATGCCCGGCTCAGTTTCTAGTCTTAACCTGAGCTGACTTTTTTGTTTTCTTTCATGAACAATGTAAAGAGAGGAATTGATTAATTTTTCTACTCCTGGTGTCTAGCTTCCTCAGAACCACTCTGTGAAGAGGTTGTCTTTTCACCGTTGTATCTTGGCACCTTTATCAAATGCTAGGTTCTTGTGTGGGTTTATACAGTCTTTAGACTTGGTTTGATAAAAAGTGAAGTAGGGGCATACTTCATTTACATGGTGAGCCAGGATGTAGCAGCTTTTTGAGATCTGCTGCTTCTGCCCCAGAGCAGACATGAGCCTAGGGCATCTGGGAGCCCAGAGCCATCTGGAGCCAATTGGGAAGCACAATCTGGGCCTCATTCTCACCTCAGGAGACTTGTTCATCCTACATTAAAGCTTTGTATTTAAACTGGGTTTTCTTTTCAGGAATGTGTGTTTAATCATTTGTCCTTTTTTAAGTTATTTTAGTTACCTTTTTTAGTTACATAATTACTTCCTTTTAATTACTTTCTGTCTTTAAGATGACAGATACAGTTTATCAGAGTAGCCAGGAGGGTAGGGCCAGGCCATTATGGTTGAGTTTGTGGCTAGCTTGGGCTGCAAGAGAGACCCAGTCATAAGCCTTTTTCCTCATACCCAACCGTGTCTCACCTCTCTTAAAAATAATTAAAAGAAGAAAAAAAGAATAAATGAAATGACAGAGAAAGTTTAGAAATAACTAGTATAATTGAGGGTACCTGATTGTACGTAGGAGTAAATTTTTGCTTCCATTCTTTTCTTATGGTGTTTTTCTGGTGGTGGTAATAGGTTTTGATGCAGGGCTACACTGGTAATCTCCTGGCCTAAATCTCTCAGGCACTAGGATTGTGAACATATTCTACCGTATTTGACTTTCTTTTCTCCCATTTTGCTAAGATAAAGATGTTGTCATAGGTCCAAGATGAAGTCATAGAACACAGATGATGTCATAGAATCCAGATGAGGATAAAGAGGTTTTACTTGTTTGTTTTTGTTTTTGGGGTCTTTTGTTTGTTTGTTTTCGTTTTTCTTACGAAGAAGACATCAAGCTGGGCATAGTGGTGCATGCCTGTAATCCCACGGCTCTGCGGGGCAGAGGCAGGCAGATCACAAAATGAGTCCAGGACAACCAAGCCTACACAGAGAAACCCTCTCTCGAAAAACAAAACAAAAAAAGGAATCGATGAATTAGGCCACTAAAGAAAGGCTAGTTGGAGTTTGAAAAAGAAGACCCCCCCCCCAAAAAAAAATAAATAAAAGGAAACACTGAGTAGTTAGTACGAAGATCGAAAACATCCCTTCAGAGACATCACAGTCTCTCCATTAGCAGATCTTTACCTTATTTCTGTAGTTCTTAGATAGCTTCAGGACCAGCCACACTGTCCAGAACGTAGTGGCTCAGGAGCTTTTATTGTGTGGTCTCTTGGGTGTCGTTACTTAACCTCCGTCCATAATTGAACTTTTTTGGGCATTCTCTCTTTAGGTCCTAGTTCCTTTCTTGTCATGTAAAGAAGTCCATCCAGGCAAGAGTCTTGCATGTCAGCTTGCTAGGACTGGGACTGCGGTGTGTAGTTCTGTCTCGCTCTGCAAGCCATCTAACCAAATCTCGGGATGTGGACTTGAGCATCTCCTACCTCTTTCTGTCTTCCTCCTCATGTGAACATAGCTCTCCAATGGTACTTTACCAGCTACTCCTTCTGCTATGCAGTGATCTTTCTCACTCCATTCCACAGTAGATCACCTCTCCCAATTTTTGTAAGTTAGTTGTCATGCTTATTCTACCTCGTTTTTGCTAATCATAGTATATAGTGTTTATTCACAGAACTGGCTCTTTCCAAAAGCCAAAATGTTACATTTTCTTAACCTAGTAAATGGCTGAAAATAGTGATATTCAACAGAAGTAAAATTTGAGCCTCACATGTAATTAAGACTTTTGTACCAGTCATGTTACAAAGTTTAAATAAATGAAATGATAATAATTGTTTTTTACAATACTAATTTTGTAAAATGATTTTATTGTTTTTTAATGGGCAGTAACATGGTTGAGCTGAAAGGTACTTACAACCTAAGTTTAGTTGCCGGGATCCATGTGGTAGGTAGAGCCATTCATTTCAAATAAGTCATCCTCTCTTCTCCATGTGCGCCTATTTCTGTTCTTCACATTGGCCATATTTCAAAAGCTCAGTACCTAGATGTCTCTTGTGTATGCTTTGTACACAGTGCAACCCTAGGAGAGGACTCCAATGTGGAAAATGACGGAGTGGGAAACAAGTAACCACCTATGTGTATAGCCTTCCATATTTCCACACATTTAGTCTTTTTATTTTCTTTCTATTTAGGTTGATTTTCTTATCGACCCAGAATTTAAGGTGTACTTCATTGGCTCAGTTACTATTAAATGAATTACTATTTGATGAATTCTTCTGCACTTACAATATTTGTTTTTAGTCAGTGTCTCCAACCCAAACTGGCTTCAGCCTCATGAAATGCGGAGCAGGATCTTGAGCTCTTTTTGGTTTTTGAGACAGGGTTTCTCTGTGGTAGCCTCTTGATTTGCTGAGTGCTGGGGTTACAGGCATGTACCACTGCACCCGGTGGATCCTCCTGCCTCCGCCCCTAAGTGCCAGGGCTCCAAACTCGCCTAATTAATTTTCTTAGTTTTGTGTATTCATTTCTTTTTGTGTCATTTGGATTTAAACCAGAGCCTCATGCCTGTACTCTACCACTGAACTGAGTGCTGTTTTCAAGCCCTCAGTATTGAAATGCGTATTCTTCAAGTTTTCTTTTTAAATTCTGTTTAGTTAATGAACATTGTGAATTTGTCACCCAGTGCAATTTTATCTAATATTGCCTTTGCCATACTATTCCAGAGGTCCACATAGGAAAACAAAAATATGTGTTCGCCTAAGGTTTTGTCACTTCTGCAACATTTTATATTCTAAAATAGACAGCTACTGAGTGGATCACATCTAGAAGGTAGAACCGGGGAAGCTGGAAGGGGCTTTAAATGTTGCCTGTGAGGAACAAGTAGGCAGATTTTTTATCTAGAAAAGTATCAAGATCATTATGAAATGTAATTTTAAATGTTTGCAAGCCCAGTTGAACATGTTTGCACACCTTTAATCCCAACATTTGTGAGGCAAAGGCAGGCAGGTATTTGAAGCCAGGAGGGGCTATACTACGAGACTCTGTTTTCATGTAAATAAATAAAATAATACCTGCAGGCTTACCCATACATAGTGGCACATGACTGTAGTCCCAGCAATTTGGAACCTAACACAAAGATTGTTGGAGCCCAGGAATGCAAGGGTAGTCTGAACAACAAAGCCAAATACTGTCTCAAGTAATAATTATAATGATAACAGTAGATGATGGTGACGGTGATGAAGTGAAGATGATGCTGAAAGTGGGGCCAAAGGGCATTCGCCCCAGTGCTGTAGAGTTTAACAAAAAGATTTTAGACTAAACAGAGGGACATCCCTGGTAAGGGGTCTCTTCCTGTGTAGCATGGTGTGGCTCAAACTCAAGAATCAGAAAAATGCCCTACTTGTCATAAGTCCTAAGAAGGGGCTCAAGAGATGGCTGAGAGGTTAAGAGCACTGGCTGTTCTTCCAGAAGTCCTGAGTTCAATTTCCCAGCAACCACATGGTGGCTCACAGCCATCTATAATGAGATCCTGTGCCCTCTTCTGACATGTAGGCATACATGCAGGCAGAAAACTGAATACATGATTGATAGATAGATAGATAGATAGATAGATAGATAGATAGATAGAGTGAGTCCTGAGAAGCCTCTTGGTAACATTTTTCTTCTACTTCCTTTGTTACAGCTAGAACAACAGAGACAGCAGTTGCTCACTGAGCGCCAGAACTTCCACATGGAACAGTTGAAATATGCTGAGTTACGTGCTCGGCAACAAATGGAGCAGCAGCAACATGGCCAGAACCCTCAGCAAGCACACCAGCACTCAGGAGGCCCTGGTCTGGCTCCTCTTGGAGCAGCAGGGCATCCTGGCATGATGCCTCATCAGCAGCCACCTCCCTACCCTTTGATGCACCATCAGATGCCGCCACCCCATCCTCCCCAGCCAGGTAAGAGGAGAGCTCTGCTAACAGGAAAAGTTTGTCCATCTTGCAGCAGATCGTCAGGGAGGGTGCCAAGGAGTTGTTTCTAACAAAATGTTGACATTTTCCATTTTCATATACAAATTCAAGTGAGTTCTGTCATTACAATCACATAAATCTAGCCACTTATTTTGACCATTCTCTCTTATAGATGATTTTTCCTTGGGTACATTATCCTCTGAATCAGCATTGTATCTCAGAGTTTGTTTGTTTGTTTGTTTGTTTGTTTGTTTGTTTGTTTTTAATTTAATTAATTTTTTATTTTTTTATATTAATTTTAACTTTATTCACTTTGTATCCCAGCTGTAGCCCCCTTCCTCAGTCTCTCCCAATCCCACCCTCCCTTCCTCATCTCCTCCCATGCCCCTCTCCAAGTCCACTGATAGGGGAGGTCCTCCTCCTCTTCCATCTGACCCTAGCTTATCAGGTCTCATTCAGAGTTTCTTAAGACCTAGCACCAGGTTGGGAAAGGTACTCTTAGACTATCTATATACTGTCATTAGTTCAAGAAAACTTGAAAGACACAATGAACTTTTCATGACCCATTACCTTTCTACCATTTTCAATATTTTTTCATAAGATAATTGAATACTATTTTCTTCATAGTTCTGTAAACTTGTGTCATTTTTAATTTTACAATTATAAGTTTTCCTAGAGCCAGAGTTTGTGCTTTTTGGAATGGAATGCAAACCTTCTCTCCAAGATATGCAAAAGAAACAATTAAAGATATATATGAGGCTCTTTGAAGCCTCAGAAAGTCTCAACACCTTTGTTCTTCTAAGCACAAATCTTTAAATACTTTTCTAGACGTTAACAATCATATTTGTTTGCATGTAGAAACCATAGTTGAACAGTTGTGATCTGACAGCTTATATTATATGCTCCAAGAGGGGCCAGACAAAGTCTTCCTAGTGAGATCCAGAACAGCCAGGGCTGGTAGAGAGACCGTGACTCAAAAAACAAACAAATGGGACTGTAGATACTGCTCAGCGGGTAAGAGCATTGGCTGCTCTTCCAAAGGATCATGTTTAGTCTATGGCCGTGCCATCCTGAACGCACCTGATATTATTCAGAAGACTTGGATTCATTTCTGGTGTGGCAGCTCACAACCATCTATAACTTCAGTTCCAGAGGCTTTGCCCTCACACAACATATATGCAACCAAAACACCAATGAACATTAAAAAATAAATAAATGAATCTTTTTTAAAAAAAAAATTATAGCAACCTGAAGAAAAAGTTGGCTTTTCACATGTATGTGGGCATACATGCCTAAAAGATTGCCGTTGGGGAATCTATTATCACTTGATATTAATATGATTCTGGAAATCATCTTTGAAATCTGACGTGTTCATACCACAGGACACTCACTTTCTACCTCTGTCCAACTGAGTCAATCTTAAAATCTCTGTGTAGGCCTTATTTTCTCTTCAATTGACCTTTTAAAAGATACATATGCTCACTGTCACAGGCTGCAAAGTCATTTTTTATGGACAGTAGTTATTTCAAAATGTACCCCGTAAGCTGGGTGCCAGACTAGACTGCAGTCTCAGCTGCTAAGGCCAGCCTGTCCTAGACCAGCTTGGACTTTCAGAAGACAGAGCACATCCTTTTGTTGGTAGGTATTGCACTGCCTTGTGTCGCCACCTCATTTCATTCCTCGATATCCTGGCTCTGCACTTGAAGATGTAATCCATGGCAAGGCCACTGAGTCATGGCGGAGCCAGGATTCACACTGAGTTGCTTCTAATTCCGGAGTGAAGCCAGCACCATTGTGCTGCTTCCTGTGCCCCTAGGCTGAGAGGCCCCAGGTGACTTCCTCCTCATGAGGTGGGGCCAGCAAGCGTAGTCATGAGAGCAGCCAGCACAAAAGGTCAGCTCATCTTACCCTTACTTTCTCACCAGAATAGGTGTTTCTACATCAGATACTCATTGTGAGAGGGTGTGTCTTTTTTGGTTTGTGACAAGCTGTTCTTGTGTAAGTTTGTGTTTATGTGTATAATACACAGAGCCATACAATGGTTCAGTAGATAAGAGCACTTGATAACCAGTCCTGATTACCTGAGCTTGATGCATGGAACCCAAGACAGGACAAAATTGATTCCTAAAAGCTATCTTCTGACCCCTAACATTCTTGCCATGTCATGCATATCCCTGCATTCATAAAAATTCCATACATAAAATATTAAATTAATATAAATTTTAAATAAAAATTAATGTGCATTTGGGAGAATATATAACTCATAAGTGTTTCCTTAATGAGTTTAATAGAGATTATAGCCTCTGTAACAGTCTCCCATGTCTTCCTATCATGTTCTTCATCTGTGCCTTCCAAACACCGTGGCTAGTTTATTAATTGTAATCATAGTGGTTTGGTTTTTTTCTGGCTACCACTTATGTAAGATGTGTATACCCTGTTGTGAGTGATTGGGTCCTTCTGTTTGCTATGCAGTGTTCATCTGTTCCCACTCTAGTTTATGGATTCTTCTGTTGGGGAACAATGGAGTGCTTTTCAGGCTTTTGTTTGATGAATAGCTAATTCAGCTGTGAATAGCAGAAGCGTGTTTTTTAGCTAACATATGAGTATATTTTTATTGTGTGTGCCTATAAAATTGAGAATAGTCATAGGATGATGATGTGTTCATATTAGTAAATGCGGCCATAATGTTTCTAGAAGGTTGGGCCTGTTTAGTTTAAACAGGTGAATATAGTGAATATAGTCATGCACTCATTCACTGTCAGGTGAATATAGTCGATGTTTGTTTCTTTGAGGTTTGTTTTTGTTTTTTGTTAGTAAAATTAAGAACAGCATCCAAAGTTGGTGGTGTGTGTCTACAATCCCTGCATTCGAGAAGCAGTTTTAGGAAGATTAATTGAAACTTCAGCGCCAGTGAGGTCTTCATCACAAGTTCTGGCCTAGCCAGAGGTACATAGCAAATCCATTTCAAAATAAAATAAGAGCAGGTTTGGTGGTGTGCACCTGTAACACTCAGAACTCAGGAGACAGACAGGAGATTCACTGTAAATTCAAGGCCAAGTACGACTATATATTAAGACTTGTCTTTTAAAGAAGAAAGGGCAGCTGAGTCGTGACACATGCCTTTAATCCCAGAACTCACACTCAGGATGCATCTCTTAAGTTCGAGGCCAGCCTGGTCAACAGAGGGAGTTCTAGGACAGCCAGGGCTACAAAGAAAAGCTCTGTCTTGAAAAAGAAAAAGGAAATTCAAGTTACTGGATTTTGTTTTGTTTTTTGAGACAACGTATTTACATAACTCCCAGCTGGCCTCTGTCTCCCAAGTGCTAAGACTAAAGGTATGCACTACCATGCCTGGCTAACCTTATTGTTTTAAAGCTGGCTTACTTTAGTTTAAAAAATAAAAATAAAACAGCTGGTGAACTGGGCGTTGTAGCACATGCCTTTATTTCCAGCACTTGGGAGGCAGAAGCAGATGATCTCTGATTTTGAAGCCCACCTGGTCTGTTCCAGTACTATACAGAAAATCCTGTCTCCAGTAAAGAAACAAAGAAAAACGATAAAGCTGCTGAGTTTGTACACTTTTGCATGAGGCTAGCACCTTTGCTGATTACCTGTTTGTTTTAGTCAGGTTCTTGATATGTAGCTCTAACTGGCCTTGAACTCAGAGAGATCTGCCTGCCTCCGCTACCAATGCCCAGCCTATCTCAGTGCCTTTCAAATGAAGCTGGTGAGATAAAGCCTGTCCTCCATCTCTGATTTGTCACTGATAGAAGTTGAGAATCTGAGCAAGTCTGTACTGACTAGTTTTTATTGTCACCTTGACACAAACTAGAGTCACTCTGGAAGAGGGATCCCAGATTATATTGGCTTGTGGCAGGCCTGTGGTGCATTATCTTGCTTACTGGTTGATACGGGAGGGCCTAGCCTACTGTGGGCTGATATAAGAAAGCTTACTGCAGAAGTCAGTGAGAGAGCCTGTTGGCAGCCTTCCTCCATGGTTTCTGCATCAGGATTCTGCATGGATCTCCTACTCTGATTTCTCTCAATAATGTGTTGAGAGCTGGAAGTATAAATTGAAATAACCCTTTTTCTCTGCAAGTGGGCTTTGCTTACGGTTTATCCCAGCAATAAAAAGCTACTTAACACAAAGACCCTTCAACTAACTAAAGACAGTTACCAGGGAACTGGGTAATATTTGATATTTGGCCAGAGTTTATGTTGTGTGAGTGGGCAGGAAAAAAACCTGTTTCTGATTGTCAGGTTGACTGTGAATGTGGTGGAAAAGAGAGTCCAAACAGATTTGTTGCTGAGTGATTGATTCATGCAGCTCTTCAGAGTAAGTTTACCATGAATACCTGAGGTCAGATTCCAATACCCACACCAGCAGCCAGATCGGTCTTTTGTATGCCTGTAACTCCGTCAGTGTAAAGGAGGGGCGCAGAAGGCTCAGTGGGGCTTGGGGCCTGCCAGCATAGCTGAAAAGCACAATCTCCAAGTTAAGAGAGGTACCACCTCAAAAAAGAATAAGTGAGCACACCTAAACATCGTCCTCTCGTGTGTGTGTGTGTGTGTGTGTGTGTGTGTGTGTGTGTGTGTGTGTGTAAAGTCGTGTTCCCGCACCTCACACACACACAAAACCAGAACTGTCCATCGATGGTGGCAGTGACCCTTAAAATAACAGTTCATCCGGGTGTGACAGCATGAACCTGTAATCCAGCACTTGGGAAGTAGAGGCAGGAGGAACGGCCACAGCTGCATAGTGACAGTGAGCATCCTAGGCTGTGAACACAGGTCGGGCTGGCTATCCAAGTAGCTGATGTCTACTATATGAACTGCATCTCTGTACAGATTGCATATGCAATCTTGTTTCAGTTTATCCGAGTACAGGAAGTCCTATCTGTTTGCTTCTCTTTTGCTTTGTTAGCTCTTACCTCTGGGGGGGGGGGGGTGTTGTAAGAGAGAGAGTGTGTGTGTATGTGTCCCAAGTAAAAAGGCCAGGCAATCGTGTAGTAGCATAGTATTTAGTTTGATTCTGTTTGTTTATATTGCTTTTATTTATATGTGGAGGTTTGTCTGCACATATGTCTGTGCACCACGTGTGTGCCTTAGGCCCACAGAAGCTCGAAGAGGACGGTGCCTCTCCTGGAACTGAAGTTAGAGGTGGTTGCAAGCCGCCATGTGCGTGCTGGGAAGTAAACACAGGTCCTCTGGAAAGGCAACCATTTCTCTTTAGCCACTAAGTCATCTCTCCAGCCCCTATTTTTATTATATTTTATTATGTACCTGTTTCTGTGTCTGTGCAGGTGCCCCTGGAGGCTAGAGCCAGGGGCTTTGGATCCCTGAAGCTAGAGTTATAGAGCCGGTTATGAGCCGCCAAGCATGGGTGCTAGGACTGTGCTTGAGCTCTCTGGAGAGCAGTGTGCTCTCTGGAGAGCAGTGTGCTCTCTGGAGAGCAGTGTGCTCTCTGGAACATTGGGCCATCTCCCCACAGTGTTTCTGCTCTACGGTTGGCACATCTATTTTTACCTTGTCTTACGTTTTGCTGAATTTGTTAAGACAGACAGCACTGTGTCTCATTTTTTCCTCTTAAACTCTAAAATGGTACCTAACAGTTTCGCAGCTAAAAACCTAGCTGCTGGGGCTGGGAAAATGGCTTAATGGTTAAAAGGACCGTCTGCTCTTCCAGAGGACCCAGGTTCAATTCCCATTATCCACACAGCAGCTCACACCTATCTGTAACACCAGATCCAGGGCTTCTGACACCTTCAGACAGACATCCATGCAGGCAAAATAACAATAAACATAAAATTAAAAAAATTAGTATTTTATGTGTCTGGGGGGTGTGCATGTATTTTTTTCTCAGATATATGGAAGTCAGGGAACATGTGGAAAATAGTTTTCTCTGTACCAAGTGGATTTCAAGTATGCGACTTAGATGTCAGGCTCCACAAGCCCCTTCCCCTACTGAGCCATCTCACTGGCCTTCCAAGTCTTGAGTGAGCCATTTGTTGGTATTGCCTGACTATGCTTGACTTCTTGGTACCCACAAATACATGGAGAACCACAGGGGTTACTGTCCTGTTCAGTGACCACTACATGTGGGCTCTGTATGTGCCTGTCATGCCCAAAGCCCTGTGATCCATCTTCAGCACCACCAAAAGAGAAAGTAATCAGTGTGGTGAGAACATAGTTTCTATAAACCGTTACTTGGGTAACACAGTAGGACATTTTTCTCAGCGGAGGCCCTAGACACTGGCTTATTGTGCTTCATTTTCTTGAAATAAAAACTAAGGTGGTACCAGGTGTGGTGGCGCATGCCTGTAATCCCAGCAGAGGCGGGCAGATCTCTGAGTTTGAGGCCAGTCACAAAGCCAATTCAGGCCAGACAGCCAAGGCTATACAAGGAAACCTTTTTTTTTTTTTTTTTTTTTTTTGTCTCAAAAAAAAAAAGGTCTCACTATGCAGCCTCTAGTCCATGGTCTCCCTGGCTCTTGCCTTTTTTCCCCTCGATCCTGTGCACACGTTTGCACCGTACAAGTGTTGGAGTGTTGCCCACCGAGCAAAAGTGAAGGTTTTATCTTCTGGAGCTGCAGGTGATTGGGTATAAGCCAGTGTGAGTATTGAGAACTGAATTCGGGTCCTCTGGAAGAGCAGCTAGTGCTCTTAACTGCTGTACCATCTCTCTGAACCCAGCCCCTGCCCCTCAGTTAAAGCCAGTTAGAGAAGAGCAGTATGGAGAAGGGATAATATTTGTGGCTTCCTACATAGTACTGTGGACCCAGCCCTTCAATGAAAAGGGAAACAAAACGGTTCATCACCTCAGCCTCCTTTTGTAGTCTGTGATATCTCTAGTCCTGCTTATCCCACCTGATAACAAGGCTGCCATGCCACTTTCCGGAGTAGCAGGTTGCCTGCACAGAGAGAACAGTGAGGCTCAGTCTGTAACAAGGAGCATCTGTGATGGGCACCCTCAAGAAGCTGCTGTGAGGAAGAAGCCTCTGAGGATCCCGGGCTTCCCCTCACTTGGCCCCAATTGTATTATTTCCGTTCTCCTGGGGCCTCAGCCAAAGGATGTCTATGCAGAGTTAGAAATGGATGGACGACACGTGATTAAGACTAGATGCTCACAGGTTCCCTCTCCTAGCTCTCTTTTCTCACCTTATTCTTCCAATGAATAAAAAACAAAATCCTTAGTTTATATCCCATTAGACATGATAGGTGTAAGGCTTTAGTAAAAGATCTAATAAACATGAGAGTATGAGGGTTTTTCTACTAACTGAACCTAATTTTAGCAAAACCTTTTCATTTCCCAGGCTTCCGATGCCTGCTGTTTAAAAAACGCTTGTATGTAGGTCAGACTCCCACCATCCTGTGCTTGGCCACTGCTGTTCTTAAGCTTGCTCACTGTCTCTCCTCCCTTTACTCCCCTTCCTCTCACCTCTCGTTCCTCCTTCCCCCACCTCAGAATTGAAATGCTGGTGTGTGTGTGTGTGTGTGTGTGTGTGTGTGTGTGTGTGTGTCTGTGTCTGTGTCTTTTAATGGACACTTTCATTTTTGTTTAGTAATGTCTCCTTGGTATTTTAGTGTTATTTAAGCTGTACTTTAAGCTTGTAAGAATTAGCAAGACTATCTTGAGACCTTTCTTTTTTTTCTTTAGGTGGTAATAATTGTGTCACTTATCACTTCCAACCAAAAAGGGCGGGGGGGGGGAGTGGCTTTAGATTTCAGATGGATAAGACATTGAATTTTGTCTTCATTCCAGTCCTTAATTTCTATTTCAAATTTGATACTTTTCAGTCACCTTTTCTGGAGCTGTGGGGATGGCACAGTTGGTAAACTGCCTGCTGGTGAAAGTGTGTGGACCTTGGTTTAATTCTAGTACTTACATAACAGCCTGGTCTGGCACCATAGACTTGTAGCTCCAGAGTTGGGCAGGTGCGGGCCAGGATCCCTAGGGCTTGCTGGCCAGCCAGGCTAGTTGAATCTCAGAAGCAGAAGGGTTTACACTAACCTTTCGTTTTTGCTGCCACCTTTTCCAATGAGAATGGCTTTATAATCCTGTCTATGACAAAAGATTTTTTCCCCCTCAGGCTTCAGATTTGATAATAAGTGAAGGAAAGGGTTTGCTTGCTTGTGTTTGTTTTAGCTGTTGGTCTTGTGGAGTTAAGAAACCACAAAACTGCCTCGCCCCAGCTTACTACTGAAGAGATATGGGAAATAGGGACATGGGCCACTGACACTGAGCAGATAAATACAGAAAAAGTACTACTTGGCCTTAGAGTAAGCGCTCATGGGTTCATTGTAGTATGTGAGGGACAAACATCTCCTTGTGATGCCTATCAGATGGTTTGTTGACTGGCTTTTTCTCTGGTGGAACATGGCTCTTCTCTATATTGCTGGTTCTGAAAGCTGGCTGGGGCAAATTATTAACCCGTTGGTGGAGGGCTTGTGTTACTGATTCTCAACATGGACTGAAAGTTGGCAGGACCTTTTTTCACAATTCACAGTGATCACAAGGATTGTGTCTGGAGCCAGGTATACTACATCCTCAGATCCAGCTCCCCCATTCCCATGCGTTATCAAGTTTACCACTTATTTGGTATGACTTGAAACCATAGAAAATTGGTCTAGAGATGCAGCTCAGTTAGCAGAGGGCTTGCTGAACATGCATGAAGACTCCAGTGTAAGCCCCAGCTCTGTATTTAAAAAAAATTGTAAAACCACACTTAATCTCAGCACTCAAAAAGAAGAGGCAGGAGTATCAGTTTAAGGTCATCATTAGCTACAAAGAGAATGTGGGGCTAGCATGGACTGCACATGAAACTGTCACCAAAAAGTAGAAATTTATTCTCTCAGCCCAAAGATTAGGTCTCTTGCACCCAGCCGTGCCTCATTCTGAGCGAAGTGTGCTTCTGTTCCTTCTACCTTCTGGTCACGTGGCATTCCCCTGCTTGTAGCCATCCATGTTTCTCTCTGTCCTACCTGTCTTCCTGTGCTCTTTCTCAGATCCCTTTTATTGGATTAGAGCTTCTTAGGTAATCCCAGATGGTCTCATCTCAGTCCACAGTCAGAGCTGTGCTCCCTAAAACTACTTCAGGGGGAATATCAACCTAACACTTGATCCCTAGAGGGATGGCTCAGAGGTTCAGAGCACTGGCTGCTCTTCCAGAGGTCTTGAATTCAATTCCCAGCATCCACATGGCCGCTCAAAACCATCTGTAATGAGATTTGCTGCCCTCTTCTGGCCTGCAGGTGTACATGCAGACAGAACATTGTGTGCATAATAAATAAATGAAGAAAGAAAGAAGTCCTAAAAAAAGAAAATTTATTGTGTTGTTTTGTTTTAAGTTCTCCACATGTGACTTTTAAGACATTTCAAGAGGCTGGAGAGATGGCTTAGCGATTAAGAGCACTAACTGTTCTTCCAGAGGGCCCAGGTTTAATTCCCAGCACCCACCTGGAGGTCACAGCTGTCTAAAACTGCAGTTCCAGGAAGTCTGGAATCTTTACACATGCATACACACAGGCAAAATATCAATGCATATAAGATGAAAATAAACATTTTTTTTTTTTTATTAAAGACTTTACAAGTACTCAAACATTTTTATTTCAAAATTAGGGGTTATTGTTGTTCAGCCTGTAAAAGGTGATTAAATCAGGTTTTTTGTGGTTTTTGTTTGTTGGTTTTGTTTTTTTTAATGTTGAAAGCAGGTGTGCTTCCTTCTTGTCTTTACTTGTAGCACTCAGGGTGAAGGTTAAGAGGCAGAGCTAGGGAGATCTCTGTTGAACAAACCCAAATGTCCTGAACTCACTTGTTAGACCAGGCTGGCTTCAAACTCACCGAGGGCTGGGATTAAAGGTGTAGCCAGCTATAAGTAGAAATCTTATAGGTGTGATACAGTGAAGACTCACACAAACTGTTTTATTTTGTATTGAGTGAGAAGAGAAGTGGACCTTGAGTTAGAAGACTTGAATATATTTTATGATTTCCACTGCTTTTGGCCATAAAGAAAGCTTTGGAGCCATGCATGGTGGCACATAGCTATAATTCCATCATTTATGTGGCTGAGACAGGAGGATCATCACATGTTTAAGAATAGCCTGAAATACATAGTGAGCTCTAGGCCAGCCTGGACTATTTATCAAGACACTATATAAAAATAAAAGTTGTTTTGGGACTTTTCTAAGCTTAATTTTACTCCCTATAAGATAATAATATTGGGGGCTTATGGGGGGGATACAAAATGAATAAAGTGTAATTAATAAAAAATAAAAAATTTAAAAAAGATAATAATATTGGCTCTTGGTCCTAGATTTCTTTCTGTAATTGTAATAAAACATCGTGACCAGAAGCAATTTGAAGAGGAAGGCTTGCCCTTCATAGTCACAATCCCCTGCTGAGGCAAGTCAGGGCAGGAACTAGAGCAGGTCAAGAACCACAGAGGAGCACTGTTTTCTGTCTTGCTCTCCCATTGCTTCTCAGACTGCATTCTTATCCAAGCCAGGACACCTGCTCAGGGTTGGCACCATCCATAGTGTGGTGGGCCCTCTCACATTAGTCATTAGTCAAGAGAATACTCCACACAAGTGCCCCAGGCCAGTGTGATGGAGGCAGCTCCGGAATTGAGGATCCCTCTTTTTCAAGGACTCAAGTTTGTATCAAGTTCACTGATGCACCACACTGCCTCTCAAAATCATGGTAGAGGAACCAATGACAGAATAAGGCACTACTGAAAGAATAAAACAGTGCGCTGATCAAAACGAAGGCCGTGCAGTGAAGGAGGACAGCTGTTTGGTTTATTTTAAATCAAGTAACTTGCCTTGGAGCACATATACAGAATGGACTGAAGTAGAACGGAGATCATGGCCACTGAGTTTCCAGGCTGCTTTTCTGTACCTGTCCTGTTGGGTGGTGTTGTCTCTTGGCTCTTGACTGGTGTGTCACCGGAGCCCGTGGATTCAGCAGCCTGTACTATAGAAGGAGGCTGTGAAACTAAAATGTGTGATGTGATCCTAGACGGTTGTGTCATGTGTCATTCCATTGAGCATACATCTGGAATGTTCCTCTTTGCTTGGTTCTCCCTTACCTCATGGTGGCTCTGTCCTCTCTGTGAAGATGAGGCTCACAGACTCCTATCGCTTTTATAATGCTCTGTCCTAGCCATACATGGTAGATGGGGCAGGATGAAGATGGATGTTAGAAGTCTAATGTCTCAGTATGTGAGTAAATAAGAGATATTACTTGTTCTGTTTCCCATCATTAATTTTAAAACACTGGGAAGAGATAAAGTTGTTTGTCTATCCCATTCAACCTATTCTCCCACCTCAGCCCAACCTCACCTATGATTCTGCCGGGCCAGTACTTCCTGGATTACCTAGGGATTCCTCCCTGTCAGGGAGAGATAGAACTTTGGAATTCAGATTAGGAAGTTTTGACAGTGAAGCTTTCTGTATACCGATTCCCCTAAAAGCCCTCTCTGTTCTCTGTGGTCTGTGCTTGCCATGGGATAGGATATGATGTCATGTGATGTGCCACTGCTCATTCAGGGTAAGCAGCGTGAATGTTTTCTTTGGGTGAAACTGTCTTACTGTCTTTGTAATTGCTCTTTCGTTATCGTTGCTTGCTTGCTTCTTGAGCCTGGCTTATATATTTTAGGCTGGCTTCATACCCCCTCTTTCTAATCAACAGATGACTTTGAAATCTTGTTTCTACTTCCCAGATCCTGGGGTTATAGGCATATACCACAACATTCTATGTGATGCTGGGAATTGAGCTCAGAACCTCTTTTCACAAGAGAAAAGCATTATTACCAGTTGAGTTCATGTCAGATCAGCTGTCACCTCAGCCCTAATTCCTTTTTAACAGCTACTACTTTTCCTGTACTAAAGTTGAGAAGTCAGTGAACTTCCCTCAATTAAGTGTTCCACAAAGAAATGAATATAAAGCTGATTATCAGAGCTGGCCATGGTGGTGCTCGCTTTTAATCCCAGCACTGGGGAGGCAGAGGTAGATGGATCTCTGTGATTTCGAAGCCAGTCTGATCTACAAAGTGAGTTCAGGACAGCCAAGGCTACACAGAGAAACCCTGTCTCGAAAAACAAAACCAAACAACCGATCATCGGGCCAGTGAGATAGTAAGGGTGCTTGCCCCTCAGGCATGACTATCTAAGTTCAGTGGTTAGAACCCACATACCCAGCTTATGCCTAAAAGTTGTCCTCTAACCTCCATATTCATATCATGGCATGTATGTGCCCTTCCATACACTTGTGGACATTGAGTTGGTTCTTTTTCCTCCCTGTGCATATTTACTTAAAATACTTTAAATCTCCTTCCACAGGTCAGATACCAGGTCCTGGCTCCATGATACCTGGGCAGCCCATGCCAGGCCGCATGATCCCTGCAGTGGCAGCCAACATCCACCCTACTGGGAGTGCCCCTGCCCCTCCTGGCATGCCTCCAATGCCCGGAAACATCTTAGGACCCCGGGTACCCCTCACAGCACCAAACGGCATGTGTAAGTAGCACAGTGGGAAGACGTTACCCCAACGTCCTGCTTTGGGGGCTACAAATAAGGAAGAGAGGCTTTGTTTTCTTCATGAGATGTAGCAAGCCCATCTAGTCTAGCCTGCAGCAATGAGTTGTGGAAGATGACTTTTTGTTGTGAAACTTAAGTTGTATACTCAGTACTGAGGTCTGTGGGTGAGCCGCTTCCCTGTCACTCACGGTTAAACTTGACTAATTTGAATCTCAGCTAACATGCATAGCTCCTGGCTGTTACTTCCCCTACAAGAATTGCAAGGTTAAAAGTGTTGAGTAAGGGGAGAAGGAAAAAAAAGAAAGAAAGAAACTGGACCAGACATACTGATGTGCTCTCTTAATCCCAGTACTTGCTAACAGAGGCAGGTGTGAGGCCGTCCTGATCTGCAGGGCTCCAGGCCACCCGAAGCTACATAATACAACCCTCCTCTTTTTTTTTTTTTTAAGGAAGAAAAAAATTGGTTTAGAGACAGGAGTAAGTGCTTACAGCTATTCTTGGTAATCCCTTCATACACTGAGGTGAGAGGTTTCAGGAGCTGCAAAGAAACAACACGAGGTGGAGAGAAACGAGAGAAGTACAGTAGCATCCCTCTGAACTTATGTTCAGAGCCTGGGTCATTTCTCCCATAAGCCTTCTCCCTGCCCCAGCCCAAGCTTTGGCCTCCATAGGGTTGTGTCAGAGTCTGTGATCTGCCTCCAACCAGATAGACATGCTCAGTGAGAAGGATCCTGCCATAGTCATTGATTCCTTAAGAATCAATGTATGTGGTCAGATATTAGCTCCTATTCACAAAACAGAGTTAAATAACATAAATTTTGGCCTCCTAGACAGTGGTGGCTCACACACCTGTACTTGGGATGCAGAGGCAGACAGATCTCTTGAGTTCAAAGCCAGCCTGTTCTATAGAGCGAGTTCCAGGACAGCCTAGGCTATGCAGAGAATCCCTCTTTTGGGGGAGAAAAAAGAGAATCCTTGGCCTGTGTGAACTTTAATTAGGAAAATAAATGCAAACCTTGGTAGGAGTGTTCATCTCTCTCTGCTTTTTGACTGTAGATGAAATATAACCAATGTCCCTAAGCACTGCTTCTATGACTTCCTGCTATAATGGGCTGAGTGCTAGAGTTTGATGGAATTTAGTAAAAGTTGCAGGCTAGGACTGATGAAATGTCCCAGCAGGTATACGCACTTATAACTAGACCTGACAACAGGAGTTTGATTTCTTGGGATCTGCATAGTGGAGGCGAGATCTGATTCCCACATGTTGTCTTCCAGCTTCAGCGCACAGCTGTGCATCCATATGTGCGGATGCATATGCACATGTGTGTGCATTCTCTATGCACACACAGAGAAATAAGTTACAACAGGGAGCTACAGAATACTTGGAGTGCACTGTAATACTCTAGGAAACTTCCTTACAGGGAAGCTGGCTTCATGCAGAGGCATGCACACCTGATCTGTCAATCCAAGGGGCTAAGACAAAGTAGACACACACAAGAAAGTCTTGCTTTAACTGAGTTTAGAATCCGTTCCATATGAAAAATTACTTCCCTTGAGCTCCTGGTCAGATACTGTAATAGAGTGGAAGAAAATGCTTGCCAAGTCACCTCACAGGCAAGAAAGAATTGGCCTTCAAGAGAGCTGGCCCAATTTGCCATCTCTGCTGAACAGAGATAGTATTATTTGGACTTTATCACTTGTCTCCTTGGTTTTAACATTAGGATTCCATCCCAAAGGGTCCTGGAAGGAAGAGTTTGAGAATGTGGAATGTGTCACCTTGTATAAACAGGGTCTTCGGAAAGTCTGAGCTTATGACAGGATAGGCCACACTGCATGAAAAGCTTTCTGCCCTCTTCTTCTACTCAAAGATCACAAAGGGATGAGATGATTGGATTCAGAATGTTTCAAAAGTCTGTAGAGGTTTGCTAGAAATCTCTTGGGAGTATGGACGGGTGAATGCCTGATTAGTGTAGCCATGCTTTAATTATTTGCTTGATATGTTTTCATTTCTGGCAAGATGTAGAGGTTTTAAAGTCTTGGATTAAATGATCTCTAGAGTTCCTTTGTACTCTAAAGCGGCTTGAGTTGAAATAGAAAAGAACCCCAGACACTCACACTAATTGTTCCCTTCAGGACCTGGCCTACTTTGGGCCAGAAATCCCGAGGATGGCGGTTGAGGAGCTGTAAGGCCTCCCAGGACTGTCCAGCTTGTCAGCAGCTGCCTCAGTAAAGTTCTGTGGCCCTGGTGGGAACAGTTAATCAGCAAGAAGTTATTGATAATCTCTCCTGTGCCCAGCTAGGCTAGACACCATGGAATAAAGATAAAGATACAGAACTAGCCCATGAAGTTTCTGATTATCTAATTGAAAAAACACAATTAGTAGAGAAAACAATTAGAATACAATAAAATAGAAATACAATTAAGTTCTAAAAAAAAAGTCTGGAGTGATTCTTGAAGGGAGTGGTCCTTGGAGAAGGGTGGGATGAATTCCAGCACCTCCCTCTTCCATTTCTTAGATTGGGGTAAGCAATGTGAGCAGCAGCTGATTGGCTTCTATGCTCTTGACCTCAGGTAGCAAGCCTCTGAGTTCACATTACTTGCCTGCTGCAAAGAAAGTTACGTACCTGGTGGTGTGGGTCCTTAATCCCAGCACTGTGGCTGAGGCAGGCAGATCTCTGCACTTGAGGCCAGACTGGTCTACACAGCAAGTTGCAGATCAGCCAAGGATATACATAGCAAAATCTTGTCTCTCTCCCTTACCCTACAGTCCCCAAAAGAGTCCTTGTAACTTTCCATTGAATGGACTTTCCCAAGCCTCCCTGTGTTTCCAGCAATGACGAGTTACCTTGAATATGTTTGCAGATCCTCCTCCACCACAGCAGCAGCCGCCGCCTCCACCTGCAGATGGGGTCCCTCCACCTCCTGCTCCAGGCCCACCAGCCTCGGCCACTCCCTAGCCTGGAAGATACAGGGAGCCTCCACACCCACCACAAGCCGAATGGGGATGGCAAGACTTGTGTTTCGGCTTCCTTGGTTTTCTTTCAGAATTTTTTTTTTTTTTTTTTTTTTTTTTTTCCTCATAGCCCCAAGCACAAGTTCCATGTCTCTCTGCTCCCTGATATCTCGTGTCAGGTCCTTAGCTGATACTCGATGGGAAGCCTGTGTGGTGACTAGTGTGCCCCGGTCATTTGAAAAGTAACCTGTGTCTCCCCTGTCCCAGTGTGGCAGGTGTTGGCAGTTGGTCTGCAGGTCCTGTTGACATTAGTATTCTCTCTCTCTCTCTCTGTCTTTGCTTTGTCTTATGCTTCAGTGGATAATCCTCTATAATTATTATCCTTTTTCCCCTATTATGGTTGTTTTCAAGGAAAGCATCCTAAGTTAATAGAAACCAAAAAAATGGTGATGGACAGAAGGAGATAGCCGCAGGACACACCTTAAGGATTATAAGTGACCTTATTTCTGCTTATCTAACCTAAGTGGGGTGCTTCTGGTAAAGTTCCCGGGACTTGCCACATACAAATGCACCAAAATGAGAAGAGCTGGGGAAGGAAGAGGTGCCCTGTTTTATTTCCTGTCGAGGACCGTGTTCAGGGCTCCGCTCTGCCTGGAGGAACACACCACTGTACCTCGTATGTGGTGGCAGAGAGCACAAACGTTAGGATAAGCCAGCTCCTTTCCCCCCTCCATTCTGACTTTCTGTGCAGAAGTTTTGCAGTGTTGGAACTAGGTGAGTTGTTTTCCTAAGGGCAGTGTGAACTTTAAAGGTTGGAATATGGGGGGTTCCCTGGGTTTTTACAGACTAACCAAGAAAGTTAAAGGGCCTAGGGCTCTACCAGCATATCATTAGGAGTCCCGTCCAACCCCTCACGCCATCCTCTACCCTCACTACCCAAATCTAGCCGAACTTTGTTTTTTAAGCCTTCCTTCTATAAGAAAGGAAGGGAGAATAAAAACTAAAAAGGGTAAGTGGTTAAATATTTTATCTCGGAAAACTTGGTTATTAGGGTGGGGGTGGGTGGTACAGGTCCCTAAACTACCTCTCGCTGTAGCCAGGGTGAATGGGATTTCTGAAGCGGTACTGAGGTTCGGAATGGGAGTAGAAATGAGGCACCATCAGCAGCCTCATGTACCTTCTTCTGAGACTTCATGTTCCATTTCTCACAGGGTTGTGGAGACTGTGCTGAAGGCACACAGACTTCACTTGGCTCCAAAGCTTTATGCTTTAAGGTTTGGGGTACTCCCACTGGGAGGGTAGGGTACCATTCCAGAGGAAGAGCCACAACAATGCCTTAATTCGAGCCTGTGTCTACCCCTGCTGATAAGTAATTTGATGGGTCTTGGTTTCGTCAGCCAGTTCTTCCCTCCCTTCTCTCCTTCCATGAGTAGCAAACGTCACTGTGTCAGTTTAATTATTGAGAACACAAGGGAGAACACTTTATGGGTCTGTTTTGTATGTGACTATCAAAGCTTTACATATGAGAGGGTGTAGGGAGCTGTCACTAACACCTTAGACGTCAGAACAAAAAAATTCATGGTTGAGATTTGCCTTTCAGACCCTGGGGTTTGCCTCCAGGTGCCCTGGTCACCCCCAGAGTCCTGGGGTACTAGAGATAAAGAAACCCTGGAGTGGAAATGGAAATGTGCTCGTTCCTGGGGCGGTTACTTTGGCCTCCAGTAAGACCCCAGTGCCTTTTGACAGTGGCCAGGGTTTCCTTCCTTCCCTCCATTCTCTCCCAAAGGAAATTCACTCCAAACACGTCTTTCCCCTGGAGTCCTAGGAGAAGGGGATTCTGGTTCATACTGTGGTCCTTTGTAACTTCAGGTCTGTGACATGATCACTTTCCAGTTTGAAAGATGCAAGTGGAGATATTTTTACAACACTGGTAATCTACAGAACCTGAATTCAACACAGCTTTTCCTGTGTCTGTCAGTCGGTTATCATTCCTGTAATAACACCCATCCAATTTTGTGAGGGGCGGGGTGGGATACTGTGTGGTTGGGTTTTTTTGTTGTTTGTTTGTTTGTTTGTTTTTGTACAAATGTGTTTCTCAGTGTGGGTTTTTTTTCTTTCTTTTGGTTGTTTTTAATGAGGGGAGTTTTAAGAGTTTGGAAGAAAATGAATGAAAGTGGCTTAATTTCCCTCTTTTTCATTGAATAAATGAAATATCATTTATGAATTCTAGTCCCATTCTCTGCATTCATCATTCATTTCATACTGTGTCCTGTAAAGAACCAAAATACTCTGTCTCACCCTGGTCTTGGTTAGCAGTTAAAATTCCATGGCTTGGGGCCTATGCTTCAGTATTGAATGTAAACTTGGATGCCTTTCCCTTCAGCCAAAGAAAGATGAATGGACGTTCTCCAGAAAGAGGGTAACCTAACATCCTGGCACCTCCAAAGAGAAATTGTCTTTGTGAGCCAGAAAGCTTCTCAGATACAGTTTAGATGCAGCTTGATCTTGTAACCAAGCCTGATGACCTAGTTCAGTCCCTGGGCCACCCCCATAGGAAAAGAGAACTGACTCCCAAAAGTTGGCCTTTGGCCTTAACATTCATACTGGTATGCACATATATATGCACATAAATAGATGTGATTTTATTTTTGGGGTAAGAGTCTCACTATATAGTCTGGGCTGGCCTGGAACTCACTGTGCAAACAGTCTGGTCTTGCACTAATGGATGACCACCTGCCTCTTACGACGTGCCACCACCTCTGGCTTCAATTTTTTTCTTTTTTTTTTTTTTTTTCTCCTTAAAGTGGTTGTGTGGTAGTACAAAACTACAGATCCTTCTCAGGTCGTTTTTATCAAAATTTTGAGATACTGCAATGTGCATAACTTCCATACAAGTAAATCACAGCCACAAACAAACTAGCCAGGCTGAACCATCCAGGCCACCAGAACGTAAACAGTAATAAACAGCATTTCATATAAGGCAAACATTCTTGAAGAAAGTGAAAGTAATCTAGAGTATCATGAAGGTGGGGGTGGGTGGGGACATGGTAGTACATGCCTATAATCACAGTTTAGGAAGATTCAAAGTTTGAGATCAGCCTATAGATAAGACCTCCAAAAACATTTTTTCATGAAAACTGGCAAAATCTGAACTGGCGGATCTGTAATTTCTGCATAGTATCCTGAATTCAGTCTAGTGGGAGGTGGGGCATGGCTTCTGGCATGCTGCCTGTGATATCCTGGGGGGTAGGGGGAGAGGTGCTAGTCTAAATCCTGGGAACTCATATCTCTGTCATAAAGGGCCGAGAGGCAAGTGGATCTCTGTGAAGCCACATCAGGCCAGCCACATAGGTGGGGGAGTGTTTGGGTTCTGAGCAAGACTGCTATAAAGAATGTCCAGGTGATGGTGGTGGTTCACATAGGGAGGCGGAGGCAAAAAACAGAATAAACAGGAGAATGGATAACAGGTGTCTGGCCTGGAGGCATGGTAGATGCTATGTTTTCAAAAGGCTTAAAGACTACTGCTAAGAGGCTTGCTTGTGTGGTGGCACATACCTTTAATCCCAACAATTCAGGAGGCGGAGGCAGACTGGTCTCTTGAGTTTAAGGTCTGCAAAGCAAGTTCCAGGACAGCCAGAGCTATACAGAGACACCCTTGGGGGACAGACAGGGATGACTAATGGGAAAGGGAAAATTTATGGACCCAGTTAATACCCCTGTGCCCTCTGGGACAGGTCTGCCCTGTTCTGACCCCTGGGAAAGCCAGTGGTAAAGTGGTCTGTGTCTAGTTGCTGTCCAGAAATTGGAGGTGTCCTTACCACTTATGTACCCAGAAGCCTTTGCATGCTCAGAGCTTCATGGAGAGCAGCCATGTGGTCTGTGCTGGCAGTAGCTTTACCTTTTATAGGAGAAATCACCTGCCCTAGAGGTAGTTTGTGAAGACCTCAGCAAAATACCCATACTTGACAGTGTAGGCATCTGGCAGAAAAAAAGGATGTCTTAGTCTGATTCCTAGCAGCCCGTCATCTGCCCTCCTAGATGGAGCAGGTGTTAGGGCAGAGGTGGTAGATCTCAGGGGTTGTGACAGGCTGAAGTCTTGTATCTGAATTGGCCTTGACCCTGATAGACTTCTCGTAGCCAACTGGATTGTAGCAGTCCTCACTCCTTGTCAGCTCACTTTTGCTGTCTGTTGGCCAGGCCTTCACATATCCCAGGATGGCCTCTACCTCCCATGTGCCATCATGCCCAGCTCTGGGCCATTCTCAGCGGGCCTGAGAAGTACTTAGTTCTCTGCCAATGAACCAGGGCCCTTCTGAAGTCTAGTTAATTACTTGTGTGGTAACCACGACTGGCCTGGCTTTGGAGTTAGTTAATAAATTCAAAAGCCCTTCCCAATCTAATACAAGCCATTGCCTGGCAAAATGGCTCCCCAGTTTGTGACACCCTTTTTCTGAGATGAACACACTTGATCTCCAACATGAGCAGGTTATATCAATACAAAGGCCTTTTAGCCCTACCCTTCCTACTAGGAATGGTGTGAGTAGGCCTGTTCCTAGTAGCCCATTACCACCACCACCACCCAACAAAAAGGTTGTCTCCAGGCCTAGGATCAAAAGCCTGAGCATTCTATGAGGGATGTTACTAATGGCATAGCAGTTAGGCATATGGTGACAAACCTGTAAGTCCAGAATTTGTGAGGGGAGGCAGGGGGTTTAAGAACTTAAGGCTGAAGCCCAGCATGGTGTTGCATGCCTTTAATCCTGGCACTCCGGGAGGCAGAGGCAGGCTGATCTCTGGGTTCAAGACCAGCCTGGTCCACAAAGTGAGTCCAGGACAGCCAAGGCTACACAGAGAAACCCTGTCTCAAGGCGGTGGGGGTGGATTGGGGTGGGCTTGATTTAAGGCTGAGCCTGGCATGGTGGCACATACCTTTACTCCCGGCACTTGGGGGGGCAAAGGCAGGTGGATTTCTGTGAGTGAGCCCTGCCTGGTCTATAGAGTTCCAGAGGTTAAAAGCATGTGTTCCTACAGCGCATACACATGGTGGCTCACAACCAAGTAATTCCCGTTCTCAGCATCTGATAATACTCTTCTGGCCTCCTGGATACCAGGTGTGGGTGTGATGCACATACATATGCAGGCAAAACATCTGTGCACACAAAAACGAATCTTTAAAAGGTGAAATAAAAGCCTCCATGTTCAGATGAATGTACTTTTGAGGAAGGAAAAAAAAAAAAAGCCAAGTTTTCATTAGGTTAGTGTTTATCCTGAGGATTTAAAGTCAAACTGATGTTCTCTAGCCAGACCAAACTATGCCTGGTCTGTGGCGATGGAAAGGGTGACAGGAGCCCCCTGGCACAGCCAGTGCCTCTTTTGTGTACATAAGGATGCATGTGACAGTCATGGCAATGGTCTTTATGGCTTGGCTCTGGAGGCAAGTTACCAAAACCTGTTAAGAAACAGACATGAAGAAGCCATTACCATACAGAAGATCTCTGGTGCCCAAATGATACATGATGTGGATAGAGGCCATGGTAAAAGTAGGTGGCTTCATTGTCTAGTTCTCATGTCATTACTTAAGCTTCCTCAGCCTTCATGTACATACTGGACAGTCCTCTGACACTGCTTGCCAGACCCTTTCATACTGCAGCCTTCCCTAAATCTTGCTCTTCTTTGCATAGGCCTCCCTGAATGGGCTTTTCCCATTCGACTTACAGGCATCCTCAATTTCAGTGCTAGGGAGAATCAGAATGTAAAGTTGCTCTGTTTTGGTTTTGTTTTTGTTTTTTTTAATTCCAAATTGGTGCTGCATATATAGCTCATTGACAGCACTTTCCTTGAATGTCCAAGGAAGGCACTAGGTTCCGTTTCAGGCAACACACACACAATTGAACAACGTGGTAGCAGGGTTTGTCTCCAGGGGGTGGAAAAGATAGTTGAGGAAGGAAATACTTTACATTTTGTATCATGTTTGTTTTACTGATCAAAAAATAATAATTTAAAAGGATAGTTAAAGATGGGAAATAAGTTAGGGTTGATAATTTGGTTGGTTAGTTGGTTCCAGACAGGGATTACAGACATGAGCTACGATGACCAGCAAATACTTATTTTGCATTACTGGGAGCTGAACCTAAAGCCTCACTCATCTTAGGAAAGTGCCCTCCCTACCCCTTAGTGTTTTACCATGAGTAAGAAAAGACACTCTACTGTGACCATGCCCTAGACATGAACTTACACAGGACCTTCCACGCAGACTTACTCTAGATCAAGAAAGAGATAAGAACTTCCAACAACTACCACCCAAGAACTGAAGAGAAGCAGGTATTCTATCTTGGTAAGCAAACTCCCTCTTGACTGGAACTCCAAACTCAAGGAGCTGGGATGCCAGACATAGATGCCTTCTTCAGGCCCTACAGAACCACCTCCAAGCCAGCTCCTGATCAGGATGTAAGTGCATAACTAAACAGGCCGGGCGGGCCTCACAGAGGGCAGGGGGATGGAAAATTGAGCTTGTGTGGCAAGAAGTTTGTCAGCCTGGAGGGGACTCTAGCCTGAGCAGATAAGCCGCAGCCGTAGCTGTGGGAGAAAAGTGCTGAACTGAGGCAACCCCGCTGGAAGATTTGAGTAAAACTGATTAAATAATGGCTCCCATCTTGATCATATTTGTTCTCTGACGGAACTGAGAGCATCAACACCAACGCTGTCTCGTGTCCTTGGGCTGAGCTGATCATAACCACTTAGGTCGATCATAAGACATCAAGAAGTAGGCTACTTGGAGGCGGGAACGACTCTGTGACGGAGCTGTAGCTCTGCCTTCCCTCCCTCCCAGTCAGCAGTGAACCTAGGTTAGGAACGGAGACCTGCACATTCCATGTGCACCCGGTAGTGATTGGGTTTGGGTAGAACTGGTCACCTGCAGTCACCTGGCACGTAGAAAGGGACTCAAGGGCCACCCTGGATTTAGAGAAAGCAAGGCGAAGTCAAAGTACTGGGGACCAGGCTCACCCCTTGCCCGATAATGCGCTGGGTGGGCCTTGCTGTGCAAGATCTAAACTAATGGCTTTGGCTGTGGACGGATTAGGTCTGATCCGATTAGAGCCTAGGCCGTCGTATTCGCCTCCTTGCCAGGTTCTGTCGACGTTCGCACTGCTCTCATGAAGAAAACTCAAGAGACCGACTGGAGAACCTTCCCTGCCCCAACAGCGGGTTGGCGCAGAAACCCGAGCGTCCCTGCCGCGGGCTCCGCTGCTTTCCCCACGGGGGGCGCGGGCTTCCGCCCCCTGCGGCCCTTCCGAGCCCCGCCCCGAGCCTGCGGGTGTCGGAGCCCGCGACGTCCCCGCCTCCCCTGCGCGCGCGTGGCGGGTGGGTTCCTCGGAGGTCCGCGGCCGAGCGCGCTCAGCAGGGGGAGAGCGGGCCGCGCAGGCCGGCCCCGCGGGCTCCCGCCCGTGCACCTGTCGGCTTCCCCCGGCGGCCTTGCTGCGGCCCCCGCGCGCCGCGCGCCGTCGCCCTCCACGGCCGGTGCCAGAGGGGTCCGTGCGCCCCCTTGGCGAGGAGGACCGAGAGGGGCCGGCGTCAACGCGACGTGCGGCGGGGCAGGCGGAGTGGGGGCGGCGCCGAGCGCGGCGGCGGCGGCGGCGGCGGC